>NC_071388.1:147854381-148181888 GCF_022682495.2 Desmodus rotundus | reverse complement strand
GGACTTACAGCCACCAGAGCTATGAGAAATAAATTCCTTTTATTTATAAACCACCCTATCTGTTGTTCTTCATTATAGAACGTCAAAACACTTTCTAACTGGTGTTTCTATCTCCAGTTCCTTCATTCATTTTTTCTCAATAAATATTTATTAAAAGCCTACTATGGGGTTATTTACTGTGGGGTTTTTTTTGTTTGTTTGTTTTTGCTTTGGAAATACAGAAAGTTAGAAAAAAGAGAAAAATATATATAGACATATTCCATAGAAGGGGCATAATAAGTAAGCATTCTTATAATATAGGTCCCAGTGGTACTCTAACATGATACTGTCATTAGTGGAAGTTACGTATTTTGAATGTGTAACTTTATATCCCCTCAAGACTTAGAAGTGCATTTGTGGGTGGGCTGGTTATTCCTGAGAGCAGCCTCAGTGTTCTGATCCTGGAGAGGATGGTCTATAAATTGCCAGGCCTCTGCCAGGTGGGCATCATACCAGCATGGTGGCCACAATTGAAGTCCTTGCAGGCAGGCCCTCTGGGAACCAGAGAAGGTACTAGCACAAGCTCAGGAGCTGTCATGAGGCAGCCCATGGACTCCATAGGGCAATTACATTAAAGATGTATATGAGTCTTTATTATGTAAAATGAGTACCTTATTACCTATCACTTAAAACAGAAACTAAATAAAAGTTGCATTCAACATATTAAACTATATTTGAGTGTTAGTATCTGTTAAAAAGAATAATTGTGGTCTTCTAAAGGTATTTTCATTTTATAATATAATTTATCAATTTGCAAATGTTTTCTGTATGCAAAATTTCAGAGTTTTAATTATAACAAGCTTTTATTTGGAAGCATCTTCTAGTATTACATATATTAATGTAGAAAAAAGTTACTTCTCCAAAAGTTGGAGTGCTCCAATATCCAAATAAAATTATTTTTTAGTTGTGAGGTTAATGTAGCCAGTTTGCCTTGTATCATGTTTTGTGTCATGTAAGAGGACATCATTTTGCCCCATTCTTAACACAGAATATGCTTTGTTGTAAATGTAGTTATAATAGTAACTGAATAATCACCAACTTATGATCAAAAATCACTGTGAACAGTAGCTTGAAATTTCAAGACAGTCGAAGAAGATTAAGGGCATTTTCCTGGCAGTGGAGCCAAGGGAATCATCTAAACAGCACCCCCTGTTGTATAAAAGATTAAAGCCACATATGGATGTCATTAATTCAGCTCGTGATTGCCCAGAGAACTTTTAGTAACATTATGAATGCCTTTTATAATTGGAGGTGAGAAAAAAGTGAGATGTATTTTTAATCATTTTAAAGAATGACTCCTGGTTATTCTAATCTTTGAAAAGAAGAGAGAAACAAAAAATTGAAGACTACCATTTTAGAGTTGTCCACAGCAGTGTTAGGAAATGTCTCTCTAACTGAAAGTGGTTTGCTTTACATAGTATATTTTTTAGAAAGTAAAAATGATTAAGAAATGGCTCTTTTCATCATAACCTTGTATTCAGTAATGGTATGATAGCAGACAGGTTGTGAATAATCAGGCGTCTTCAAAGGAGGATCAAAACATATTGGTCCGAGAGATTCAGGAATACATCTTGGGCAATATATGTTTATAGATGATTAGGAAAGGATACATTGGATTATAAAAGGCAAAAGAAGTCAAAGAGCATGTTACATAGGCAAAGAGCATGTTATATAGGCATGAAGTAGAATAAATTATGTGACCAAAAATCCAGCAGTGGGAAACATTTGTTAAGTACTTACTGTGATTCATATTATGCCAGGTATTAGGAGTGCAAAGATGAATGCGATTCAGTGTTTGCTCTCAAGGAGTGAAACTCATAATTTAGAACTCACTCCAACATAAAAGTGTTAGTTAAAACAGTGGAAGAACATAAAATAAGTGAGGAAGAAAGCATGAAGACAAAGAGGTTGCTGGACAAAATTTTTTTAGAAATGTTCCATGTAGAAAACAAATCCAGAAAAGCACCCAGTAGTATTATTGAAAGATAGATAGAGTTAAGAAGAGGATTAAGATAGTTCCCAAGACCTGAAGCTTAAGGCTAAACAAAGGTTTTAATAAGAAGAGGCAATCAGCAATGCCAGATTTACATAGAGAAGTTAACAATGAGAAGAGTAAACATCAGTGGGATCTAATGACTAGGAAAACTTTAGTCACTTTACAGACAAAATGGAAGGGAGGCTTGGAACTTGGCAGAAATATTAAAGATTCTGAGAAGTAGGGAAGAAGTTGATATATAGGTACAAGACTTTCCCTTAAAAGATCACAGAGGAGGGAAGGGGTGACAGGATTGAGAGGAGAGGAGAGAAAGGGTCAGGAGAGTGGTAGAAAATTAGGAGAGACCAGAGGTCATGCTGAGAAAGAAGGAAATGGAAATGTGGAAATCTGTGGTTAGAGTGAAATTTAAGAATTAAGATATTGGAGGTGGTAGAATTTTGTGTGATCAAATTCAACATGTGGCCTAAATGGAATCAAGGAGGAACAGAGGGCAAAGTGGTCATTTTGTTTTAATTCAGTATAGAAGGGTTGGAGAAGTAAAGTGAAAGGAAACTAGGAAACATCTTTGCAAAGTTACATGAAGATTCAAGACAACTTCCTGTTTGGATTGAAGGCCTTTGGAATCAGTCCCAGGGATGTGACTCTTCTGCTCTTAATGAGTAGTGAATTGATTCATTCATCAGATATTTATTATGTATATCTATTATGTATGAGACACTCTTTTAGATATTTGGGATCTATTACTTAGTTTGTATAAGATAGTACCAGTTTATAGTAATGAAATATTAACTGGCTTATTTTGTACATTATAGTGTAAAAAATATTCATATGAATTATGGTCAAACCATGAGTTCCTTGAGGTCAAAGACTCTCTCTCTTATTCATCCCTGTGCGCCAATTACTAAACG
This sequence comes from Desmodus rotundus, assembly GCF_022682495.2. Taxonomy (NCBI): domain Eukaryota; kingdom Metazoa; phylum Chordata; class Mammalia; order Chiroptera; family Phyllostomidae; genus Desmodus; species Desmodus rotundus. The sequence continues at coordinate 148,178,945 of NC_071388.1, read as the reverse complement.
TAGCACCTGACACTTAATAGGTGTGTTCGTGAAATGTCTGAATTACTGAATCTGTTGAATAAATATCAATAACTCTGGAAGATTTTTAAATGAAATCAATATCTGTGTTTCTCAAAAGGTAGTAGAAGAACAATACTAAAATTATGTATAGTGTTTCAGAGCCTTTTAATAAGAAATATTTTTTGTATCACTGTAGATTCTTGCTATAAAGGCAAAAATAGTAAAAATTATGAGATGTATTATGAAATTATTCCCTTCTGTGATACAACTTTACCCATATATACCAGAGAAAGTCTCTAATGTGTATTTTTGACACTGCATGGTATCACTGTAATTATCATGTGGCCCTTGTCTGCTTTACAAAAGTGAATCTTTTCTCACCAACAAGGAATAGGCTCTACAGATTCCATTGTTACTTGGGTGCTTTCTATGCTTTAATTATTTTCTCCAATTAAATTTATAAGAAAGAATAACAAAATAGACTAAGATAGCCTCTTTGTAATGTTGGCAGCCGTAGATGTAATTGTGTACAGGATTATGCTTATTTTTTCCCCATTTGAATCCATGGTGAATACACTTACATTTTGTATAAATTTTCTACTCAGTTCCTTCTAGATGTCACTCTTTTTAGAGTTAAAAAAATAATTTTTTTGTTACCAAATTGTGTATGATTAGTTCTTAATTGTTGCTGCAAAAGTGACTTTAAGTATTGCTCATGTTTTCAGTCCATGAGTCTCCAAGGTCTAGCTCATTGATTTCTTCACAATAAAATTAATGTTTTGACTATTCATCTTAAGAATGCTGCATACTACCAATTCATTAGCTGTTGTAGAGTTATTTCTGAGTTTCTGACCCTTCATAATTTTAATCTCTTATGAATTTTTATATTTTTTGTAGCTTTGCATTTACCCCTGTTTTTTTGTGTTAAATCACTGCTATATATATAGCAAATATAATTTAAGAATTATTATTTTGTAAAATATAAATGACAAATGATTCTAAAATCCCCAAACTAGAGTGTTCAGTTCAACTTGCTCATCAAGAAAACTGATGTAGAAGGAAATGTGACTCATAATACGGTTTTAAATATTCGATTAAGGACAGCTGATTCCGGAAGTTGAATTGTTTGGTGAGAATCAGTGATTTTTATATGCAATAACATGTGAAACTAAATACTGGTTCTTAACATTACAGGCTTTCTTTTTTTTAAGAAAAAGTAGCAGGATTTTAGAGAATTTAATAAAAAACACACACACAGTCTTTCTTGAGGCCTATCACTAGTTTCCAGGATAGTGATATTTGAGTAACGCTTTTTCCCAGTAGCATGCCCTGTTCGGTGTTTAACTCTGCTTCGGTGCTAAGGCGGTGTAGAACTCTGGCAACACAAAAGTACAAAATTTACAAATTTTCTGTTTAGGCTTTGGGGAACAGAAACAAAGACTGGCTGACTTAGAAAAGAAACCTCGGTTTGTGTCCTTTCCTTGTTCTCCTCTCTGGCAGTTCCTTTCGGGGCCTTCATCACAGAGACCTGGAGAATCTTCCCCGTGAGATCTGGTTAACTGCTTCGTTGTAGCGGAGCCTTGACTCTCAATCATAACTTTGTACTTTATAACTGAATAATAAAAAGTATACTTATTTTTAACTTACATTTTAAAATTTACTTCAAATATCTTGTGTTAAAACTGATTAAATTGAAATGCAGAGCCAAGCCTGATATAAACAGGTGATAGTAAGAAAGCCTTATTCTTATTTGAACACAGAGCACAATACCTTTCCCATGGTAAATTCTTAAAGTAGCCTGGAGTGTGGGCTTTGATGTATTTTCATAGTATCAAGCCAGGGAAACAATTATTTCCTGGAAGTAAAAGGAAGATTTCAAAGTATTAACAGATTTCTGCCAAATCACTACAAAGTATAAAAAACAGGTTGTGTGTTTGATGGTATAACCCTCCCATTTGGGATTATAGTACTTAGTGCTAGATTCTACTTTAAGGTAAAACTGGAGATTGTAATTTCACACATTTGAATTGAATATAATATGGAGATTGTTAGAATTGAATATGATATTTCCACCACAAATTTAGAAAAAGATTTTTATATTGATAAACACCCGTGGATGCATTTAGAAATAATCTTAATATATTCATTAAATCTTTATGTTGTATTATACAGTGTGTTATTAGGCTAGAATATAACTCCTCTTTGGTATCAACTCTCGTCACCTAAAAGGTATTAGAGAACATAGCTTCAATTCTGGCACATGGAAGCTATGGAAGCTGGAACCTCTTTGCCTAGTTGTATGATAATTTGAGAAATGACTTGGTGACAGATTCTGGACGTATTTCATTGGTTTTGAACCTTATGTTAATAAGATGTTTTTATTTTCCTTATGAGTGAAAAACTGATGATATATTTAATGTACATGTATTAACATAACAGAAAGTTTGCCTCACTTCTGCAGGTCAAACTATTATAATCAGTGGAAATTATTTACTTAAAGCATCATTTCTCAAGTTCAAAGTAAATACAGTTATACCATTCATTTTAATTATGTTTATTAGAGTACTTTAATCATATTCTGTAGGGTTTAAAGAGTAGAAATGCAAAAGAAAAAATGTAAATTAAATTTTAATACATAAGAAGTTATAAATTTTCTCTAACTTATGAATGCTGAAATCAGATAAATCTGACCTGTTTTTATAGTACAACTTTAAGTGTGTTCTTTTCCCTCCCAGGACATTTATTCAGAGCAGCTGGGGATCAACCGTTTAACCTGTCCACAGTGTCGAGTGCCTTCCCAATGGTCAGCCACCCAGTCTTTGGTCTACATTCAGCCAGCTCAGGGCATTCAGAATTTGGTGGTTTGGGGACACTTGGTACACCCACAGCCTTAGCCGCACATCCCCAACTAGCATCTTTTCCAGGTAAACATCTGTTACAAACAGTGTTCAAGGAAAGGAGGAAAGCTTGAAAATGTCCAAGCAGTGATTTGTTTATTAAATTGAACAAAAAGAACAGTCTAATGCCTGGTATATTAAGACTCTTGTGCAAGAATTTGCTCAATCCTGTTTATTATGCGCAAAGAAACCCATAGCATGTGTGCTTGGCAGCAGTGCTGTTAATTAGGTATTCAAGTGTTCGGCTAGAGAAGTAGGTGTCTCCACCAAAAGTGAATAACTAGCCAAGTTTTCCTCTTGCTTTTTATTGTACTGTAATATGCAAAAAGGTATATGTATTGTAAGTGTAGCATTTGATGCATTTTTTTCAGCTTTAATTTTGAAGGTATACCTTACGTTGGAAAACTAAAGTCCAGTTCTTAAAATGAGTATCTCTGTACTTTCATTTTGAATTCTCACTTCTCTGTACTTTGTCAGGAAGATAAGCTTGGATCTTCAATTTCTATATTTTTTATATTCAATCAAAACAACTATAGATTTATACCACATACGTGGCACAAAGACCAGCATTATCCCAAACTACAGGCTATGAGAATTCAGGAGTTCACTAAGACACCAATTGAAGCTTAACTTACACAAACATTCTGTGATTTGTCTTGTTATATTATTTTGAAAGACTAAACTTCAAGTGTTTCCAGTGATTAATTTTACTTTAATACATTTTAGTAGGGGATATTAAAAATTGGACATAACTGTAGACACAAGTAAACCCAAATTTAAATCTGCCTTTGCAATATGTTAGCTATGTGACCTTGAACAAGTAATCTGACCTCTCAGCCACAGTTTTCTCATCTGAGAAATGAGGATGATAATTAATAGTACCTGCTCTTGGGATTCTTGTGAAGATTAAAGGAGATAAGCCACGTTTAGCACCAAATGCAGTGATTGGCACATAATTAGTACATAATTGGTAACTATCATTATTATTTTTCTCTTGCCCACTTTGATGGATAATAAATTGTCAGTACTTACATATATTCATGTATACATATATGTAAGCACTTGACCATGTATATATACAGTGGAAAGATGGTTAACTGTATATTTCAAGTACTTTTTTTTAATCATATTATTCCTTCAATTCAGTTGTCTAGAGGAGAAGGGATGGTGGGGAGGGGTACTTTAAGTAGAAAGTTAAAATAAAGTCTTAAACTATCTTAACATTTGCTTTAAAAATACTAATACAAATTTCTGTCAGTTTCTTGAATGGTTGTTTAGCAAGATGAGCATTCAATAGGTATTGCCTGAAATACAGGATTGCTGAATACAAATCAAAATAGGTAATATTAATATAGATAGTTACTGATACTTTCATTATGGTTTATTATAGTATTGCTTTGGAGCATTTCCAAACCACAGTGTAATTACTGTATTATTAAACTCCAGTGCATTCTGCACTGGAATGACGGTTAATAAGTATAAAGAATTACTCATCTAAACTTCAATACTGTTGATGCTTCCACTATATAGAAAAAAATTCCCTTATGCTGTTGTACATAAACTTTTCATTCACTCATTTATTGGACATAATTCTTTGAGCATTTACTGTGTTCTGTGCACTGGGCCAGGCTCCAAGAAATACACTCACATAGTGTATGTTGTTAATAGTTTCTGGGGGCTGGATGACCAAACAGTTGTGGTGTTTAATGATAAAAGTATGCCTATAGAAGCATACTGTCTTGCCAAATGAACGGAGACTGTGCCTAATTATAGAGGACTTATTTAAGTTGTAGGTTTGGTATAACAACAAATTTTAATTCTCTGTACTTGGCTTTATTCACAAGAGTAATCAAAATGCCAAATTTTTGAAATCATCTAATAAGTAAATGAAAACACACAAGGAAGAAAATACTAGAATTTTTAAATGAGTATGACTTTATTTTTAAATTTTATGGACATGTAAGTTATTCTGTATTTCAGATGATTAAATTGGCAGATGCACTATTTAATGGACCTTAGTATAATAAAATTATGTTTATTTAATGTTGACATTGTATTTCATTCTAATTTCTTTAAAAATATATACAACTTTTAGTTATTATATTTTCATATTATATTACCATGAATTTTTTGAAGTATCTGGCTCTACCAAGTATAAAAAATTTTAAAATTCTACTATACCTTCTAGATTCAAATTGAGAGTTAGTATAGCCTCTGAAATATTAGAATCTTTCAGCTGAATATGATAAATATTGCTTCTATGCTGTTATGTCCTTTCAATACATTTAGAAATTCATCATGTGCTGATTTATGTAATCCTTATTTTACATGCATAAATTTATAAACATGCTATTTTAGAAGTGACTGATTTTTTTATTTTCTTCAATTTGGAAGATAATTAAGCTCTTTTTTAACAAAAACTATATTATTTCCTATGAAATATTAGACATTTTTAAAGTTTGTAGTTGGAAGCCCTACCATTTTTATCTTTTTACTTGGTTGATCTTATTTACTTGTTTTTATTGCCTGTGGTGTCAGCGTATTTATTACATGCTATTTCCAACTTTTTTTCTAGTCTATTGCGTACTTATTTACCATTGATATTTTAAAGTACATTTTTCTGTTTTTCCTGAGTTTATGTCTAAAATATCTGAATCTTACTGCATTTTGATTACCCTGTCAATTCTTTGGTTATTTACAAAGTCTGTACATTCAACTGCAATGTTTTAATTATAGACTCTACATTAAATAACACAAACATGTTTGGAAAACCTCAGTCCCCTTATGTCAGCTATGTGGAACCTAGTTTTTTAAACCTATAAGTAACAATAGGTTCCAACTGTGCTGATACAGGCCCAAAATACACAGTTTTTCTTCCTATCTAAACACACTTCTTTCATCTAAACAGTGGATAAATGATTAATGCTTTAGTGTAGTTATTCTTGGTTGTGTTCCCGTCACTCCGGCACTGCTGAATATACACTGGTGTCATTTCACTCGCTGCACCTTCCTGCAGTGCAGAAGAGCTTTTGCAGTTTTCTGCTTACACTGTTTTTTAGACCTGTTGGAATGGCAGCCGCCGTGAACATTTAACTTTTTTAAAAAACAGGGTTTGCCATTAGATAATGAAGGTGCGCATTGCTTTATATCCTATTTTTAATGTAGAGTGATATTCCCAGAAAAGCTTTAAAGACCATCTAATATAGTATACTGACAATACTGAAATTTTCCTGTGCTATATTATTGGGTTTTTTTCCTCTAATTTCCTTATGATTGTTAGAATCAATGAAAAATACTGCATATATCTTGGGAGATTAGCCTCAAAGGTTATAACTAATTTGGTAATCTAGCAGTTTAATTAGTTGGAAAAGATTGTTTCTGATGTTTTAGAAGGGATAACACAAGACTTGCCTTTGGATTATTTATAAATCTTAATATTCACCCGTCCTTGAAAAGTATATTCTATAAAACTTGGTTTCTCTTCTTTATTAAAAGTTCTGAGAACCACAGTTTGAACATATAAATTACATTTGATGATTTTCTACATTTAGTCATTTTACAGTGATAAAACAGTGATTGTTATTCATAATTTGTGAAAGGAAGTATGACCCAAGTTAAGCTTTTTCATTAATTTAAGGGGGAAAACTTTACAAATCTTTTGTCTTAATGTGACTTGTTTTGAAATCTTTGAGCACTTTTTCATTCGTAGTACAAAAAAAAAAAAAAGAAAGAACAAAAAAGTCTTAATGATTTTGCTGTCTTTTTGTTTTTGAGTATAGAACATTTTCTTCCCTAAGTTCAATTGAGATATACTGGATTACAGTAATCCTTGTTTAAACAACATGATTTGTCCGAGCCAGATCTATAATATATGTATTTTGAGGAATTTTTATCATTGGTTGTAGATAGTAACGTTAAATTCTAAGGTATTAAAATAGATTGATATAATCCTAAGTATTTTTCTCTACTATTTTAGAAAATTATGGTATAAGTCATCAAAGAGTCAAATAATTGTTTAATATTCCAGTTTTCCAGTTTACTTGTAAAACCATAGGCTACCTTTGTTCTTTATAAACTGGAATCCAAGGAGGCTGCCTGGTGAAGAAGATTCTTGGATACTGTCTTGAAAGGAATGACGAGTGTATAACCTCTAATTAGCAATCCTAAAATTAGAAAGATGATCAGAACTATGTGTAATTCAGCAATTCTGTTCCACGTTGAAACTATAGAATTTACTTTTCAAGAATAGCATATTAAAAGCATTGTTACATTATCTAGAAAGTTCATTCAAATATTTTCGCTTTGTTGGTGCTTGGTTTTGAGGTGCAGAATGGTGGCGAACAACGGATGTTCATACTCGTACAGGGGCAGCCTTCTTTCCACCTTTGCTGGGAATTCCACCACTGTTTGCTCCTCCAGCCCAGAATCATGATTCTTCTTCATTCCATTCAAGGACTTCAGGAAAAAGTAACCGAAATGGTCCTGAAAAAGGTATCCGTGTTAACTGAAATACAGTATTAAAAATCCTACGTTTCAGTACCTGTTTTCAGTAGAGCTCAAGTTTAACTCCACTTAAATAACATTGCACTAGACACTTTGCATTGTCTTGCTTAATTCTTATAGTAACTCTTCAGGACTGAAAGTATTTTCATTTTGCAACCAGTGTTAAATTCCACTTAGTATTTTATTTGCAACCAAGGCTAAATAAGTTATTCAAGGAAGTGTTACTTAGAGATTGACGTAGCATAGTCAGGATTTGAACCCAGGTCTTCTAACTCCAAACTCTGCTGCTTTTTCTCTGTATCACATTAGTCTTTTTATGTAATTCAGTATGATATTGTAGTGTAATTAGGCATTAAGTTTATTAAGACTGATATCCTATTATTTCTTTTTTTCTTTTAAATGATCATTAATAATTTTATAGTTAACAGTTGTTAGGCTATCATTTGCAAATTATAATTGCATTTTAGATGGCTTATTATTATCATCTTTCTTTTCGCTTGAGTTGGTATTTAGCAGAGTTTGTTCTGAAAGGATGAATTTTTACTTATAATTATCCTTTAAACATTTTTAAAAATTGAAATGAAAATCACATAAATGTAGATTTAACCATTTTAAAGCAAATAATTCAGTGGCACTTAATGCATTCACATTGTTGTACAACCATCACCTCCACATAGTTTTAAAATACTTCATCACCCCAAAAGGATTTATATATAATGAATATCTCATAGGTTGAATCATACAGTTTGCAACCTTAGTACCTGGCTTCTTTCACTTAGCATTATGTTTTCGAGAATCATCTGCATTTTAGTATATGTCATTACTTCATTCTTGTACATGGTTGAATAAATTCTTTTGTATGAACATCTTTGTTTTCATTTTCAAGGTGTAAATGGGTCAATAAATGGCAACAGTACATCATCTGTGTCTGGTATCAACACATCTGTACTGTCCACTGCTGCTTCCAGTTCCGTGGGACAGACTAAAAGTATAAGCTCAGGTGGAGGAAACCGAAAATGTAATCAGGATCAAAACAAAAACCAGCCTTTGGATGCTAGAACTAACAAAATCAAGGATAAGGTAAGTTATACTTTGCAGGACAAATTTATAACAGATCTATATGTAGCATTCTGGAAGTCAGACCACCTGAATCTGTGGAATAATTTTTTATGAATTACCAACTTCTGTATTTACAGATGTTTATTTTTATGGTATGGTACTCATGTATCTTAAAGATTAAAACTATCAGCACCAGCAAATAATACAAATAATAGTAATAGCTAAGATTATTGAGAACCTACCAGCTCTGCACTAATTGCGTTGTACATAATATATATTTCAATCCTCCCTTTCCCCCTAATGAGGTAAGTACTAGTATTGCAAATGGGGAAACACCTCTAAACCAGTTGGCCAGTTAGTGGTCACAGTTTGATGTCAGGCAGGTTGACTTCGGATCCCATGCTTTAGGAAAACGAAAACAAAAAAACACCCTTTAATATGGAAATTTTCAAGTATACAGAATAGGCAGAATAACATAATAATCTTGTGTACCCATTGTTCAGGTTCAGTAGTTATCACCTTGTGGCCAATTTCATTTCAGCTGTACAGATGATCAGTGTAATGCCTCTCAGTTCTAAATTTATTTTTTGCCAGTTGGCACAATGTTAGATGTTGTCAATTGGAGGTCCCAGAGAATCACTGGGAGAGGAAGGGGTTTCTGTTGCTGGTTCCAGTGTTTTCTTCCTGCTCTTATGCTGTGGCTGCCACTTGTGTGTAGGAGACTCAGTAGGGCACATCATCTAGCGAGTTTCCCTGGCATCCTAGCAGACAGCTCATTATGGTAGGCCCTCCCTTGTCCGCCCATGGTTTTGCTTTCTGTGGTTTCAGTTCCTTGTGGTCAGTCACCCACCATCTGAAAATATTAAATGGAAAATCCCAGAAATAAACAGTTCATAAGTTTTGAATTGTGCTCTGTTCTGAGGAGCGTGATGAAATTTGGCACTGTCCTGCCTCATCCCACCTGGGATGTAACTGATCCCTTTGCACAGCATATCTAGGCTGTACTGCTGGACTGTGAGTCACTGGATAATCACCTCAGTTATCAAATCGACTGTCATGGTATCACAGTTTTCATAACTCTTGTTTTACCTCATAATGGTCCCAAACTGCAAGAGTAGTGACGCTGGCAATTTCGATATGCCAAAGAGAAGCTATAAAGTGCTTCCTTTCAGTGAAAAGGTGAAAGTTCTTGACATAAGAAACTAAAAAAAAAATCATTCTGAGGTTGCTAACATCTACAGTAAAATGGATCTTTTATTCATGAAATTGTGAAGAAGGAAAACGAAATTTGTGCTACTTCTGCTGTTGCACCTTAAACTGCAAAAATTACGGCCACAATGTGTGATTAGGTGCTTAAAGATAGAAAAGACATTAGATTTGTGGGTGGAAGACGTGAACAAAACACATGTTCCAGTTGACAGCAATGTGTTGTACTAGACATCAAGCTTATACAAAGCCTTCAGCGAGGGATCCCCAGAAACAAGTGACTACAAGCCATTTCTTGCAAGTAAGGGATGCTTACACAGATTCAGGAAATAGGGTTGGACTGGAAAATATAAAATGTACTGGGGAGAGACAGGCCACATTCACATATATAATTGTCCTACTTTATTATTTGTTATTGTCGTTCATCTCTTACGATGCCTAATTTACAAGGAGGGACCCAGAAAAACCCAGAATTATTTTCTGGAGGGCAGGCCCCTTGTAGTACAGGCTTCCCCTGCTAGGTTCTAGGAACCCATCTGTATGAGTGTACTGGCTGGTGTTGTAAGAGGCTGCGTTCAGCTTCAGTGAATTTTTTTGAAGACTTTTTCAGTGCGTTTGCCCATTTCATAATGGGTGATTTATGAGCACACCTGCCCACACTGTGCTGAGTGTTCATCACTTTTTGACCAAAAATGGCATGATCCCCATTCCCCACCCTACCTTATTCACTTAATCTTGCCCCAAGCGACTTTTTTTTTCCCCCCGATGAACACAGTCATCAAAGGGAAATGTTTTGCCAATGTGGAAGAGGTGAAACCAAAAGAATGACAGAAGCACTGAAAAGGCCTCAAAACTGCCAAGTTCAATAGGTGTATTGTATCAGATGGAGAGTACTTTGAAGGTGACTGAAGTTTAAACATGTAAGAGTAAATACACAATTTTTTATAAATAAATTCCGGATTTTTTGGATCCTCTCTCATATATGAATTAACACATTATATGCAGAATTTTCAGTAAGTGCACCCTTATCAGTGAATTTGGTCCCATTTTTGTTGCCACTTGATTGAGAAATCTTGGTTTATTCTGAGTTAAAGCCTTAGCATCATCTGCAAACATTCTGGGAACAAAGATGATAAATAGAGCCATTTCTTCTCATGTACATTTCATGAAAACCACCCTTGGACCTGGCTTTCTGGGTAAAAGCATCAGAAGTTTGTGGTCCTGCATAGGTCACTTTCCCTACCATCTCAGCTGTAATGTCAAGGGGGCTGGGAAGCTGTTGACACACTATAGCAAGAAGAGCAAGATACAGTAACCACTGACTACAAGTAGCATTTATTCGAATTTTAAATCTGAACAACATGCCTCCCAGGCTCTGATTTTTAATCCTAAGGAACTATTTTGTCAACTTTTCCTTGTCATTCTCCAAGACAGCACAAACTCCATATATTTTACAAGATCAACAGAACAAATAAAGATTTTTTCTTTTGTCTAACATATTTGATAGAAATACTTCCCCTAGATAGAATATTTCGGTTTCCTTCTCAACAGAAAATAAATGTTTTCCAGAATATGGCAAGACATATAAGGGCCTGGGGGAAGGTCATCCAGTTGTTAGGTTGGAGTCGCTCAAGAAACCAGATGGATGCAGCAAGCTAAGCAGCAGGGTTTATTATGGGGAATAAGAGGGAAAGTGGAGCCAACCTAGGGAGGTTGGGACTTGCTGGGGAAAGTGGAGAAAGTGGGGCAAACCAGGGGAGGTTAAGACTTGGGGGGGTAAAAGTGGGGCCAACCAAGGGAGGTTGGGGAGCCAACCAAGTGAGGTTAGGACTCTCAGTTGTTCTTAGGGCAGAGTTTTTAAGCACAAAACCCCACGAAGGGTAACTGGTTGGGGTGTTGGAGTCTGATTGGTTAGAGCTGGTTGCTGGGTGCCATTTCTGCTGACCATTGTTCTTGATACATCTTGTCAGGCTCAAGTTAAAGCTGCATCCTGTTATGCCTGATTGGCCGACCCCAGACCCCAATCTTAGCTGGGCATCTGTTTGTCCTGGGTAGGGTCGGCAGGCAGTTTCCCAGACAGGCATTTTCCCAGGCTGCAGTTTCCCACAGTACAGTTTTCCCACCTGGTGATTTTCCATTCCTGCTAGGCCTACCTAGGTCTGTCACTGGTAAAGCTGAGAAAGCTCATGGTACCAAGTCACTGAAAACTCACCAGGACTGTACTGAGGCTCCAATACAAACACTCCCTTTGCTCTTCAACAAATGTGATAGACTCGTGGTTATTTTCTTCCAGAGACACAGGTTTCAGGGTCACATTCTAACTGCTCCTCTTTTTTGCCCCCTCTTATTCCCTGCAATCCCTTTTTAATTTTTTATTTTAAATTATTTTTATAATACTTAATGTCAACTATACCTGAAAAATAAAAATGATTTTCAGGTACAGTTGACATTAAGTATTTTATTGGCTTCAGGTGTACACCCCAGTGATTAGACATTATATAACTAAGTGATCATCCCAATAAATCTCACACCCTGTGATTTACACGGTTATTAGAATATTGAGTCTACAGCCATACCACCCTCAACGCATCTGATCTCAACTGATCTCTGAAGCTAAGCAGCGTCGGGCCCCATTAGTACTTGGATGGGAGAATAATATTGACTGTATTCCATATGCTGTACTTTACATCCCCATGGTTATTCTGTAACAACCAATTTATACTTAATTCCTTCACCTTTTTCACCTCTCTCTCTAACTCCCTTCCCATCTGGCAAATGTCAGATAGTTCTCTGTATCTGTGAGTCTGTTCTTTTTTCTGTTAGTTAGTTTATTTTATTTTTTAGGTTAAATTGTTGATAGGTATGTATTTATCAACATTTTGTTGTTCATTTTTTATCCTTTAAAAATTTTTTTCTTCTTTTTGAAGAAAACCCGTTAACATTTCATATAATACTGATTTGCTTCAGTAGGCCTCTTGTGCAGTCTGAAAAAATGTTCTTCAGCTAGTTTTGATAATCCTTCCTGGGGGGTACAGTTACATAGCTTTGTACTCCTCATTGGAAATCATTGATTAAGCCCAGTTCCCCAAAATACTCATTTTGCATGTATATTTAGAATAAAGGTAGATTTTTTAAAAAGATTTTATTTATTTTTAGGGAGAGGGGAAGGTAGGGAGAGAGCATCAGTGTGAGAGAGAAACATCAGTCGGTTGCCTCTGGCATGCCCCCAGTGGGGTGGGGGGGCCTGGCCCACAGCCCAGGTATGTGCTCTGACTGGGAATCAAACCAGGGACCTTTTGGTTTAGCAAGGATGCCCAACCCCCTGAGCCACACCAATCAGGGCAGAATAAAGTTAGATATTTTAAATTAAACAAAGTAAGTCACAAATTAAAATACACAAATGTACAGCTTGTTGAGAAAAAAATAAAACAGTTCAAGGTTGAGTGAGTCCCACTACTGCTGCCATATAAAGGATTGTTACCACAGCAGCCAAAACAATCTTTGAAAGGCTTAAGTGATTTTTGGATTTTAAAACCTCTTATGTTATCACTTCCTCCAAGAGTTTCCTATCCCACTTGGAATAAATTCCTTGCCTTGGCCTACAAGACCCGGTATGATAAGACCCCCACCAGTCCATCTCTCCATATAAGCTATGTCCCTGGTTCCCTGTGCCACATAGCTGGGATAGTTGACTTCTCCTTTCTCCAAACACATCAAACTCGTTTCCTTTGCTGTTTCCTCTCTTGGAAGGTTTTTCTCTTGTTTGCCATTCGGGTCTCAACTCAGAAAGATCTTGCCTGATAACTGTATCTAAATCTTTTTCACCCAGCCCCCAACACACACTGTCTCTCCAGTTACCCTGTTTTAGTTATGGTATTCATCTCTAAAAACACTTATTTATATTGTTTGTTGATTCTCTGCACCCACATATCCCACTAGAGCAGGTTGCTGTCTCTCTGTCACACCCCTTTATTCCCAGAGACTAGAACAACTATACTGGGTATATAAAGCCTTGAATATGTGTTTGTTTTGTTACTGGAAGCAATAAGTATACAGTGGAATGAAAGTTCAAAGCAAGGGCTCTGAAATGCTTTCCCAGATTGGATGGGGAAGGGTGGATGAATAAGCTCTTCTTTGATCATTTTTTGATGAATCTAAGAAGACTAGTTTTTAAAATGTTTAAATGACATAAAAGCGACACACTACCTAATTATCTAGAAAATAATAGAATAGAAAAGAACTACTACACACACACATACACACGGCAACTAAGGAGATGAATTGATGATATTGATACCCATTTTCCTTTTTGCTTTTTTCTCTAATGCCTGGACGTGTCTGCTTACATCTCTCTCTTTTTAATGGGTTCTAAATTTGTTATTTTGCCCTGGTCAGGTTTCTCAGATAGTTGGAGTGTTGTCATGTACACCAAAAGGTTGTGGGTTTGTGCCCTGGTCGGGGCACATAATAGGTTGTGGGTTTAATCCCCTGTCTGGGCACATATGGATGGCAGCCAATACATGTCTGTCTGTCTGTCTCTTTCTCTCTCTCTCTCCCTCTCTGCCCCTCCCCCTGTGCCCCCTTTCTCCCTCCCTCTCTCCCTCTCTCCCTCCCTATCTCTCTCTAAAATCAATAAAACATATCCTCAGGTGAGGATTTAAAAAAATTAAATTTGTTACTTTATAAAAGCACAGACTTTTGCACACTGTCAGAGTACGCTACACAAACCCACCTGCATCAGAATCACATTAAAGGCTTGTTAATGCAGTTCCCTGTGTGCTGTTTGTAATTGGGACCCAGGAATATGCTGGTTGCAGCAAGTTTTGCAAGTGAATACCATGCACCATAAAGCTTTGCGATCCGCAGTTTTAAACCCCTTTCTTGTGCAGTGCAGGCCCCGTTTCCTCGGTGCTCTCTTTAAATAAAAACTACATAGATTACTTGGGCATTAGAATAGGAGCTTATTTCTCTCCTTTCATAGCTAGCCCCTACTGAAACCAAAAACACTAAGTTCAGTTTCCTTATGGTTTTCATAGTCTTGCTATAGGTACTTAAAAACCCACAATAGATTTCGATTGCAAGGATGCAGATGTTTCTCTAACAAATGGTAGGTTTAATATTACTGTATTACTTTTGTTTCCCTTTAATGTCTACTTTGGTTCCTCACCAGTCTTCATTTTGCTGTGAGAAGATAGCTCAGGGAATGATGGTCACTATTAGCTTATTGAAGGTGTGTCTTTTGAGGAAACATTATAGTCACTAGTTTGGAGCAAATAACACAGTACCGTAAAAGCAGAATAAAACAGCAGGAGTGACTCTCCTCACTTATATGCACTTCATTTAATTTGAATCAAATTTCAGAAGATACAAAAGGAGAAGTGTAGATTTGCAACCTGTAACTACGGTTTAAACCTGGCTCCCTGTTGCAGAGGTGTATCATTGCCTCTCATTCCCCATGCCCAGTAGTCATGAAAGGCCCTATCTGTTAGGACCGTAGCTTTCATGCTTCATTGGTTCTATAATTTATCACCTCTTCTATGTTGTGTTCTTTATTTGATCTGTCAGCAACCACTATTGAAATGTTCTTAAGTAACTTTGGATTGTACTGAATCTTATTATTCTATCATTTCAATACTTCCCCCATCAGTCTTCCTATTGTCAGAATTTTATTGTTTATAAGTATTTTCCAGTGTTATATAGGTAGTTATAATTCATCTCATGATTTTTCTTCTTTTTATCCACTACTATTGTCTATTCTTTAAACCCCAAATTTTCCTTCTTTGTGACCTACTGTCCCTTTTACCAGCTCTGGATTTCCTTTTTCCTATAGAATCTTAAATGTTCCACAAATTAACATACCTCTCTTTATCATATTTTTCTTTTTGATGTAAAATATAAAAACTCAAATTTTTGACTTTAATTAAAACAGCCAGTAAGCCCTTTGCTACCTCTCTTCTCTATGGCACCTACTACGGTATGGAATTCTTTGCTCTTATATTAATCATCTGTCTGCTCTACCACCACCACCACTAACACCACTAGAGTATAAGCTTTTCGAAGGCAAAATCTCTATCTTGGGCATCATTGTAGTCCAGCATCAAGAAAGATGTATTTGGCCTGTTATATGTATTATAAATAGTTGATTACTGACTCACTATCTGATAAAGAAAACTAAAGCTAAATATAGAAGTTCAATGTATGTAACCCTTATAATTGGAATTATTATTCTGTAAATTACTCTTTGTATTTTGTAATACACTATATTGAGGTTTCCAGTACCCCGTACGTGTCACAGCTTGTATATTTCATTGGCGACTTCTTATTACATAAGTTAATTTGATTAGTTTGTTGAATAATTACCCTTATAACATGTGACTTTCCCCTATTTCCTAAAATGACATTTCGAAATTGAAAATATCATTTGAAAATTAAAAGAGCCTACCTCTTAGTGAAACTTGAATTTTTTCCAAAATTAAAGTCTTGCTAAAAATCTTGTCTTTATCCAGAAACCAAGGAAGGAAGCTATAGAAAGTTCTAGCAACAGTGATAGTGATTCGGGCACGTCATCAGACACTTCAAGTGAAGGCATTAGTAGTAGTGATTCAGATGACCTAGAAGAAGATGAAGAAGAGGAGGAAGATCAAAGTATTGAAGAAAGTGAAGATGATGATTCTGGTTCAGAGAGTGAAGCACAACATAAAAGTAACAACCAGGTATAAGTAGCTCCCTTGGCAATAGCCACACATTATTCATATTTTTGGATTAACTTGTTTATCCCGAACTCAAAGTCTATAAAGTTTAAATTTAATTATTGCATTTAGTTCCTACTTTTGCAAAAGAAGGAATATGAAGTGGAGAAACATTTTTAAAAAGGCATTTAGTGTATTTCTCCTGAGCTTTATATATCTATCATAAGTCACTAGGAAAACTTTAAAGTTCCTTTTATCCTGCTTGGTGTTCATTTTAATAGATGTTAAATTGTTGCATTTTAACTTTTATTTACAGGTGCTATTACATGGTATTTCAGACCCAAAAGCAGATGGACAGAAAGCAACTGAAAAAGCCCAGGAAAAAAGAATACACCAGCCATTACCTCTTGTGTCTGAATCCCAGACTCACTCATCATTCCAATCCCAGCAGAAGCAGCCTCAGGTTTTGTCACAGCAGCTTCCATTTATTTTCCAAAGCTCTCAGGCAAAGGAGGAATCTGTGAACAAACACACAAGTGTAATACAGTCTACGGGATTGGTGTCCAATGTGAAACCTTTATCTTTGGTAAATCAAGCCAAAAAGGAAACTTACACGAAACTCATAGTTCCTTCTCCTGATGTACTTAAAGCAGGGAATAAAAATACCTCTGAAGAATCTAGTCCTTTGACCAGTGAATTGCGATCTAAACGGGTGAGTTAAAAATTATTTATTGAAGAATTTTATTATTAGAAAAAAGAGCGTTCATATACTCTTATAATATGCAGGTTGAAATTACTTTTATATTTTTTTAAGTCACCAGGAATTAAAATGCATATCAGCAAACTAAATTTCTCTGTTTTTATATTTACGTGTAGATCTGCTTAATATATATTTTGGCAACACAACCATGTCATTCTTCCTCTGATTTAATGATTTATCAGTAAGGGGAGAAGTATGTTTGAAGACATACTTCACAATTACTTTTGTTTAAAATTCAATGTCCTTTTTTCTAATATCAATATATTTTTAAAGAAACAAATTCTTGAGTAATTTACCTCTGTAGTTCTATAATTTAGCAATTTTAAGTGTAAAAATATTTTATAAAGACTTAGTTTCCTTTGCCATACTTAGTAAATTATGAAATACAAAATTTTTTAAGTAACTTTTATTTACACGAACACCAGGACCTGTCATCAGAGACAGTTTTTCAACTTGATTTTCTTACTATTGATTTTATATTACTATATAGTCCATGTCCATATGTTCAGTAGAATTCTAGTGATTAAATGATCAGTACTTTTTATCCTAGAATGAGCAGAGAGGAAAAATATATGTTTGAATGCAGTATTCTGTCTTTTGGTTACAAAAATTACTATTATACATGCTAAATGTTAACTAACACTGATAGAACACTTACTGTTTGCCAGTCATTGTTTTAAGTGTTGAACCTGCATTTACTCTACTCATTGGATACTGACATCTGTTAGTGCTCTAAGTGTTACTATGACCGTTAACAGATGATAAAATTGAGATATATAAACTTCAACTCCCCCAAGATCACACTGCTAGTTAGTCAGAGAACTAGAATTCAAACCTAGGAGTATGGCACTAGAGTCCTTTTTCTTAACCACTATGATATTCTACCTTTCTTTAAAAGGTCACAATGTTCTAGTCCATTAACTCTTACTTTACTTTAAGAACAGGGTCAAAGAAAAATGGCTTGAACAAATCAGGCTTTTTTGAGAATCTAAATAGTTCTCAAATGTAAGTATACTTTAGAATCACCTGAGAAACTTAAATAAGAAATTCCACCCCAGAACAATTAAATCAGGATCTCTTGTGTTGAGACTAAGGTATTGCATGTCTAAAATGCTTCCCAGGTGATTCAAAAGTAGAGCCAGATTTGGGAACCACTGATCTAAATGGAATGACCAATGGTATCATAATATGATGCGTATGATAATTTGTAGTGCACTGTTCAATCTTAAGGCGGTATTATTACTGGCATCATATTATGGGCTCTCCATGAGTTAATTAAGCAAATTAAAAATTACATTTTGGGGGCTATTTAATTTTTTTCCCATTTCAACTGTATTTTTCAAAATATAGTTGACATGCATTATTTTATTATTTTTGGGTGTACACTCCAGTGATTAGACATTATATACCTTACTAAGTGATCATCCTGATAAATCTCGCACCCTATGACATACATAGTTGTTAGAATATTGTTGACTCTATTCCCTACGCTGTACTTTACATCCCCATGACTAGTCTGTAACTACCAATTTGTACTTCTAATCCCTTCACCTTTTTCACATTTCCCCACAACCCCCTCCCATATGGCAGTTGTCAAAATGTTCTCTGTATCTGTGAGTCTGTTTCTCTTCTGTTTGTTCATCTGTTTTGTTTTTTAGATTCAATTGTTGATAGATATGTATTTATTGTCATTTTATTATTCATATTTGTTATCTTTAAAATTTTTTTTCTCCTTGAGTAAGACCCTTTAACATTTCATGTGATACTGGTTTGGTGGTGATAACTGCTTTAGCTTTTTCTTGTCTGGGAAGATATTTATATGGCCTTTGATTCTAAATGATACCTTTCTTGGGTACAGTAATCTTGGTTGTGGGTCCTTGTTTTGCATGACTCTGAATATTTCATACCATTCCTCTCTGGCCTGCAGAGTTTCTGTTGAGACATCAGCTGACGGTCTGTGTGTGTGTGTGCGCATCAGTCCTGGAAGTACAGCAATACCAGGTTGATGTGGGGAATGGACCAAGCAAGCTCCTATTCCATTTTCTAATTCCAGAAATCCATTCACTATATTATCCTCAGATAGAGGGTATATCAGATATTAGCCTGATAAGAACAGATCCTACACTTGATCCTAGCCAAAAGGCCAAGAAGCAATCAACTGACAGCCTTATGGGGTTCCCTTGTAGGTAACTGCTTTTCTCTTGCTGTTTTTAAGATTCTCTCTTTGTCTTCATCCTTTTTCATTTTAAATATGATGTGTCTTAGTGTGGGTTTCTCTGGATTCATTTTGATTGGGACTCTCTGTGCTTCCTGGACTCATATGTCTATTTCCTTCACCAAGTTTGGTAAGTTTTCTGTCATTTTGTCAAATAGGGTTTCAATTTTTGTTTTGCACTCTCTCTTCTCTTTCCTTCACCCCCATAATGCAAATGTTGATATGCTTGAAGTTGTCTCAGAAGCTCCTTATACTATCCTCATTGTTTTAGGTTCTTTTTTCTTTTTGCTGTTCTGATCGGGTGTTTTTTGCTTCCTTATATTCCAGATCCCTGAATGATTCTTGGCTTCATCTACTGTACTGTTGATTCCCTGTAAATAATTCTTCATTTCAGTTAGTGTATCCTTCATTTTTACTGGTCCTTTTTTATGTTGTTGAGGTTCTCACTAAGTTCATTGAGCATCCTTATAAGCAGTGTTCTAAACTTGGCCCGGAATAGATTTCTTGCCTCCATTTTGTTTAGTTCTTTTTCTGGAGTTTTGTTCTGTTATTACATTTGGGACGTGTTTCTTTATCTCCTCAATTTTGCATCCTCCCTGTGTTTGTTCCTATATATTAGGTGGAGCTGCTACATCTACCAGGCTTGGTAGCATGACCTAATGTAGTAGGTATTCCAGTGGCATAGCCTCCCCATCACCCAAGCTGGGCACTCGTGATGCACCCCTCATGTGGGCTGTGTACACCCTCTTGTTGTAGATTCACCTTGATTGCTGTCACGTCAGTGGGAGGGATTTATCCCCAGGTCGATTAGCTCTGGTTCCCACTGAGTCCACCCCTTGACTGTGTCACCTGTGGTGGTGGTGGTTGGGTGGTGATCTTCAATGTGGTCTTAAGCTGTCTACTGGGTACACTGGCTCTTGGGTCTCCCAGGAGGTGCCAGCCAAGGTCAGCCGCCACTTGTTCTCTGCCCACGGCCACCCAGCATGAGCTACACATTATCTGCAGATAGCTGCTACTTTTGCTGGGCCTGGAGGTGACCAAACAAGGCCAAGCTATTAACTAAGACCAACTGCTGCTAGTGCCAGTCCTGGGGCCACTTAGTGAGAGGTCTGAGGCACACTGAAGCCAGATGCTGCTTGTTTGAGAGATTTTAGAAAAATCTGAAGCATGAGCCAAGAAAGGCCATTTTTATGGAAACACTACTGGAAGCAGTTTGGGTGGGCCCAAAATTTGAGTGGAGTATGGCCTCAGAGAATCACCAGGGTAGGGTAAACAGTGTGAGTGAGCTAGGTTGATGGAGACTCAGTTATGGTGCTCGTCAGCCCACTCTGTGCAAGGGAGGACTTGGAAAAGGAACAATGGCCTCTGCCAACACCTCTGTCTGGGAGAAAGCTGCTCCTCCATCTCTTGCCCTGGACTTGTACAATTTAGTTCCTCCCCATATGTCCCTGGTGCCTTACAAGTTGCTGCTGCGGTGCTGGAGCTCAAAGGGAGTAAGTCCATGTAAACCCATGCATGGCTCCTTTAAGAGGAAGTGCCTTAGACTCTAGAAGCCTCTCTCCCTCGGCCTCAATCCCCACTGCTTTTTACGGGGATCTCTCATCCTGACACTGGAACCCTGGGATGAGGGGCTTGGTAAGTGGCTGGGACCCCTTGTTCCTCAGGGTGGGTGGTGCCTCTGCAGTGGGGATCTCTCTCCCAGTTTTTATCTGCCACATGTGGGTATGGGATCAGCCTGTTCATGTCTCTGCCCCCTCCTACCAATCTTGATGTGGCTTCTTTAATTCCCCACTTGTAGGACTGTCATTTAGCCAGATGTCAGGTGGTTGTAGATGAAGTTTGTTCAGTAGTTTAGTTGTAATTTTGACATAGTTGTGGGAGGAAGCGAGTACTGTGTTTACCTATGTCACTATCTTCTTGTCTGGAAATCAGGGGGCTATTTCAATTCTCATTAATATATATTCCACTTTAAGATAAATGAATTTACTGAGAAACATCAAGAAATATTTGCATTATAAAAGATTTCTAATTTTCTTCAAAGAATTTCTTATTTAAAGAATTTTATATGACTGTTTATGAGAAAGTCACTTGTTAAATACTTGCTTAAATACATGCTAGACTTTCTACACATATGGTCTTATGTAATTCTTATAAAACTGTGTGAGCAAAAGAAATTAAGTCTCAGAGATGTTAAGTCACTTGCCAGCATCACCTAACAATTTAAGAGCAGAAGTGTTTTACACCAGCGACTGTCTGATTTCAAAGCCCATGATTAAAATGAAGTCATTTAGTGTTTCTGAAATAATAGGAATTAATGGGAAATATTTATGTGAGTGGGAATTCACATTAGACTCCACTCTAAATGACTTTATCTAGTTGCTGTCAGTCCCTAGTATTGACTTAAAGGTATTTTATAAACTCTTCTTTTATATCAGCTTTTTCTTTACATGAATGTGTAGTAAAAATAATTTTGCTTTATTTCTTATAAAAGACTCAAGTTTTTCATGACATTCACTATGTATCTGCCTCCCTCACTCGTCTATGCTTTTCTTGAGTGTTATGTAATCATTGGGTCCTTCCGTACTCTTAAACACTGTGGACATTTAATTCAAATCAGTATATTGGGTTGGTCAAAAATATATTGGGTTTTTTTCCATAAAATAAAAGACATATTTTTCCTGTAGTACATTTACACAAGGGAATGCTACACAGCAGAAAGGAAGGAACTCCTACCTTTTGCAACAGCATGGATGGAATTGGAGAGCATTATGCTAAGAGAAGTAAACCAGGCAGTGAAAGACAAATACTATATGATCTCACCTATAAATGGAACCTAATCAATAGAACAAACAAGCAAGCAAAATACAAACAGAGACATTGAAATAAAGAACAAACTGACAATAACCAGAGAGGAGGGGGGAGAAGGATAATAGGGGAAGGGCCATCAAGGAACATGTATAAAGCACATATGGGCAAAGCAAAGCCAAAGGGGAGTAGCTTCGAGGGTGGGAGGCGGGGATGGGTGGGACAGGGGGCCGTGGTGGGGTGAAAATGGAGACAATTATACTTGAGCAACAATTTTAAAAATTGGAAAAAAAAAGATATTTTTCATTTTCACCAAAAACTTCTTTGCTGCTGTTTAGTTTTTATTTCATAATCATAAACTTAACTCTGCAATCCAGCTCGACTTGGAAGGGTAAGGAAAATATGGAACCCAATGAACTGCGGTGAGAGCATGAAGATTATAGAACATTGCCAGCAGATGGGGGTGAGGGAGTGCTCTCCTGAGCTACAGAAGGAATGGTCTGGTGGTTAACATAAAACATAATTATAATTTATTAGTGTTGTCCACGGTCAGTAATGGTGACCTTCTTGCTGGTCCTGCCATTCCTGGCCCCGTAGCGCTCCTTGGCTGTCACAACGTCTGTGCCGTCTTTCTCCTGGCGGAAGACCACATGCTTCCCGTGCAGCCACTCGGTCTCGGCCGTGCACATGAAAAACTGGGAACTGTTTGTGTTGGGTCCAGCATTTGCCATGGACAAGAGGCCAGCACCTGTGTGCTTCAGGATGAAATCCTCATCAACAAATTTCTCCTGTAGATGGACTGGCCACCTGTGCCTTTGTGGTGTGTGAAGTCACCACCCTGGCACATAAATCCTGGGATAATTCTGTGAAAGAGGGAACTTTAAAACCAAATCCTTTCTCCTCAGTACTCAGAGCACAAAAGTTTTCTGCTGTCTTTGGAACTTTGCAAACAGCTCGAAGGACACATGGCCGAAGGGCTTGCTGTCGACAGTGATATCAAAGAACATGATGGGGTTGACCATGGCTGGGCACTGGAAGATCTGGGGTGGCAGTAGTGTCTGCAAGACCCAATTTCACCAATAACTTTATGGATTTGGATATTTTGAGGATGGCGACTGTTTTCCCCTGTTGTCTTCTAGTGGGTAGAGGCCAGGAATGCTGCTAAACATCTTCCAATGCATAATCCCCACAGCAAAGAATTTTTTGGACAGAATGTCAATAGTACCAAGAAACTTCGCAAACCACTTTTGACATGTTTGATCAGTCACAATTCCTTCTCCATACACCGCACAAATCCAGTTTGTGTTTTGGGTTCATTTTTACCTTTCTTAAAATAATAAAGCATAAGATGCTGAAAGTGTGTATTTTCTTCCATCTTCAATATTAAAATGGCTACACAAAAATTCACCAATGCGGATAAGCTTTTTTTAAATGCACGCCAATAAGACTATACTTTCAGGGATCATTTCTATAGTTTGTTAAATGCACGCCAATATGACAGCTGTCATGATACAATCTAACAAAATTGTTTCAAATGAAGTTAAAGACAATTAAGCACTACTAGAGCCATCCTGTGGGAAGAACTAAATGAACTTTGTGTACCCAATACATTAATTGGATATACAGACCAGGAGTGAATTTTCTCTAGCAGTTTTGTCTGGAGGATTTTCTCTCATCTTTAGAATCTCAGGTGGGGGCTGGGGAGCAAGAGCTTGGAGACAGAATAGAGAGCTTCAAACCTATGTCTTCCTATAGTCCTGTTTATGTTCCACCCCCCATATCAAAAATGACAGCCTGTTTGCTATAAAAGAGTAACTGCTATTAGTCTGGGATATAAAATGAAGATATCTTTGGTTATTTTTGAAAACCTTCAGATGTCAATATATGGGAAAAGATTCTTCAGAACTGTAAAGTAAGGATCAATTTCAGAAAATTAAAATGTAAAATATAAACTTAAGGGAACATGTTTTATTTTCATGACTGTTTTTGATCCTGTGTATTTAAAGGAAAAATTACTATCCATAAAAAAGTACAAAATGATTATGTGACCTAATCGTGTTCTAGGAAATGAAAATACACCAAGTTTTTCTGCTGAAAATTTAAATTATAATAGCATATGTAAATGTAAAGTTTAAGTACTATATATACATACTTGTATACGGTATACTATAGCATGCAATATTTATATCATACAACTTATCATATTAACTAAAACTAAGTATATTAAAATATTAAGAATTTTGCTATAAAAGTACTTTTAAAAGGTAAATGCAATTATTTGGTATAATTTTTCATATTCAGTGATTAAATATTGATTAAACACTTCCTCTTTGTGGGGTGTTCCCTTAGGTGCAAATATTATGTGACAGTCTCTGTTTGCAATGAAGTATCTTAATAATTTTCTAAACTAATACAGTGAAGATGTTAATATACTAAAGAAGTTTATGTAGGAATTGCATGCTGCTAATTAGTACCTGTGTTTAAAATATTTAGTAAGTCATTTTGTATGGCATTTCATCTACACTTATCCTGTGAAATGCCCACCACAAATCGTTGCTGCCTTGACCAAAACCTGGGTCCAGTGCTAATAGCATTGCTGATTTTAATTTCAAAGCAACAATTTTCCTTCTGTGTTTCTTTCTTTTTTTTTTAATCCTCACCCAAAGATATGTTAAGAGAGAGGAAGGGTGGAGAGAGAGAGAGAAAGACAGTATGAGAAACATTGATCTGTTTGTTGCTCCCTTACCCCCAATATGCTCCCTGACTGGGGATCAAACCCACAACCTAGGTATGTGCCCCAACCAGGAATCAAATCCACAGCCTTTTGGTGTATGGGACAACTCTCCAGCCAGCTGAGGCATCTGGCAAGGGCTCAAGGCAACAATTTTCATTACAGAATTTTACCTTCTGTTTCTATAACTTAAAATCTTTTAATCATTCTACTTGTTTATTTTTGATTACTTTAACTTATTTTAATAAATAAAATCTATATGACTTTATAATTTTCAAGAAGATTCTGTTAATGAAATAGTCTTTTGTTGCTTCTTTATAGGTGTAAATTTTTTTTAACATTTTTTTTTTGTTGTTGTTCACTTACAGTTGTCTGCATTTTCTCCCCACCCCACGACCCCACCCCAGCCAAACCCACCTCCCTCCCCCCCACCTCCACCCTCTTCCTTGGTTTTGTCCATGTGTCCTTTATAACAGTTGCTGAAAACCCCTCTCCCCACTATCCCCTCCCTACTCCCCTCTGGCTATTGTTAGATTGCTCTGCACTTCAATGTCTGTGGTTATATTTTGTTTGCTTTTTTCTTTTGTTGATTATGTTCCAGTTAAAGGTGAGATCATATGGTATTTGTCCCTCCCCACCTGGCTTATTTCACTTAGCATACAGATGTAAATTTTAAGGCTTAATGCTTTACAAATTATTAACTTTTCCCAAGGATAATTTTTCTAAACTTTTATTATACTCTTTCCAATGCTAATATGCCGAAGGCGCTCTAAAGCAGACCCCACAGAGTGCCGAGCCAGCATTTCCATCAGCTCTGCGTCATGTGCACTATAGGTGGTACAGGTAGAATGTAATGTGATCAAGACGCTCAAAGGGTAGAGGCATGAGTGTCGCTGGCTGGGACAAACATGGGAAGCTTCTTGGTTAGATTTTGAAGAATGAACAGCAGTTCATCAGCTTAATATTTATAAATGGAGGGTGTTTTATGCAGAGAAAATAGTTGTTCAAAACATAGGATAGTGAAAGTATGACATGCACAGGGCGTGTCAGGTAGTCTGGTTAGACTAGAAAGGTAGGTTAGTGCCTACCTAAAAAGTAAGCTGAATATCAGAAGTATTTAGGCTTTATGAAGTTGGCAATGATGGAAGAGGCACTGAGGTTTTACTGGGGAGCTAATATATAATATTAGACTTCTATTAAGATTTAATTGACTTTGGTGTATAGCATATATTGAGAGTTGATTGTGAAGAAATGATGATATAGCTTAAATTTGAGCAATATTTTAATGGAAGAATCCAAAAGATATAGTAATGTGGCTGACTTGAAGCAAAGTAAAGAGTGATTTTAGAGCTTCAATCTTGCATTATTTGGGAGCAATAGGAAAGTGGGAGCAATAGGAAAGAGCGGGGATAGTCAGGATACATCTTAAGGGGGAAAGACTAAGTGAACTTAAATGTATTATGTCAAGCCAAGGTTTAGCAACCAACCAATCATCACTGCCACGACTTTTATAGCAGTTTTAATCATGATTTAACTTCGTGTATAAGCATTGTTGTCAGACACTGGAGGCAAATAAAAGTAATCTTTGTTCTTACAGTACATTATTAATTTGTTCTTTTAACTTATGTTTCAACAGGAACAATATAAACAGACATTTCCAGCACAGTTAAAGAAACAGGAGTCATCCAAGAGCCTGAAGAAGGTTATTGCAGCTTTGTCAAATCCAAAAGGAACCTCTAGTTCACCAGCACATCCAAAACCAACATTAGAAAACAACCACCCTAATCCATTCTTGACGAATGCACTTTTAAGTAATCACCAACCAAATGGAGTTATTCAAAGTGTCATTCAAGAAGCTCCTCTAGCACTTACTACCAAACCTAAAATGCAGAGTAAGATCAGTGAAAACATTGCTACTGCAAGTAGTACCCCTTTTTCCTCACCTGTAAATTTGAGTATAGGTGGGAGAAGAACCCCGGGCGGTCAGACAGCTGTAATGCCCTCTGCCTCTCCCATACTCCATGGTCAAGGGAAGGAAAAAGCAGTTAGCAATAATGTCAACCCAGTGAAAACACAACATCACTCTCATCCTGCAAAATCTTTAGCGGAACAGTTTAGAGGAACAGATTCAGACATCCCCAGTAGTAAAGATTCTGAAGATTCAAATGAGGATGAAGAGGAAGATGATGAGGAAGAAGATGAAGATGATGAAGACGATGAATCTGATGACAGCCAATCAGGTTATTTTCAATTTTAAAATTTAAAATATTTCAGTAAATGCTACATGAAAGAAAACATTTTGAAGAGGTTCTTAAGTCACAGCCTTAAAATTGACGTCATTCACTGTTTCACACAGCTGTGCGCACTTCTGTAGTGAGCTAGTAAACATAGGAGTAACTGAAATTGGAAATCCTAAGTGAAAGTCTTAGCTTTGTTATCCACTTAACATTAAACAAATAACACTTCAAAGTGAGTATAAATGATGCATGAATTTCATGAAGTTGCTTAATTTTCATTTAATTCAGGGCCACTCATTTGTTCTTTTTTCATCTCTTCTGCTACTTGATAAAATGTGTCACAGTCATTCAGACATACTGAAAACCTAAATCCCTATGAATGTCTATTAGCAACACAGAATTTATTTAATAACATATAGGCTACTTCTTGATTTTATTTTTATTCACTTTCTGGTTTTGGTGGGGGGGGGTGTTGTTTTTATCTTCCTTTTACTTTTCTGCCCCTTAACTTTCCTTGTTCCACAGAAGATTGAAAATATAAGGTAGCTTAAACTTTAAATACAAATATGAAATATATATTATCAGAGTTTTTGGATTTGTTACTAATCAGCCACAAATCCGTTTGTAAATTTTCTAACTGCCAATACGAATAGGAAAATATATAGTTACTTATACAAATTAAAGTGTCTGTAACATAGAAACAACCTCCTTGCTCAGGGTAAAAAACTTTTTCTGTAATATTTTTCCTGTTGTTCCCATAATGACCACTTTACCTAAAAGACAGTGAATGTCAATATTAACAACTTCAAAGACAGCTTTTATAATGAACTTTAATGTATACAGATAATACCATACAAAACACAATTCCACAAAAGCTGTTGTTCTGGAAGCCATTAGGATACAGTACAAATATCAGCCCTGTGTTTATCAAGTTCCATCCAGGAACAGATTTTATATATCCGTAGGAATGGATGCACTTGTAGGGCTACATTACTAGAACAGACTTTAATTACTAAGTCGTTAAACTACCCCACACAATTATTTCAGTAATTCTAGTTTTTGTGAAACCTGAGAAGCCTGATGGAATCGTACACCTACATAAAGTAACTGCAGCCAAAAGAGCCAAGACTCTCCTCCAGAAAATTGTTCTCTTTTATTTCAAAGTCCAGATGAAAGGGTGATGGTAGTCCCCATCTCTTCCGCATACTGAACCTAATATAGTTCATAACCTATTGGGATCCATTAATTTAAATAATCAATTCTATTCCCTCTGTACTTTAGTTTTTCCATTAAATTAAAAGTAATTTAAAGCCATAAGCAGAACTCATCATGTGAATAGTGTAATATGAGAAGAACTGTTTTATGAGTAAAGTTTTGAGTAAAATGAATACTCTTAATGAAGAATTTTGAGGATTTATAGCCTCCATACCCTGTACTCAAATAGCCTGCAAGATAGTAATAAAAATTTACTCTTCAGGAAGATTGCTCATTTGAGTTCTCATTCACAGATGCTGGTTCCTGAACTATTCCATTTAGGTACAAACTGCAAATTGTTGTTGATTATCTAGTTATACAAATGCTTCTTTTACTTCCCAGAATCAGATAGTAATTCAGAATCAGATACAGAAGGATCAGAAGAAGATGATGATGATGATAAAGACCAAGATGAATCAGATAGTGATACTGAAGGAGAGAAAACTTCAATGAAACTGAATAAAACAACCTCCTCTGTCAAAAGCCCTTCCATCAGTCTCACAGCTCACTCAACACCTCGTAACCTCCACATAGCAAAAGCCCCAGGCTCTGCTCCTGCTGCCTTATGTTCTGAATCCCAGTCACCTGCTTTTCTTGGCACACCTTCTTCCACACTTACTTCAAGTCCACACTCTGGTACCTACACTTTGTTTTTATTATTGTAAAGTAGAAGGCAAACCATAGCAAGAATTCTTATTTTTACCATGTTCTGAGGATGATCTCATTGGAATCAAGTTACAGCTAGATTTAGGTTGGCTAAGAAACGTCAGCATTTATTTTCAAAGGCTATGACCCGATACCATTTTTATTCTGTGCTTGCAATTTTGGAACCTGCTTAATGACAGCTCTTGATTTTGAATACTGTCCTGCTTCTGTGTTTAGTGTGTGCTTCTAGAATTTGGTATTTGATTGACAGTGGACTTCTTTTGTACTTTATAAAAATGAGCTCTCTTGGTTACTTAAGATACAATTGCATATCTGTCCAACACATAGTCAATGTCATTTGTATTAGTGGGTAGCATTATTATTCATTAACATACCATATCTTTATTTTTCTATTTGACCTTTTATAAATTTCTAGAGGTCTTTGTTGAAAGTTTTTACATTAGTATTCTAAAACTATCCTCTATTCTCATTTCAATAGCTAAGAATATATTGAGGTGTATAGTGAAATATTGTGTTGATACATATATTTGTGTTTGTGAAACTTGGTTGTCATCTGAAAAATTTTACATGTAATTATAATGCAATTCCTTTGTACTTTAATTAAAAGAATTAGTAGCATTTTAGACTATGGATTTATATAAACTTAGACATTACATTATTTTTAAATGTATGATCCAGCTGTTGAAATTTTTCAGCATCTTAAAACTCATTTTCAAAGAAAACAACTGTATATAGTTGTCTAAACTTCTATTTCCCTCCTACTGTTTTAGACAATTTTAAATAACAAAATGAGAGGAAAGCTATATATTTTTACCTTGCTTTGCATTATATTCTCATTGGAGAGAAAAAGTAGTTTTTGTCATGCAGACCAAACGAAATAAAAAAGAGCCCCTCTACTTTATACAATGTGTTTTGCGGAACCATCTAAAAATAATGTACAAGTTGCAGAACAACACTAATAATCCAAGTCATTAAGATATGTTATTTAAAGAGAAGTTTCAAAACTTAAAAAAAATTGTCATGTGTATAAACTAGTGTTTTATGGTAACTGACTGAATTTTCTTGAAGGCACTTCTAAAAGAAGAAGAGTAACGGATGAACGTGAACTGCGCATTCCTTTGGAATATGGGTAGGGAAAATTAGATTTCTCTTTCTGCTTTTCCCACACATATTTTTATGCATGCTTGATTTCTCATTCTCTACTATTAGTAAAGTAAATATACTGCATAGTATTTATTAGAGCAGAAGACATAGAACAAAGGGCAAATAAGATGATTTTTCAGAAAACTGAAATTAAGGCTAACTGCTCTGTTGAGAGGTGGCAGAGCTGGGATGGAATCATGCATCCAGGTAGGAATACGACTGAAAAAGAAGCAAGAGCAAATCATCTGGCAAAGGGCCAGATGGCAAAAACTATATCACACAGTTAAGAGTGATACAGTTTTTGTGAATACAGAATTAAAGGACAGGGAAAGCTATTGTGGGCAAGACTGAGGGAACTTTACCAGAGTTTGGCCAAAATGGTTTACTTGGAACTGAGAAGTTTCACACTGGAGGTGCATGATTCTCCAAAAACAGGTTTACTTTCCTCTTCTTCCTAAAGCTTTTCAGATAATAAAAATTCCGAAAACATTGACATTTGTTGTTGAGTATATCTCAATTTAATACCAGCTATGATTTCTAAAAAATGCAATAGAGTTTAGTATTTGTAACTTGAGTCTTTGATTAATTTTTAATTGAATTGCTTACCTAAAAATAAATAATTTTAATAGTAAATGCATCTGAGTTGTATAATCAGGGTTTAATATTTGTTTTCTTTGTATTTATCATGTTTTCTAAAGAGCATATATTCTTAAAAGTTGTTTTTAGTTTTTAGGAGTTTTCTTAAGTATGTTACAATTCTCATTTCTGTTATGTGTAGCTGGCAGAGAGAGACAAGAATAAGAAACTTTGGAGGGCGCCTTCAAGGAGAAGTAGCGTATTATTCTCCATGTGGAAAGAAACTTAGGCAATACCCTGAAGTAATAAAGGTACATACTTTTCACCAAATAACATACATTTGGTGCCTATTACGCATGCTTATGGAAAAAAGGTTCACTCCTTTCTCAGATAAATTCCTTGATGCAAAATATTCTCTGTATGGGACTAATGTACTTAACCTAAATTGAACTCCTATAAATCAACAGCCCCTTGATAGAATATGCAAAACAGTAGTGTCCTGAAGATAGCTATTCATCAAAGCTGGGTTGTCATTATTAAAACCTGAAGTGGAAAAATATGTGATTTTTTCAGTATCTCAGCAGAAATGGAATAATGGATATCTCAAGGGACAATTTCAGCTTCAGTGCAAAAATAAGAGTGGGTGACTTCTATGAAGCCAGAGATGGACCGCAGGTATCCACTTTTTAAAAAGTATAGTCTTTGAACCAAAAAGTAGTACCATACCTACATGAATTAAATTTCACTACACTCTGTTAGTTAATTGGTATAGCTATTCATATAACTTCATGGTAAACCCTCACTGAGTTCTCAATTTACTTGTTTCAGTAGCAAAGAGCTTTGACATAATAGATGTCTTTCTCAAATTTTTAAGTAAACTTTTTCCTGCTTGTTAATTCTGTCAATAATTTTATAGTTTATATAAGTATAAAAGTATCTGCATGTTCATGTGAAATATAGAAAAGCATTAGTTCCCTGAAAGGTAAACAATTTTTTTAGAATTAATTTAAATAGGAAAAACATGTTGTTTTAAGTCAGACTAAAAGAGGACAAATATGCCTTAGTTTTGGGGAACGATCTTATTATTTGATTATGCCATGCTATATGATCCATTTTCACAATGTGGTAATTTTGAGGGGGTACAGATTTGCTTAATATTAGGTAAGTAAAATTTCCGCTTTTCACAGAAATTGAATTTTTATTTTCTTTATTTTTATTTTATTTTTTTAAAGATTTTATTTATTTCTAGAGAGAGGGGGAGGGAGGGAGAGAAACATCAATGTGTGGTTGCCTCTTGTATGCCCCCAGCTGGAAACCTGGCCTGCAACCCAGGCATGTGCCCTGACCGGGAATCAGACTGGCCACCCTTTGGTTCACAGGCCAGCACTCAATCCACTGAGCCACACCAGCCAGGGCAGAAATTGAATTTTTAAATTAATTTTACACAGTTCTGAAAATATCACCACAGCTCCTTTTCAGCTTAAGAGTTGAATATACAACCTGATTAATCAGAACAAAAAACCTACCACAGGAACCTCATTTCCTTTGTTTTGCCTTTGCTTGTTACTTGGATAAAGCTGCATATGCTTATGCTCCCTTTAACTTTATCAGCTCCATTGAAAGAAGTCCTAGTTAAGGAGCGATAAGACCTAGATTCTTGTTAATCCATGAAATGGTTTTGTGATTTCAAACAACAACAAATAATGTCCCCCTTGCCATCAATTTCTTTATCTGCAAAATAGAGCCAATAATAATTTTACTTCTGTTTAATAGGATTATAGTGAGGTTAAAATGAGATAATATGCATGAAAATGTTTCAAAAGGTTAAAATGCTCTGCCAACTGAAGTTGATACCTTCTTTCTTGATTGAACGTTTCTTTCATTGGCCAATTATAGTGCACAGAAAGAAGTTTTTCCTGAAATTAATATTTTCTACTGTGATTAGGCAAGCTTTCCCATTCTATCTTACCTTCTAGTTTTATAGTTAGAGAAATAGAAAAGACATTCCTCATTCTTCAAGAAGTTTATTTTGAGAGTTCAAAGGTTAAGGGAATTTTCCAAGCTCACACAGACTCAAACAAGCTGGACATAACTACAACTCAAGGTTTCTAACTGTTTGTTTGCATTAATTGTATATTCCTATTTTCTATTGTTCAATACTTTTTAAGGAACAAGTTATGTCCAAATCTACTTGTCTCTTTGCTGGTAATTCTAAAATGCCAAAATATATTTCTCTGAGGTTTAACATCTTTATGAAAATATCCTCTGTATATTTTTAAATTTTTATTTTTTAATTAAAAAAAGTTTTATTCAGACTAGCTCTGTCACCAAACAGATTCTCCAAATTTTAGAACCATAGTGGTATTTTACACACGCTATATATACTGGATCAGTTTTTTCATCACAAAGCATATTAGAAGGCAATAATCATTTTACTTAAAAATTCTTCACATTTTTAATCTTTTGGTTCTTGTTATCAGATCCTTACTTATTTATGCCAAAAATAGCATCATGTTTTTCAGATCAATAGATTTTTGTTCTGAGAGCAAAGCTAATTGCTGTTCAATACATAAAGGATTTTTAGTTTTGTATTAGTGATAATTAGACGTAATCTCTAAAGCCTCATTAAGCAGCAAAGACTATTCTTTGACAGCCATTCACTTTTTATTAAACATAATCAGTGTTTTCCAAATGCATATTGTGTTGCTGAGACATCAGTTCCAATCAAGGAAATATGACAAATTACTAAATCCAGAATATGTTAAACTGCCAACATTGTAGCAAACTCCTGAGGAAAAATATTAGCAATTTTAAGAGCACTTCTCTCAGTTAAAAAAAATTAGCTGGATTCATTTTAAGATACTTACTTTTAGAGAATATCAGTAAAGGTAAGTAATCCAAAAAATAAGTTAGTTAGAAGTGATATAGTTGTAGAGACATTCACATTTCTATATATGGTATAATTAATATGTATAAGCATATAGTTAATTAGAAATATATGATTATATAATATTCTATGAAAATGAACAAATACATATTTTGTTAGAGTAACTATGATGTGTAATAATTTTGATTGGTCTACATTTTGGAGAGGATGTAAAATAAAGTCGGAAACAAAGACCTGTTACCGTGCAGGGATGATCTGTATGTGTTCACAGTGTGTCTGCCTTTATAGAAATTTTTTAAGGCTCACAGCTGTGAGTACATTATTCTTCCATCATTATTTATTACTTACTGTATTATCTTCCATATGAACAAATGTAAACATGCTTTTGCACCACCCTGTATATATTGAAAAACAAAACTACGCATATTGAAAGATGGGAAGGAGATGCCTTAGAAGTTTAATGATGGATGTAATGGTACAGTGAGTCTTTTTCTTCTCCATTCTTACATGTCTTATATTTTCTAAAATTTGCTTGTGTCACATATGATGTGAAAAACAATTTTTTATTTAAAAAATACCTCTATCCCTTATAATCCAATAAAGGCTAACATTTCAGTTTTCCCAATTCGTGGAGATTATATACAATGATTTTATCTTACTTATTTTTAATCCTCACCCGAGGATACATTCATTGATTTTAGAGACAGAGCAAGGGGGTGGGAGAGAGACAGAAAGACAGACAGACAGACATCGATGTGAGAAACATTGATTGGTGTGCACCCCAACTGGGGATCAAATCCATAATTTAGGTATATGCTCTGACTGGGGATTGAACCAGCAACCTTTTGGTGCATGGGACAACACTTCAGCCAACTGGGCCACCTGGCCAGGGCTGTGCACAATGATTTTAAATGCTACTGCTAGAGTTTTCAAAGCTTCATATATCTTTTTTGGGTGTTTGATGACAAATGAAATGCAGTATTTACAGATTTGTTAGTATTCTTTTTTTTTTTAATCCTCACCCAAGGATATTCATTGATTTTTGAAAGAGAGACAAGAGAGAGAGAGATACATCCATATGTGCCCGGACTGGGGATTGAATCTGTCACCTAGGTCTGTGCCCTGACCAGGAATCAGACCTGTAACACTTTGGTGTACAGGATGATGCTCCAACCAGCTGAGCCGCCCAGCCAGGGCTTCATTGGTACTCTTAATCACTCTCCTAACAAAACATGTGCATTGGAAAAATGTATTTTCTCCATCATACTTTTCATTTCTCTTTATAATGTACCAAAAAACCCTACCAATATTAGTCCAATTTTGTTAAAAGCATTTCAAAAATTGTAGCAGTGGTATCTCAAACCTCTGTATTTTACAAATGAAATTTAGGAAATGATAATCTCTGCTAGAAGATAATACCTGCAGTAGGTAACCATGTTATTTTGTATAAGTTAATCAATTTTTACTCAATATATTTGTAAGGTTAAGAAAGCAATTATATATATGCCTATAAACACCAAAAACTTGTTGAAAATACTGGCTACCTTAGTGTTCAGTACAATATTAGAAGTAGAGGTATGAGAGCTCATATTTATTTAAATTTAAATAAATTTATCATTAGGTACAGGACAATAATATGATGATTATCTTTAAAGATAATAAAAAAAAGAGAAGCTCTTATTTCAAGTAAATCGATAAGGTTGACCCAAGAAGTGGGGGTGGGACTTTAATCTAGTCATTACCAGTTTTATTTATTTCAGTGTATAAATGTGACATGTAGAATCAGCTACATGTCAGTAGCTACTTAGACAGCAAACACTTCCTACCAGCTTCTAAAGAAACCATGATTTTAGGGATGACAGACTCTGTGGAACAAAAAGAACTCTGTAGTATTTATAAATCCATGCTTTACTGCTTGGCTACCTGCTACCAAAGTTCTGTTAACTATTTAGCCAGTAAAAAGGGTGTAAGATAAATAGATTTCTTACAAGCTTGTTCATCACTTATAATGAACGTATTTGACCTAATTTTTATCCTTGTTTTTATTTTATTTTGTTTTTGAGTGTCAGAGTAATAGAAAGTAAGGTCGAGCTAGATTTTTTGTGGAGGTAAATATAAAATAGGGTTATTTTTAATTATGTAAGTGTGATACTTAGGTAAAAAAGTAAAAAGTATTCACATTTTATTAGGTATATATGAAGGCTTCAAAATAAATTGTTAATGACAGATTATCTTGAAATATTTGGTAATCTACAATGAAAAATGTTTCTGTGAATTGTAGAGAAGAAAAACATTTAAGCATAAATATAACAGTTATGTTTATTTTTTTCAACCAGGAAGTTCACAAGCATAGAGTAATGAATATCTACTGTGTTGAGGCTAAAAAAGCAAAGAAAAGGCAAGATACAAAGCAGGTAGAATTTTAAAATGATTAAGAAAATATTGCTTCCTCTATTCAAGAAGAATTTTTTTAAAAAAGGTATTTCTGTTTAATGGCATAAGGCCGTGAGAATAGAAAAATGTCTGTAAGTCTTACTGAAAGAGCCCCTTTTCTTTGTCACTTAGTCAATAAGTATTTGTGGCAAATACTTAATGCTCCGGGCTTTTTTTTTCTCCAAATAAATTTTCCCTAAAGACATTTTCTATAAAGAAAATTGTGAACATATTTCACTACAGAAATGAACTGCAAAGATTGACTTTGAGGAAAAACTAGTGTTCATACAGAAACTGAAGAGTACAAAAGAAATAGAAATTATGATCACTGGCCTAGAGGAGCTCGTCATTTGGGGAACACAAAACACTAAGCACAATGCTGTCCCACCAGAAGTCAGGATTTTGTTAATGAGGAATAACATCTTCACAGTAAAGCAGGCAGCATGTGATCTTTGGCAAGATTGTAATGCTGGTAAATAAGTAAAGAACAAAAGGTTCAGAGTCAACAACCAGGGTTCTAATTCAACTCTGCTGTTAACTGTCACACCTAATGCAACATAGCTGTGGGCACAGAGGGCTCTGAGAACATGAGAGATCACTGCCAGAAATCTAAAAGTCTGGAAATTCATGTCACTAATCTATCAGGTAGGATTTCTGATAGGTAGACAGGCCTACACGAGAAGGCCAAATGTATGAATCGAACTGTGGAGCTAAGGAGTTATTTTTGAAAGTCATGACTCGTAGAAGGTAACCTATGTGTGTAACTGGAAAGCATAGTCGGCAGTGTGGAAATGATTGTATCAAACCACATTTTTCTCCACTTTTTTTAATAGTTGACAACCATCTCTCAGCACAGATGGCTGCCCCTATTGTTTCACATCTTTAAAGTGCTATTCAGTGTATGATATTAATAAGCTGTATGATTAAATTAAGAATCTTTAATGGTTTAAAGTTTATTGTATATAAAACTCTCACTACTTGCCTCTGGCACCATAAAGTAGCTAAAGATAAACACAATACTAAACTTTGAAATAAATGCAAGGAAATCCAACAAAATTTTTATTTTTCTCATGATATTAACTTGAATGTTTTTCTTATAATGTGAAATGTCAAGTTCTGTTGAAAATATTTATTTGGTGCCCTTGCTTTGCTTGTGCCCTGAGAGCTTTCTTAGATTCCTAGCAGGGTAGTTCGGTCCTGTATAACTTTGAAAAACGGAAGCTTACTTTTCTAGATCTTAATTCTCTCCTCTATGATATGAAGTGTGTGAAGTGTGTATACACACACACACACATATAAGAAAAGGTCTTTCATAGCAATTCCCTTTTAGGTCTAAAGTTCTAAAAGTATTATTTTAAGCAAACCATTAAGAAGTAAAGGATTCTGAAAATATTCTTTCAAAGAGAGAAGTAGTGAAAAAAATAACTTTGTTTTCTTGAGCCATGGTTAAATTTACTGAAAAGTATCTAACCCCAAACTATTTGGTAAAGGATCAATTCACTGAATGACTAAGAGACCTAAAGTTGTCAGGCCAAATACCTTAGTCCAGATTTAAAACATTCACCACAGGTATTTTACTGGGCTATGCACAGGTCCCAATCTAGAAAACATGAGTGAAGTTCACTCCACTTACGTAACATGGAGCAGATGAGCAGCACTGGGCGCCTCAAACGTGAACGGGAAACTGACGGTGGCCCAGAACTACAAATCCAAGGAAAACTACTGCAGCAAAGTCTTAGTGGTACTAAAATTTAAAAAGTAAAAATCTTCAGTAACTTGGCAAATAGATCATTCAGTGAATTAGCTTTGGGTGGACTGGTTCACTTCATTTACTTATATACTGCTGTCCCCCCAAATACACTTACTTACAAGTATATAAAATCAAATAAAATGAGAGCCACAGAAGAAAAATAAAGACAATCTAGGATATAAAATTGAAATAGGAATGAGACTTGAGAACACATCCCAATAAGACCTAAACAAGTTGCTGGTAAACCACAAATTTACTTTTTGTGAAATGTAGGAAAACCAATTAATTAGACCATTCTGGGTCCATAAGAGAAGGTTAAAATAGACCAATTGCTCATGAGTTGTTCAGCCATACTTTAGAGTATCAATTATGAAGAATAATAGAAATATAAAATAGAAAGTTTTACTTACATTAAATTTCATCATATCTTTTTTGAATTTCTGAACACAGAAAACATTTTAAAAGTTAATTCATTTAAAGTAAACATTTTCTTTAAGCTTTATTTAGTTTTTAAAGCATGAAAGACTGAGAGCAATAGATTTACTTGCCAATTTTTAAGTATTTCTCCATCTCGTATCTTAACTTAGTCCAAGAAGAAAACCATACTACCATTTCCCTTTCCCGTGTTGCTTAGAGACTACTTCAGACTTTTTTTGGTCTTCATTTAGGCTTTTGTCCTTCTACCCTGGCAGTCCTCACTCTATAAAAGGCTGATGTATTCACCTTCTCTTCTAGCTCTAATTCTCAAGCCCTAATCCAGACCACCATCATCGTGTAAGTGGACAGTGGAGACAACTTTCTGTCCCAGCCTCTAAACTCCTTTTCAAATTCATTGCTACTCAGGGCGTAGTCCTTGAACTGCCTGTATTAGAATAGCTAAGCTAACGCCCTAGTTAACAATGTTGGTCCTTTTGGGGAAAGGACTCTGTAGTTTACTTTTAGAAAATGTTATGCCCTGTATAGAATAGGTGCTTCAACAAATGTATAATTAAGGGAAACTATTTTTATCATATACTTTAGTCTTACAGCGTACTTTTATAATGTATTACTGTGGACAGTACATAGTGTACTCATATAATTATTTACTTTTAATCTTCTGAAATAAAACATAAACCCTTTTTTCCTTCTCTCCCTTTATAATATTTATAGAAGTGAATATGTTATTGCTAAAGATTTAAATTAATAACTCTTGAAATTTACCGTGGTTTAATAGAATTAATCTGTCACCATCTCCATAGTGTCAGTCATTGATTTTCTTTTTATCTGTATCCTTTAAATCTTAGTCAAGAAAGATTATTTTCAGGAACCATTTGCTGTCTTATTCTCAGAAATTAAGAAAAAAAATTAACCATTTTTATGCACAATTTTAATTGACAGAAATGCTTATAGCAAATGAATCAAGTGATATAAATTGTATTTGCTCTTCTCAGAGAAAGATTATTGAGAAAAATACCTTTTTTTATGCCTACAGTTATTTCAGCTGCTCAATGAATTAATGCTGTAATATTGATATAAGCTTCTGATTTTTCTAACAATCCATTTCTCGTTTTCTAAAATCCAGGAGTCAGAAGACATTACATGTAGCCCAATACATGCAATTCCCTTAGAAAATATTTGCTTTATAAATGTCAAGGGCAAAATGTAAATGATAATGTCACTATATTTGTCTGGTAAGTTTGGGGCCCCGAATATTCTATTTCTTTTTTAACAAAGGTATGTTTTCCTTGATGAATAAAAACATAACTAAAAGTTGTAACTGGATAAAAAAAAAAAAGGATAAATTAATTGAACCTTTTAAATCTTGGCTAAAAGTTGATTTTATTATTAATAAGATGCTTTAAAAACTGAATGTAGATTCCTTGACAGACACTTTTTATTAGCCTCTCTCTCTTATCCCAGGTGACACAAATGTCACTTTTATAGTTTTCAATTTATGTAATGCATGCTGCCTTGGTGCCTAAGAGTATAATATAAAAACGAAAACCTAAACTAATCAAAAGCTTCCTATACTGGTGAACATAAAATTTTTTTGATGGCTTCCTTCTTAGTAGTTTATGGCCTAAAAATACAGTTAGTTCAACTATTGTTCCTATAGACTTCATTTCAAATCTCAGAAAAAAATTATTTTCCTCAATTAATTTTAAAATTATTTTTAACATGGAAATTATTTAAAACAATTAGTATAGTTATTATTTTTAACATGTAGATATGGACTATATGTTCTAATGGTTTTTTTCCTGACACAATTCTGTCTTGACATAATCTTGGCTGTGCTTTCATGGCTGAATATTGTTACCAGTCACCTATCAACATAAGAACATGTTTGTAACACCAGAGAAGTACATGCAGCAGTTAAAGAGCATAGGTTTAGAGTGAGACGGTCCTGGATCTGAATCACAGCTCTGTTCCCTGTTGCCTGTATTCCTCAGGACATTATTTAACCTCACTAGGTCTGAATTCCCTCAGTTGTACTGTAGGTACAACAACCACCGCTATATTAGTAGAGCTGTTAAGATTATATTATTTATTTATATTTAAATAATTATTTAAATTATTTATCATATTATTTATTCAGAATGCCTGAAATAAAGCATACTGCTTGAAGTGTGGGACGTAGGTGTCCTGGGTTATGGTAGCAGGAATATTATTTGTATTTTTAGTACCCATTAAATGAGATATTCATAACCTTGCCCAGGTTAGGAATTATGGCAAAAAATAGAACTCAAGAACTTTTGATTGCTTTTGGTTGCAGAATTACCCAGAGCAGTTCAAGCTAAATTCCTAGTTTTCAATTCTTTTAAGAAAAAAGGTACACTTATAGAATCTTCTTAACCTTCACACTAAGTGAATTATCTCTTTATAAAATAAGTAAGAAATAGGATTATTTTAAAGGATACCTTTTCTATATATGAACATATTACTTTGGACATATTACTATAATTAAGGTAATATAGCATTGTATTTGTTTTGATTGATGTATGAAGGATAATGAAAACCAGATTCAGATTGTATCTATGCATTGAGCAAGATTATTCTTATAATACAGTAGCATTATTCTATTGTGTATCTTTATGTCAGGAAACGTATAATTAGAAATCTCAAATAGACACAAAAGTAGACAAAATAATATACACTATGTACCCATCAGCTTTAGAAATTATCATATGGCCAATATTATTTTACATACATACACCCATCTGCTTCTCCTCCTCCATCATTTGTTGAAAAAATTTGTCTTATTTCATCTGTAAATATTTCAATTTATTTCTCAAAAAGATAAGGACTATTATTTTCTACAAGAGTACCATAGTACCCTTGTCACACTTTAAAATAATAATCTTTAATATCCTCAAATATCAGTCCTTGTGCAAATTTTCAGTTGTCTCATACTTTTTATAACTTTCTGACCACTTTTGCTTGAATCAGTATCTAGATAAAGGCCACACTTATCTTTGGGATTATTTAATACGTATTGTATACCTCCTTACAGGCTGTTTACTTATTAAAATTTATTTGTCGAAGAAACTGGGTAATTTGTAGAATTTCCTATAGACTGGGTCTTGCTGTGCAGTTTAACGAACACTTCTCCTCCTGTTATCCCATGAAGTTACAGTAATTAAATCTTGGTAAGGCAAGACTAATTTAGAGGGGTGATGGACTGCACTTCTGTCAGGAAGCTAACGTCTATCTGGTTGTCTCTTTTTGGTGATCGGCGGCCACTTGAGTTTAATGCTTAGATCCGTTCATTCATCAGATATTGCAAAATACTGACATTTTAACTCTTACATTTCTTCTTGATTTATTAGCTATAATCTTTCTCTAAAGAGAAACTTTTATCTGTTATTTAAATAACCTAATGTTTGACTGTACTGATAACCCATGAGAAAAATCCATAAGGTCTCATCACACAACTAGTATTTTCAGTTATCTGCCAACGTTATGGTCATCACAGTTCAGAAATGGTGATTAAGGTGTATATATCTTTTATATGTTTATAGAGAGAGATATAATTCTTTTTAGGTATTTAAAGTTGAAGTCATTAAAGTAAGAATAACAAAGGTAGGCAAAGCCATAACAAATATAAATGTTAATTTAATTTTAAAAATACAATTCCTGAGGTTTGTACCTCCTTTATAAATTCCAAAATGTCTGTAAATTTGCTTAGAATTTTCTGACAGATTGATCACTGTGTTTATTTTGTAACAATGTTTCTCTAAAATGTTGATTAAAAGGGAATGCAGTGGTGTCTTTTGAAAGAAGAGGATGTCATTCCTCGCATCAGAGCAATGGAAGGCCGTAGAGGACGACCACCAAATCCAGATAGACAGCGAGCACGAGAGGAATCCAGGGCAAGACGACGGAAGGGTCGACCTCCGAATGTTGGCAGTGCTGAATTTCTAGAA
Organism: Desmodus rotundus; assembly: GCF_022682495.2. Classification (NCBI taxonomy): domain Eukaryota; kingdom Metazoa; phylum Chordata; class Mammalia; order Chiroptera; family Phyllostomidae; genus Desmodus; species Desmodus rotundus. The sequence continues at coordinate 148,136,731 of NC_071388.1, read as the reverse complement.
AACACAGATGCCAAATTGCTGAGAAAACTGCAGGCTCAAGGTAAAAAACATAATGTATTTGGCATGGCTATAATCATACTGAAAAGTATGTTTCTTAGGTTTTTAATGTATGAATGACACTGCTCTAAATTTCTAAAATGTAGATATTTGTGTTAAATAAAAATGAGGAAATAAGGAGTCCCACTGGTAACTGGAGTTCTTTGATTAGGTAAGCTCCATTCAAGAGCCATACTCATAAACAAGTCACACTCTGTGTGTTTAGAATCACAAAGGTGGGTGAAGTGCTTTTAAGGCTCCCACAGAAAGGACTCAACCAGTACTTGGCACACACCTTAAGGTTGTGCCAACCTTCTGGAAATTCTCATTTTTAACAGCTCCTGATTCCTTCAGGTGATACAAGGGAATAACTCCAAAATATGTGGATCTGTGGAGTAAATTTTTAGTCAGAGAACTCCAGTTACTGGTAAGTAACCCCAGTCTTTAGTTTGGGTTCCTCTATGGTTTGGATATATTATATATATTTTCAAAATGCCCAGCTAATAGATTTAAATGAAAATGTGATCATTTCAGGATGAACAAAAATTATCACTTACCAAGCACAAAGTGCTCATGGTAACTTCAAATGTATTTATAATTTAAAATTATACATGAATTTTCAACATGAAATTGTCCTGTTACGTCTTACACAGAGAATGTTGACCAAAGTAAAACAGTGCTGCTGTGAGTCTGAGTCATAAGTTACAAATGTGAAGCCTCTTAAAAGTTGTCTGAATATATATCAATATACAGGGTCTCAAATAATGCCCCTTTTTACTACAAAATCATAAGCATGTAATTCTGTTACATAACAATATCACACTCAAGCACACCATGACATTTTAGGTGAAATGTTCGAATTAAAACTATAAATTATTATACCCATATTATTCCCCCACCAACCATGCTCAAGCAGGCGTTACTTCTGCCGGACCCTTTTCCCACATAATTTTTCTTGAACGTCTTTCTCAATCAATATTTGTAAATCAACTTTATGCTTTAATGACTAACAGTAAGTGGTAAGAGATGCCACATACTGCTTTACCGTACTTCATTTGGTCAGTCTCTCTTTGATTACTCTGTAGGCTGTTTTCTGATCTTTGCTGTCACAAACAATGCTGCAATACAAATATTACACGTATCTTCATATCCTTCTATAGGTATAGCTGTCTTTAGTATAAAATCCTAGAGACAGAACTCTGAATCAAAGGATTTGTGCATTTTCAGTTTTGGTAAATAACAGGCAAATACTGTCTCTGAAAAGGTTGCACCATTTTACACTTCTACCAATGACATGCAAGTTAACTGCCTGGCATGTAACTTAATGTCCTGTAAGTTTTTCTCTGCCTTAGTATGTTAAATACTTATGTTATTTTATGTGGTTTCTATTAAGACTTTTATCTCCTTTGAATAGATACTAGTGAAGAGTTTTTTTTTAGTTTTATAATAATTAACAGATACAGCCATACATGATGAGTTTTTAAAGTTAATATTGTCAAAAAACCACTGATTCTTCTGAAGAATGTATAATAGTAGGGGATATGTATTGTTTGCATAAAATAAGAAAGCTTGATATTAACTGATACCCCAAACATGGGTTCTTCATGCATGTTTTTCATATCTGATACAAATATTAATACTTAGTGTCCAAAATGGCAACTTTATTTTTCAAAATTAACTAAATGTTAGTTATTTTAGTAGAAATTAATTATTCATAATCTTTTACCCAATGATTTTTCTCCCCTAGATTTCAAATTGGTTTGCATTCTGTTACATAATTCTCCCTTATTGTATTATGTTGCATTTTGCTAGTTTGATTACCTTTGACTTCATTATGTATATATGTGTGTATGTGTTCTTTTTCAACATTTATGTAAAACAGTAAGTGAATAATTATTACTAATATTTACAAGTATATGGGGTATAATATGCATGCTTTTCCCCTTAGAAAAGAGCATAGGAATGAATCACATTATTACCTTTTATTTATATATCAACAGTTTGGGGGAGTTAAACTGAGGAGATTCTACATGTTTCTGTTTTGTAGTATTATCTCATTAGGATTCAACTAGACTGAAAAACTGGACTTAATTTGAGGTTCAGAACAGTAAAATAAATGTAAACTTTGAACCTATACTCAAGCATTGTGACAGGAGAATACTCTCAGAGATTACAGATAAGAGTCTGATGTGGTTTGATTATGAAAATCGGACACATGCAGATTTTAGACGTGTCTAAAAATGCATCTTAGAATCAGAAATGTGACATACTCAAAATATCTATTTCTATGTGAAAAAACTTTTATCTTTTAAATCTAAGCATACAACTAATTCCTTCCACCATAAGAGATATTTTTAAATTAATATTTCAAAAGATAGGTATAATAGATAATATTTTCAGCAACAATAAACCAAATATATGAGAAAATATGGGAGCAGTTGATTTCTCAGAGCTGAGTGAATTTTTCTAGGTTTCTTATAAGATACTGGAACAATTTATTCTTTAGAGCTTGAATAAATTTTTGTATGTTTCTTATTCATTCTCCTTCCCCCATTGTGTCCCTAATTTTTTAACATTTTTTCACTTCACATCTTTTATTGTTCATAATATAAAATTTAAGGTACATAATTTTTCAATTAATTAAAATTGTATCATTGTTATCTTCCTTGCTAAAGTGAAAAAATTGAGTTCTATTTTTTAATGTTTTTCTGTCCTAAAGGTTTAAAAATAAAAATTACTGTGTAGTTGCATGGGCCTTAAAATTGACTAATATATTCATATACAAATATATACCTATATGTATTATAGTTTTTTAAAAAATATATAAGCCAAACTTCTATTAGCATCAATTTAGCTTGGAACGAAAGGTCATACCAATATTTATGTCACATTTTTATTTTATTTTTTTAATTAAATTTTTATTGTTATTCAATTACAGAATGTCACATTTTTAAAATCACTTAATACATCTTACATTTTAAGACATTTTTAGGTCTTCGCTGAATTAGAATCTAATTCAGTGAAAGCTTTCAGTTCTTGAATGTTAAATATTTACGCGGTACTATCAGATGAGAACAGGTCCTTCACATATGTTGTTTTTAGAGGTCACTGACTCTGTGGGTTGTTTCATTGATTTTTATTTCCCAGAGTATCTAGTGAACAGGAGATCCTTTTTATGTAGCTCGGAAATTTTTGGTGCTGTGTATAGTCCCCTAATGATGATCATTATTAGATTGGAGCTCTTCTTTAGCATCAGTTTCCTTTTCATCTTTCATTAACACTTGTAGTATACTAGATAAAATTAGACCTCTGTGCTTTCCCTTCCTCTTTCTTTTAAGTCTTGATGATAGAAAATCAGCCATAGTAGCCAGCTTCACCTCAGCTGTCACAAGGACAGAGAGTTAAGTTCTTACCTAAAATCTTAAGGTGTTCCAATTTTCCTAAAGCTTTTTAGGAGTAGTAGCATATAGACTGTGGAGTCAGAAAAACCTGGGTTTATACCTTGCCTCTGCTATTTAACTTCCTTGAGCCTTAATTATTTCTTTTATAAGCTGGACCTAATGTTGCTTATCTTATAAACTTGTTATGGAGATTAAACAAGATTATGTAAATTTTATACAACATTCAATAAGTGGTGGAAATTACTAATAGAGCTCAAGTAATTCAGGTGTTATTCCAATCATATTCATTATTGGTGAATATAGTGTATAAGTTTCTTAAAACTTTATTTTCTGCATAGTTTAAAACAGTGTCTAATGTAAAGCGGTATTTTCTGAAATGATGTTATGAGTGGTATTGTGATACACCACTTTTATAGTTAGAGGTCTTCTGACCAACTTTGCTAGCAGAGAAATCATGACATTACGTGTTTTTGTATGTTACCTGTTGCCACAATAATGCTGGGAAACAACCAACCACGAAGCCTCTTCAGTGTACAATACTAAGCACCACTTGCTTGTGCAGGTAGAATCACCTGGAGGTGAGTTAGGCAGCACTTCTGATCATGGCTGTTCCTGTTCACATGTGGAGAGTCCACTGGCTCCTTGAGTCAACCCCCAGCAGCCTAGGCCAAACGTGTCCTCATAGGAAGAGGCAAGTCACAGGAGTAAAACTAGGAAGAATGCAAGTTCACTTTGCAAACTTCTCTTGCATCACAATTGCTAACATCCTGTTGGCCAAAGAAGATCACAGGGCTGAACTCAGGATCAAGGGAGAAGAAAATATATTCCATGTCTTGATAAGAGAAGCTACAAAGTCATATGGCAAATGACATGATTATAGGGAGCCATCAGAAACTGGGATCATTAGTTATATCAGTCTATTCCAGTCATACATTTGTCCTTAAAATTATGAAAAAAAATTGTCCTTTGTGCTCTTTTTATTTGGGACATTTAGTCACTCTCCTTCATAAATGAAAATTTCCCTGGATTTAGAAACTTTACCGTTTCTATAGCTGATTGAAGTACTAAGTTTGGGATGGCTTTCTATTGGTATTATTTTGGGTTCTTTTTCTTTTTTATACATTTGTTTTTAGAGAGAGAGAGAGAGGATGAGGGAAAGAGAGAAAGAGAAACATCAATGTGAGAGAGAAATATCGATCGGGCGCCTCTTAAATACACCCCAGCCGGGGATTGAACCTGCAATCTAGGCATGTGCCCTGACCAGGACTCGAATCTGTGACCTTTCGGTGTAGAGGCATTGCTCCTACCAACCAATCCACCAGCCAGGGCCATTTTGTTTTTACAATGGATCAGCTAACTCACGTTGTTTGCACATTAACAGCCACTTTCCTCTTAAGTGGCAATTACATGAAATGTGGGGAAGAAAAAATGTGCTTAGATTATTGTCTGTGATGAGAATTAAGAGAGGGATCATTGTTGGGTAGTTCAGTGTATCAGATCATATTTGATGAAATAGATTGGTAATTTCTGGGGGAAATGAACATGACATTTTCTGCCACACCATTCTCCTACTTGGTATCTAACCTTAGGCAATTTTCTTGAATATTATGTCCTTCATGATGATACCAGATACAGACTTTTTAGGTGGTTTTTAGATTGGCAGCTGTGTAAAGTTGTTAATTATGTTCTTTGAAATTTTGTGTTTTTCAGAAATAGCCAGGCAAGCAGCACAAATAAAACTTTTGAGAAAACTGCAAAAGCAGGAACAGGCTCGGGTTGCCAAAGAAGCTAAAAAACAACAAGGTGGGTGATTTCAGTGATGACATAGACATGAAGAGTAAGTAATAGGCAAATTATAAGAGGCTTTTCTTCTTCATTCCTCTTCTGATGATATCTGTGCTTTGGTTTTTCATCATAGCAATAATGGCTGCTGAGGAGAAGCGAAAGCAAAAAGAACAGATAAAGATTATGAAACAACAGGTAAGTTTATACATTGGAACTAATTTTTAAAACAGGTGTTATTTTAGGGATCCATTTGTATATGTAATACATTAGTTTCATTTTGATTTCTGAAATAACCATTTCATATTGATGTTATGTATCTTATATAGAAAGTTTTTATATTCTATTAGTTAAAATTCACCTCATTTTTAAACCGCATCTCTTACTTCCAAGTTGTCTAAGAAAGGATTACCAAACATAAATTTGTGTAAGTACTTTCAATATCCCAATAGAATTTGAATGTAAGTTGACATTTCATCTTGAACAACTATCAAACTTTTAAAGTTAATGTATCAGCCCAGACTGGTGTGGCTCAGTGGATTGAGTGCCGGCCTGTGAACCAAATGGTCACCGGTTCAATTCCCAGTCAGGGCACATGCCTGGGTTGCAGGCCAGGACTCCAATAGGGGTTATTCAAGAGGCAACCACACACTGATGTTTCTCTCCTTCTCTTTCTCTCTCCCTTCCCCTCTCTAAAAATATATGAATAAAATTATTTTAAAAATCAATCTATCAATAATGAAGAATAACACTTAATAGTTTCATTGCATACAAATTTCAGTAACAAAATCTGTTCTCAAATATGTAAAATACTAGTAAAAAATTAAATTCGAGTTATATAGAATAAAATTTGTCCCCATTGCTTCTGAATGCGCTGAGTTAACAATTAAATTATAAATTACTACTGCAACAAAAATGAAGAAAGCATTACTTGAGCATATATAGCATTCTATTGTTTATATATAATATCCTTCCTTTATGTCGTTTTCAAAATTAAGCACCGGTAGATGAAGTAATTTTCAAATCTGAATAGGAAAAGCATTACAGGGTAAGATGCTCAGCTTCATTCAAGACAGGAATATGTGAACTGCTCTCCCATCTCCCAGATAGTGACATAACCAGTAAAACAGAAAGGAAATTGGGGGAAACTACTGTTCTTTAAAAAATACTAAACAGAAGTAGTTTTTTCTGAATATGAAACGAAGTCAATTGTGTTATTATGTAAATAGCTGACAAATAAATGGCTTGGGTTGGACTTGATGTGGTTACCTCTAAGGTCCCTTCCAGTATTGACTAAAGAAGAGTGATTAGAGAAAATTGCTAAAGAATGAAGATTCAGAATTTAGTAGTCGGGCAGCCTAGAGTTGAATACGGGCTGTGCTACTCAAGAATTGTGTGACCTTACATAAATTATTTCACCTCTAACTCTGTTATTTCCTCCATGTAATAAATAAATAACTGCATTACCTGAAGATCAAATGAGATAATGAGTGTAAAATGCCTACCAGTATATAGTGCCTGGCGCAAAGCAAATGCTCACTTTTTTAAAGACAAATATAAAACACCAAACTGTATGGTTCCTTCTCCTACTGCAATGTAAAGTAGTCCGCTGTAAACTTGAAGTCCTTCCTTAGTTTGTTGATTGTTCTTGCTAAAGATACAAGTTTTGACTTTAAAATATGTATTCTAATGAGTGCCTTTATTAATATATATTTACTGGGGGAGGGAGGTGGGTTCAGCTGGGGTGGGGTGGAGGGATGGGGAGAAAAGGCATACAACTGTAATTGAATAACAATAAAAAAAAAATTTTAAATAAATAAATAAATAAAATTTATTTACTACATATTAAATATGTATGCACTAATAAGTTTATATCTCATTTTAAAGTTAAATATTAGTGTTTCTGTTATATTTTAATATCTTATCCTATTTCCTAATGGCTAGAGACCTATCAAATCCCATCAGCATTTTAAATTCAGCTTTGTACGTAATCCTAAAGTTTTGAAATGGTTACAGCCCAAGTAAACATAGTTTTTGCTGCTCCCCAAAAAAACATTGAGGTCCCAGGTTTCCATAAATGTTAATACAAATGAGCTGATCTTAGATATTCATCAAGATATTTATATGAGGCCAGTTTCAGAATACAGTCTGACTTATTCTTTATTGCTAACAAAGTGAATCAAAGTATAGCATAGGTTTACTTGCATATTGCCTATTTTAAAGTCAGCATTAGATCTGGAATAAAATAATGGCATGTGCTTCTCGTCCTCCGGGTCATTTTTTCCACCTAGTAGGCCAAAAGTATCACTGGATAGTCCTCAAGGTTTTCTGGAAGCTTGCAAGAAGAAGTACAATGTCACGAAGCAGAAGGACAAAGGCACAGGAATCTGACCGTGACTCTGTACTTATATTTCAGTTTAGGCAAAATATTTACTTTCTAGAAATGTCAATTTTTTTTCTTAGTTAAAAAGAAGATAATTGCAACTCCTATGTTGTTTTTCATGATCAATAAGATATTTTATAGGAAGTGCCCAGTTCAGTGGTTCAGTACTCAATTATGGTAATAATTTATTAAAATAATGTTTTCTCTGCTAATGCTAAGAAGAGCAATACCAAATATATGCACATACATACAGTTAAGATGAAGCTCTAGACTGATTGTGCTCAGCCCAAGATTCTGGACCTATTCTGGATCTCTGTACGTAAGAGAACAACGAGTGACTTCTGCTGTCATGAGAACATACCACTCTTATGACCCAATGATTGACAAAAGCAGAAAAATTAAATCAAGCGAATGCTTTACTCAGGTCTCAAGTTCTAATCTAAATAAATAACTCAAATATGGATAACGTACAACCTTGTCTACAACTTGTAAATGAAATAAAAGGTATTCTTGGGTTTTTATTATTAGCAAGTTATAATTAATATTCAAAACCAAGGTGGGGTCACCAACAGCAAACTCATAGAATATAATCAGTTTTCTACTATCGAACAGTAATTCCAGAAGTCTTATTATCTTGTGGTAGACCCCTATAGCGAATCAGTAACATCAGTGTGCAAAAAAGAAATGTTTAAAAGCAAATTTAAGTATAGCTTCAAGAGGTAAACTAGCATCCGAAAATTGGAATAGGTATTATAATGTACAGCAATATAAAATGTATTGGCTCTGAAAATCCTAGGACAAATGCAATTCGCAAGGAAAAGTAGGAAAGTAGGAAAATTAGGAAAAATTTTCCAAAGTAGGAAAATTTGGATGTGTTTTTAGAAACTATGTTCTCATTAGTGCTAATTTGGGATCTTCAAAGGGGTTCATGAATATAAAATTGCTAACAATGTGCTTTATAGCATATGAGATCATTTTTTTCTATTCAGAAGGTAAAGTTCTCCTGAAAATTTCAGGGATCACTAAATTCTAAACCAATAGCTAGTACATTAAATTTAGACAATCTAACTACCAATTATTTCCTATGAATCTTTCCTTAGAATATACAATTGTAATTAATCCATTTTAATAATGTTACAGATTATTTCTGAATTTGGCTTATTGTAATAGTTAAAAGCAATGCCATCATGGTATTCACCGTGTGAAATAAAACATTATACTGTGAAAATCATTGTTAATAATAATGTATTACAATCGTGTGGCACCATATCCTCTTTTAAAGCATTTTAAATTATGACGCACTGAGAAAGAGCAAGCAACCCTCCTTATCTCACACAAGAGAAGTTGTTTGCTCGAGATCACGTGACAAACGAGAGTAACACACAGAACTAGCGTAGGTTTTCTGATTTCTGATACACCATTTTTCTACCATTCTGTCCTATATTTATTTCAAAGTAGGTATTATTTGTAATTGCAACTATTTATAAAGATCTACAGGTTAAATGGGTTAAATTAGCTTGATTTACCTGGTTTGTGTATACTTATTTAGCACTTGTATTTTGTAAGTTGTTTTGAGAAATTTTATAGAATCACATTAATTTAACATGAACATATATATAATGTTAAACTAAATAATTAAATATTATGTTCACCATAGGAACCTTTGCTAATTCTTATATCATAAATTATTTGATTCTACTTAAATACTTTTCATCTAGATATTTAGTTTACTTTATTATCTTTAATTATCATAATTTTTCCTACAGGAAAAAATTAAGAGAATACAACAAATCAGAATGGAAAAAGAACTTCGAGCCCAGCAAATTCTGGAGGTAGAATTCTTAAATTTCGATAAAAGAAATATAGTTATATAGTTTTAAGTCTGCAAAAACAAAAAGTTTACATACACATTCTCTTACTTATATAAATTAATATGTCCATCAGAAATTCTCTTTAAACATAGCGTATGTAGTAAGACCTAATCTGAACCTTATTTAGCAAGCTCATTTTACACTAGCAATGAAAGTCAAGGAAATAAGACAAAAGAGAAAATAGGGAAAGGAGACCTCCGGAAAGCCTGTATGGTTGTCATAAAGAGCACGTGCTAAAACTCATGTTCTTTACTTTTAGAAAAGTCATGAGAACTTATTGTCTGATCTTTTCTTTTAATTCAGAAATGAAACACTACAAAAGTAAATTTTAAATGCTTAACCAGCTTGGTTTTCTGGCTTCTAATATATCCCTCTTCCCCACAAGGTGATAGGGCTAGAGGACATATTTGGCATCAGCAAAAGTCATAGCTAAAAGACAGCAGCAAGGGAAAATACAGAAAATCTCCACCCAGCAATACCTAGGAATTTAAAAGCCTAGTAGCAGTCTGTAATCTTTTAGTTGAATAGCAAGCAATTGTCAACAGTTTAATGGTTGAAAAGCATTACTCTATCAAACTGTGCATATAATAACTGATGTTTAGAATAATTGCCCCAAGTCAGCAAGAAAAATCCAAGTTTTTAGCGTACTCTGTCTAACTAAGCAAGCACATGTCTCAAAATTATTTCCATCCAAAATAATGAAATGAAGCTTTTAATATATAAAGTTATTAATTAACCTCTCACCTAGTCAGGAAACTATTGCTATGTAGAACAATTTATTCCCTGAGTTCTCTAGACAGTTTTCCATGTTACAGGCTTTTTCCTTCTAGAAGTGGGTACATATTTCTTTCCTATTTCAAATTAATTTAAATCCTTCCAATAGAAAGTGTTCCTATCTTAAAGTATATTGAGAATACCTATTAGGTAGTTAATGATTTAAGATTTTGAAGCTCAAATTTGGTAGCATGATCTTGATATTCAAAATGTGCTTCGTGAAAGATTATGTTTCCATTCTATTTTTTTAAAAAAACAACAAACCCTTGAATTTAACCACAATGTACAGCTAGGGGAAATCAGATTTACTGTGTTTCATTTAAATAATACTGAGTAATGGCTTTCTTTTACTCATATTTCAACTATTAAAAAAGAAATTTCAGATAAAGTAGATATGTGCAAATTTTTAAATGACTGATTTATTTTTTAAATAACCTTTATTAGTTAAAATCTGTCCTGTTTTCTTAATTTTTATTGTGATCCTGTTTTACTTTTAAAAACAAGAAAAGATAAGTGACAGAATATTTTTTTCTGTGATTAAATTTTAAAGCAACTTAACAGACGTTCATTTCAGACTGTTAACAGAATAAGAAGATAAGAAAAGCTGACATACTCTTACGAATTTAAGAACTTTTTGTATATCTTACTGTGTATATATTAGAAATGAAATTAGTATTGTAAATATGTTAACTGTGGGAAATCTGTTATTGTCTACATACATGTTACATATTGTTTTGTGCCTTGTGAGGCATGTAGCTCCATTTTCAAGTCTGAGATTATTTTGACGTTGTGGTGCTATTGCATGACTTTGAGACCTGTTTTGCATGCGTAGGCGAAAAAGAAAAAGAAGGAAGAAGCGGCAAATGCCAAATTATTGGAGGCTGAGAAACGAATAAAGGTTAGTTTAGATGAGAATCAGAGTATTTGTTTTTCAAAAATAAAAACTATGCTGTTACACCAGTATCAGTTATACCAAAAAAACCCCCATAGCTCTCCTCAAAATGACTAAAGTGTTTAGCACAGATACATGTGTATAATGTGTGCTTTTATTGTATGTATAGTATGTGTTCATATATTTTTATTTCATTATACACGTTTTATGTGACGCTTTGAGCTCCTTAAATAGCAGAATCAAATCAGACATGCAGGCCATTGCATAACACCTGTATATACTTTTGCTAGATAAGAATGATCTCCCTAAAGCTATTTTGTGTCATTTATGTTTGTTTCAAATTGTGTCCAAAATCTGATTCTCTCTTTAGATTATAACTCTCTCTTTCTTAATGTCCCTTTTTAACTATTAAAAAATGAAAAGGCTACAGAAACAGAAACCTAACTTTATCAACTATTGTTTACAATAATAAAATTAGCCACTATTAATTATTGTAACTTCACATGTTGTTTAGGTGTGTTTTGATTTTCTGGCATGAAGTGTTAGAGACTTTGACACCTGTACCACACACATTTCACTCCTTACCTTCCACTTTTCTTTTCTTTTTAACAACTGATTACTGACACAGAACAGCCGAGTCCCCCTGTGGTTCTGGTGGTAGCCACTCCACCACATCTTATAAAGCCAGGGACTGTTACCTTTTCCACATAGCCTCTCCGACTTTTTTCTTGGGATTTCTACCCCCTTTCATGGCTGTCCTTAATATTAAGCTTATCCATACCTTGCCTTTATAAAAATATTTGGTGACATTCATAGACTTGTTTATTTAAAGTCACATCCCCTTGGGATGGTGCCCTGAATCATAGGTGGGCATGAAATCTCAAACCGACCCCATTGTCTCTTGTCGCTCTCACTAATATACTGTCCATAGAAATGATACAGCTGCTGTGAGTTATGGAGTATACTTTGGAATTCACATTCAGAGTTTAGAGAGTTCTGATCAGCTAGTCAGTTCAATGAATGTGCTGTTGAAGTGTGCTATTAGGTCACTGAATTTGAAGTTTAAATGGCTACTGAATGAAGATGCTTGCTATTGTCATACAGTTTTTATATATTAGGTGGAGCCACATGAAATTGCCATTTTATAATTAAAAAATGATTGGATATTTGTGATTTTATATGTTTCAATCAAATGGAAGACTACAGAATCTCAGAAAAGGAATTTTTAATACTTGTAGCATGTTCTTAATCTTCCCTCAATCATATATTAAAAGTTTCTTATCTTTAAGGAAAAAGAAATGAGGAGACAACAAGCTGTTCTTCTGAAGCATCAGGTCTGTATACATACGGTTATACAAGCGTTGCGGTGTACATTGTGTAATTTTTATTAAATCAACTTTGGGCAAAATCTTCAACAAAGTTTCTTAAATAGTTCCAATGTAATTCCTGCTTAAGTTTTCCCTTCATCTTACAGTTTATTGCCTTGCTTTGGTATTGGTGTCTTTTGGGGGGTTAAAAATTGGTTTCGTGACTCTGTGATTTCTGTTTCATAATGTTGTGCCAACTCTTTCTACCAGGAGTTGGAGAGGCATAGACTAGATATGGTATGGGTATGTTTATTTTTGTACATCTAACACCGCATTGTGATTTGGTTGTGATATATGGTTGTCATAGCAATGCATAAAGTGTAGCACTGGCTGCTGTCATATTACATACTGCTGCATGGCTTTACAGCACAGTGCATTGCATACATCTGCTTGTCTGTCTACAAAGAAGTGTGGTACCTTTCCAAGACTCTGCATTGAATTGTGCAAGCCTTATATAAGGCTGCTGCCTGAAAATTTACATTACTGATGTCACAGTGAAAGTTAGACTCCTATACAATTGGAGACGATTATGACCCATATTCTCCCATCATTCTAGACACAAAACTGCCATTGAATATGATGGGAATTTTGAGTTAGGTTGATGAGAGAATATGAAATATGTTCTGGTTTAATAGACAAATTTTAGAATTAATTTTAGAAATATCCCTTTAGGGGGATCACATGTTTAGACTAAAAATTGATTAAATCTTATCACCGATTTTTTTTTTATCTTTAAGAAAATGAGATTATCAAAATAAGCTGGTGCTTACCTTATTTTTATACTGTGCCTTTTAGATTCCACTTACTAGCCCATGGTGCAGCTTTTGTGTCTTCAAATGGTGCATCAAGTGGCAGACATCAGTAAACAGGAATTTCCCATCTCATTGGTGTTGGTGTATTAACCACAACTAGTTTAAATTGACATAAAAACTTTTTAAAAACTTTTAATTTGTTGGTGACATATTGGATTTACCAAATGATAGTGTACTTGAAATAAAAATGATTCTAAAATCATGAAGTTAAAGTGATGATAAAATCAATTTCTACCTGATCTAAAAATTTACGAACAATACTACCTTTAGTTTAATTGGCTACAGTACATATTTGTGGTTTTTCTAATAGCAGATGTAAGGTAACTGACCTGTTCCAGCCAACCATTATGCTTTTTGTTCTGCCAGCTTTTGGAGGAGCATCACAACTGACCATGAGTAAATCTCGTATGCTTCTGTTTACACTGTCTCCATGTTCATTGCTTTATCTTTTTGCTTTTGATTGTTCTTGTATTTGCTTTCTAAACCTGAACTAAAACATGCACAGACTGGCCATTCTTGTCATATATTTAGTATTTACTGTGACTTGTCTATAAATGCTAAACATGCTATACGGAGTTTTTTGTTCTGTTTTGTTTTTTTATTTGAAAGTCAAACTATGAAAATTAATAATAGCTGAGTTATTTTCCTATTCTTATCTGGCCTAATAGGAACGAGAGAGAAGGCGACAACATATGATGCTTATGAAAGCTATGGAAGCTCGTAAGAAAGCAGAAGTAAGTATATGTTTCTATGAAAATATTACCATGACATAAATTAATATTTTTTCTAAAAGCATTGGCTCTTCTGAATATGAAATTTTCAGAGAATGGGTTTGTCAGAATTTACTGGCTTTAATAAACCAAAAGTTAGAAAGATAGTAACCAAGTGTGAGAACATAAAAGAATTCAAGGAGGAATCCAGTGTACATGTTAATTTTTTGGAATGAGATTTTAATTAATCATGTTTTAATGGAGAGTACGGTGTTCATTCAGATAAAAATAGCTACTTATTACTGTAATCAGAGTTTCACAAAATTAACATGACAACATGCCTAGACAACTTTTGTGTGTTGTAATTAAAACATTAGTCAGTACAGCTATGGACTTCTGCCCTCCAAATTATCGTGGGTGTCCTACATGTAAAATTAGACCTAAGTGCTTTCCTTAAAATAGAGTTTTAATGGAAAATTAGTCAAAATGAGCTTGTTTGGAATATAACAAATCAGTTTAAGGTTAAAAGGTATGTTACAAAGGAATATGTTCCACATTAAAACAATTGCCTATTATAACTAGAGTTTCACAGTTTAAAAGACTCTGATTCCCGTCTTGGACCTGAACCAACTTGCTTTACCTTTACAGGCTATTTTATTTTATTTTATTTTATTTTGTTTATTTTTTATTTCATTTCATTATTTTTAATCCATACCCAAGGATATTTTTACTAATTTAAAAGAGGAAGGAAGGGAGGGAGGGAAGAAAGAGAGAATGAGACATCAATGGGTTGCCTCCCATATGTAGGCATATACACATGGCTACTGACTAGGGATCAAACCCCCAACCTTTTGGTGCATGGGACTATGCTCCAACCAACTGAACCACCTGGCCAGAGCAGGCCGTTTCTTTTTTAACATTGAGATAATGATAGCTGCTTCCTAGGATTGTAAGATTATCAAGTGATGTAAGTAAGCATTTAGTAAATTAGAATTGATAAGGGGCTTCTGGTGAAGATGGAGTCATAGGTAAATGTGGTATTCATATCCTCCCACAACCACATCAAGATTACAACTAAACTACAGAACAGCCATCTGTCTGAAATCTAGCTGAACACAGTTCTACAACTAAAGGTATAAAGAAGAAGCCACACTGAGACTGGTAGGAGGGGCAGGGACATTGAATGAGCCAATACTACACCAATGTGTGACAGATAAAAATTGAAAGGGATATCTCAGCTTTGCAGATCCTCCCTGAAAAGCAAGGAGTCCCAGTCCCATATCAGGTCCCCCAGTCCCCCACACTAGGCCCCCCAGCCCAGAGTTCCATGCTGGGAAAAGAAGTTCCTGTAACTTCTGACTGTAAAAACCAGCGGGGATTGTGGCTAAGTGAGAAGGAGGGCTCCTGGAGTCCTAAGAGGTCCTCTTAAAGGACCCGTGGACATGCTCCTTCTGAGCTCTAGTGCTGGGGCAGCAGCTCAAAAAGCTCCAGGAACTTATGGGAGGAACTGAACTGTCTGGCATCAGGACAAGAGCTGGAGGGGCAGCTTTCTCCTAGACAGAAGTGCTGGCAGAGCCCATTGTTCCTTTTCTGAGACCCTCCTCCCCCACCCATAAACCTGGCAGGCAGGCAACATATCTGAATCTCCATCAATCGGCTATCACTGTTCGCCCGCCCTGGTGGTTCCCTGAGACCCTGCTCCACCAACCTGAGAGCTCATCCAAGCTGTTCCAGTGGCTTTTCTATACAACTGGACTGTCTAGGATCAGGCTTCAGACTTTCCTAAAATCTCTCAAGTAGTATCTGGCCTTGGCATGCCCATGCTTTATAATTCTTGCTCAGTAGCTGCAGGCCTGGTGCTAGCCACAGCCAGCCTTGGTTCATAGCTTGGCTTCTCCTGGGCACCATTAAAAAGAAGAAAGTTTTTACCTTTTGTGACAGCACAGATAGACCTGGAGAAAATTATGCTAAGTGAAATAAGCCAGTCGGAGAAAGACAAATACCATATGATTTCATTCATGTGAAATCTGATGAACACACTGAACTAACAAGGAAAATCGGGACAGACTCATAGAGAGTAGGATGACAGCTAGTGGGGGGTGTGGTTAGGGAATATGGAGGGATTGAGCAGAAAGGAAAAAGGACTCAGGGACATGGATAACAGTGTGGTGATTGCTGGGGGGAGGGGACATAAGGGGACTAAATGGTAATAGAAAAAATACAATAAAGATTAAATTAAAAATAATAATAAAATCATTTTACTCTAGGTGTTATTTTAACATTCACAAAACTGTTATTTTTAAAAAACAATATAACAGTATATGTCATAAATAATCTTTTATCAGAACGTTTCAGAGAATCCCATAAGTAAAACTGAGTTCTTAAAAAGTTGCTATATTCTGCTAACTATTGACCTGTGAACAGGACTAGGTAATTTACCAGTTTTTCTCAATTTAAGTTGTGCTCCTGTGTTCTACACAGTATTTAAAGATATTTAAAGTAAGTACTGTGTTTAGTGTAATATTTTGGTGTATTTTAAGAAAATGTGACAGCTGGTAGGTTTGGTTCTTTTTAAATATTACTTATACCTGTAAATTACAATATAAATAACAATTTTTACTAAAATATGAACAATAAGTGTGTTGCCCTGGTCAGGTGCTCAGTTGGTTACAGTGTCATCCCACACACCGAAAAGGTATGGATTTTATTACTGGTCAGGCACATACCCAGGTTGCACGTTCAGTCCTTGGTCAGGATGCATACGGGAGACAACCCATTGATTTTTCTCTCTCACATCAATGTTTATCTCTCTCTCTCCCTTTCTCTTCCTAAAAATCAGTAAACATATGCCCTGGCCAATGTGGCTCGGTTGTTTGGAGCATCATCCTATAGACCGGAAGGTCTTGGGTTTGATTCCTGGTCAGGGCACATACCCAGGTTGCTGTTTCCATCCCAGTTCAGGGCACATACAATTGATACTTCTTTTTCTCACATCAGTGTTTCTCTGTCTCTCTCTACCCCTCTTCCTCCTTCCCTTCTTTCCTCTCTTTCTTTAAGAAGCAATGAAAAAAAATGTCCTCAATCAGAATAAAATAAACATATCCTCATGTGAATATTAAATATGTATATATATATATACACATAAATATATTTCTTCAGTCATGTGATTCACTTTTTTCATTTGTTTAATTTTCATAATATTCATAATTTTTAAATGTAAAAATAGGCCCCTTTAAAAAATTGCCCTGATTTACTCATACTCAATATGTGACCATAAAACAGTATCATTTTTATTCTTCAGATTTATCTTCTATAAATGGCTTTTATTACTAATCTTATTTACACCTTTATTCTCCTGTACCCTGAGGTAAACCTGTGTCTCTTAAATTATATTTATGTTTTTGAAATTTTAAGTACAAGTTGCTGTCAAAAAGGATGTATTCTCCTAATTATGCTCAGAACAAACACCTCAGAGACCCAGTAGAATCATAAAATGCAAAAAACATGGGCATCTTTGCAACATGTTCTCTTAAAAATGGCCTGTTTAGCAATCTGATGAGTCATAAAGCTTTACAATAACAGGTCATTTTACCACATTCATTGTTTTGTTTTCAAACTTTTGTAATTCCAAAATAGAATAAATTTATTTCATACATTTGTTATTACTCTGTAGATTTCAAGAAGTATTTCATCTATTCTTTTAGAGTCCAAAATAATATTTTTATGTACATAAAAAAGTGAATTTAAATTTTTACCTAGATATTTAGAGCTGTCTAGGATATTCTAAACTAATATATTTGCTATCAAACGCTTTTCAAATTTGAAATGAAATTTAAAGGACTTCTTAACTAAAACGTTAGTTAAGAAAAATTATATTACTATAATTAAGATGATGAAATATTTTTTACTATAAAGGACTTATATTCGAATAATTAACATTTCAAGAATTCCTGCATCTAAAATACTATGTTGGGGGAGGGGCTGTGTATAAGGGAATGAAGGCCAAAACTCAATCAGTAGGAAGCGTACTAATTTGCTTGTAATTATTTATAATCCACCTAAAATATAATCAAGAGCTATATTTTACAGTCATTTGTAGGCAGTCTTAAGTTAGTGCCCCAATATTTAACCAATATTAGTAGTGTAAAACACATTTTAATTTTAATTTTATATTATGTTAGGTTTAATAAGTCTTATCTCTGATACGTCACACATTTTTTGTGAACTGGTCTTGCAAAATCAGAAAGTTCTATTGTGAAATCCTAATATTTGACATATAAACAAATATATATGTATATAGTGTTATAGAAATTAGATGTAAGATTAAGCACAGTAATTTAATTTGTCAAGAAAGGCTTATGGCCCTGGCTGGTGTGGCTCAGTGGCTTAAGTGTCAGCCTGTGACCCAAACGGTCACTGGTTCGATTCCCAGTCGGGGCACATGCCTGGGTTGCGGGCCAGGTCCCCAGTGGGGGGCACGTAAGAGGCAACCACACATTGATGTTTCTCTCCCTCTCTTCTCCCTCTATCTAAGAATAAATAAATAAAATATTAAAAAAAAAAGTGAGTTGAAAAAAAAAAAGGCTTATGAACACTTCTAGTCAAGATGGCAGTATAGGTAAATGTGGTGCTTGCTTGCCTCCTACCACAATCACATCAAAATTATAACAAATCTACAGAACAACCATCATATAGAACCACCGGAAATCTGGCTGACTGGAAGTCCTAAAACCAGGAATTAAAGAAGAAGCCACATTGATACTGGTAGGAGGGCAGAGACAAGGAATGCGCTGGTCTCACACCAATGTGTGGTGAATAAATATTGGGAGAGATAGCTTGCCTGCAGAGGTTTCTCCGCCCTCCCACCCGCCCAAGGAGCAAGGGGTCTCAACCCCACATCTGGACCCAAGCCCAGGGTCCAGTGCCAGGAATAGAAGTTTCCGTAACATCTGGCTGTAAAAATCAGTGGGCATTAAGGCTGAGTGAGGCAAAGCTTTTGGAGTCCCAAGCAGTTCCTCTTAACTTAAAGGACCCCTGCATGGACTTACTTGGACTCACTTCCTCTGAGTTATAGCCCTGTGGAAGCACCTTGAGAGGCACCAGAGGCATACGGGTTGAAATAGAATTGTCCAGCATCAGGGTAAGAGCTGGGAGGGGACAGCTTTCTCCCAGAAAACAGTGCTGACAGAGGCCATTGTTCCTTTGCTTACCCTCACCTGACATAGCCAGTAGGCATGCTCCATGTCAGAGATTCCATCAACCTGGCTCATACTGTTTGCCCCATCCTGGTGAGTCCTTGAGGCTCTGCCCCACCAACTTTTGGCCCACCTGAGTAATTTCCAGTGGCTTTTCCATATGAATGGCCAGTCTTGATTCATGCTTCAGATTTTCCTAAAATCTCTCAAACAAGTAGCGTCTGACCTCAGCATGCTTCATACCTATCCTTAAGTGGCCCCAGGCCTGGCACTAGCACCAGCCAACCTTGGTTTACAGCTTAGCCTTGCTGGGGGAGCCTCCAAACCCGGCACAAGTAGCACCCATCTGCAGATTGCTTTGTAGTTCATGCCACGAGGCTACAGGCAGAACGCAGACCTTGGCCTGTACCTCCAGGGAGGCCACAAAGCCAGCTCACTCAGTGGATAGCTTCAGACCTCATTGAAGCATCACCAAGCTTCCTCCATGATGGACACAGTCAAGGGGAAGACTCAGTAGACACCAGAGCCCCAACAAGTAAGTCCTGCTCTGAGGGTGGGATGCTGCACAGATGATCCTCCACAGTGGTCAGTGGAAACAACCAGTCCTTGCAGCCAGTCGACCTGGGGAAATCCCTCCCACTGATATGACAATAGCAAACATGGCTCAACTACAACAGGAGGGTGTACACAGCTCATAAGAAGGGTGCACCTTGAGTCCCCAGCTTGGGTGATAGGGAATGCTGTGTCACTGGACCCTATGGAACACCTGCTATATTGGGCCACTCCACCAACTCTGGGAGATATAGCAGTTCTACCTAATGCATAGAAACAAACACAGGGTAGCTGCCAAAAAGAGAAGACAAAGAAACATGGCCCGCATGAAAGAGCAGAACAAAACTCCAGAAACAGAACTAAACAAAATGGAGATAAGCAATCTACTAGGTGCAGAGTTCAAAATACTGGTTATTAAGATGCTCATTGAACTTAGTGAGGACTTCAGCAGCATTAAAATGGACCAGTCAGAAGTAAGGTTACATAAACTGAAATGAAGAATAATTTACATGAATCAACAATAGAGTAGATGAAGCTGAGACTCAAAACAGTGATTTGAAATATAAGGAAGAAAAAAAACACCCAATCAAAACAGCAAAGAGAATAAAGAATTTTTTAAAAATGAGGGTAGTGTAAGGAGCCTCTAGGACAACTTCAAGCATACCAGCATTTGCATCTTGAGGGTACAGGAAGAAGAGAGAGAGTAAGAGATTGAAAACCTATTTAGAAAACTAATGCCAGAAAACTTTACAAAAGGAAATAGACATACAAGTTCAAGAAGCACAGAGAGTTCCAAACAAGATGAATCCAAAGAGGCGCACACCAAGATACATCATAATTAAAATTCACAAGGTTAAAGACAAAGGCAGAGTCTTAATGGCAGCAAGGGAGCTCCACAAAGACTGTCAGCTGATTTCTCAACAGAAACTTTGCAGGCCTGAAGGGATTGTCAAGAAGTATTTAAAGTGATGAAAAGCAAGGATATAGTACTCTATAACGAAGAGTACTCTACCCAGCAAAACTACCATTTAGAATTGGACAGATAAATTTATGAAAATACTGTTTTCTCTTCTAAGGCTAATAAGAGCAATACCAAATATATGCACATACATACAGTTAAGATGAAGATCTAGACTGATTGTGCTCAGCCCAAGATTCTAGACCTATCTCTGTACATAAGAGAACAACGAGTGACTTCTGCTGTCATGAGAACATACCACTCTTATGACCCAATGGTTGACAAAAGTAGAAAAATCAAGCGAATGCTTTACTCAGGTCTTGAGTTCTAATCTAAATAAATAACTCAAATATGGATAACGTACAACCTTGTCTACAACTTGTAAGTGAAATAAAAGATATTCTT
Source organism: Desmodus rotundus (assembly GCF_022682495.2). Lineage (NCBI taxonomy): Eukaryota > Metazoa > Chordata > Mammalia > Chiroptera > Phyllostomidae > Desmodus > Desmodus rotundus. Next base: position 148,115,593 of record NC_071388.1, on the reverse strand, counting down.
GGGTTTTTATTATTAGCAAGCTATAATTAATATTCAAAACCAAAGTAGGGTCACCAACAGCAAAATCATAGAATTGTACAGATAAAGAGCTTCCCAAACAAGAAAAAGGTAAAGGAATTCTTCACCACCAAACCAGTATTATATGAAAAGTTAAAGGGTCGTCTTTAAGAAAAAGAAGAAAAAAGTTAAGGATTTGAACAATAAAATGCAGTACATATTTATCAACAATTGAATCTAAAACAGAAGTGAAGAAGCAGAACAGACTCAGAGACAGAGAACATTTTGACATTTGCCAGACAGGGAGGGGTTGGAGGAATGGATGAAAAAGAGGAAGGGGTTAAGAAGTACAAATCGGTTGTTACAAAAGAATTATGGGAATGAAAAATATAGCATAGAGAGCATGGTCAGTGATATTCCAGTAACTTTGTCAGACGGATGCCAGGTTTATTGGTATGATCACTTAGTAAGTTACGCAATGTCTAATTACTGGGGTGTATACCTGAAACTAATATAATAATGTATGTCAACTATAATTGAAAATAAAAGTGACTTAAAATCTAAAAAAAGAAAATGCTTAGGTTAATGGTGGGTAAATATATGGCACTTTCAAACAGTACACTCAAGAGACAAGAGAATACAGATTTCAGCATCTTCCAATTTAGCTTCAAGTAGCACTGCCACTTTAAACTTTAGTTTCTGGAAATATAGTGAGGTAATGAGTCTATTTTACTTTGATATGGTGAGGTCTATTTATAACCATATCAAATCAGAGTTTTTGCAATTAAAATGATTAACATATATAATGCAACTACATGCATAATATAACTTAGATATTTCTAAATTCCTAAATATCACTTGCATGTTGTTATTAAATATATAGAATTCTACTTTTAGATACAAAGCTTATTTATAATTGAAAAATAGAAGAAGACATCTATTATGTTTGTATCCAGAATGAAATATAAAAGGTAGGAAAAATTGGCTATTGAATATGTTTAATGACTAGTACAAATATTGACCTATATTGATGCAGCATTTGTAGAATTAATAATTCAGCAAATTAATAAGTGCTTACATAATTTTTGTGGTGAGGCACACAGAACATGTGCATTAGAGACATGTGATAACTATTATAGCAGGAAATATGAACAATAATTAGACCAATTTGAGAGGAACTTTGAACTGATACAAGCTTGAGAGTCAGGTTAAAAATCAAATCATTAAAAACTTTCTTGAGGTGTCTGGCAAATTGTACTGCTGGGAATTGAATAGGTCCATGAAAAACGGCTGAATAAATTTGTTCCTTTGACAATTAGAAGCTCACACCAAAGTGGTCAATTCAAACAAATAATTGTTACACAGTACAATAAATGCTATAATGTTACATGCTCAAAAAAGAGAAATATTAAAATTCCTGAAGTAGCTGTGGGAAGAACAAAAGAAAAACAGACTTTATTTCTATGGAAAGGAACAGGAACTATGCATTCTAGGCAAAGGGGATGATATATACAAAAGTATAGTGTTGTAACTAACAGGACCTGTGGGGGAGGGGAGGAGGAAGGTGGAAATGAGGGGTGGTCAGTTTTAACCTCGTGTTTACAGCCATCTCGGCTGTTTCTCAGCCTCAGCTTTGTTCTACTTGGTGGCATCTCTGCTTCTTTGACTCCTCCTCCTCCCCTCTTCCTTTTCCTCCTCCCCCTCCTCCTCTCCCCCTCCCCCTTCTTTTTCTTAACCATTGTCTTCATCGCCATCACCATCATCATCATCCAAGCAATGCATCAAACTGATTACAGTCTTCTCAACACATCTGTATCACACAATGTGTGTGCCTAGAGTGTAGGAAATGCATCGAGAATCATGAGATATGAGACCAGAACTGTGTGGGGCTAGATTGTGACTGTCTTGATATGCCCTTTGAACTATTAGCTGATTTTTGAGTGAACCCTAGAAGATCTGGTTCTTTTTGAGAGTTATTTTGTACCAGAACCGCAAGATTTCTATTAGTTCTATAAAATTTATTAAAATTCACTAAATTTTGAGACTCCATGTTTCTTTTGAAGTATCTCTAATAGACAAGAATGGATGATTGTCTTTAAGTAATAAATATCCTACAAATTTCTATGATTTCTTAGAAATATCCATTTTATCCTAAAAGCTGATGTCACTTTACGTTCTACTTCATATTATACCCATTTTTTAAAATATTTTATCTGTTCATTTTTAGAGGGGAAGGGAGGGAGAAAGAGAGGGAGAAAAACATTAATGTGTGGTTGCCTCTCACAAGTCCCCTACGGGGGACCTGGCTGCAACCCAGGCATGTGCCCTGACTGAGAATCAAACCCGCAACACTTTGGTTCACATGCCAGCACTCAATCCGCTGAGCCACACCAACCAGGGTGCCATTTTTTTTTTAAATCCTCACCAGAGGATATGTGTATGGATTCTAGAGAGAAAAGGAGAGAGATTGAGAGAAAGAGAAACATCAAAGAGAGAGAAACATTGATAGGTTGCCTCCCATAGGTGCCCCGACTAGAACCCAGGTATGTCCCCCAATCGGAAATTGAACCTGCAGCCTTTTGATGTAGGGAATGATGCTGCAACCAACTGTGTCACCCGGCCAGAGCTAGCCATGCTTTTTTAATTGGGAAAAATACTGTATATCACTAAGTAAAATGATCCAAGAGTATAAGCCGTATTTATCCCATGGCATTAAGTGCATTCTAACTCCTTCCCTGTCTCCATCTCCTTGAAGTTTTCATGCACCCTGATCATCAACAATGTGAAATTCGCACAGTGAAAAGAGCTTTAGTGTCACATGAGTCCTTTCTCTCATTTTGAAAAAAAAATGGGAGCCATTTTCAGCAGTTTTTAGTGAATAGTAGAGTATTATTATATTTATAATTACTATTATAAACATAATGAAGAATTCTGGGTTAGTCCTACATAGTAGGAAAATTTATACCAGCTACTTTGAAATCTGTAGGAGACATTTAATACTCTCTTTCTATTGACGATTTTAATTCATTATTCTGGTAAGTGGCCAAAAAGTTGTCTTCCTTCTTTGAAAAAGTTCTTAGAGCAACATTTCATGTGCTTGAAAAATGAAAATCTAATTCTAGAAAAAAATTGTTCTATTCTGCCAATGATAATTTGCTGTGAAAATCTGTATATTCTGTATTGTGGGAATGTCACATATACTGTAATTGTGTGTATTTTATGTCTTTGGACCCTTGGAAACTGCTTTTAGTTTATAATTGCTAAAATTAATGGTAGAACTTTTTTGGTGTCAATAATCTTATAATCTAGCTTTATTATCATTTCCCTCCCAAACATCTGCTTGAGTAAGCTAAAAATTTAGAGACAGAATAAAAATAAATAATTTAACTTGAGTATATTGTATAAAAAGGCTCTCCTTCCCTGGCCTCTGACTCTGTGTCATAATATTCAGCAACTGCTCACATCTGCAACCTGTGCTACAGTCTTGAAACTACTAGCAATTCCTTAAACACACTGTGCTTTCTCATCTCTCAGCCTGGAACATCCTTCCCCAGTCCTCTCCGCTCCCCTCAGCATGATTCCCCGTGTGGTCAGTGTGTGGTCTTACCCGAATGCAGATGGTTAAGAGATGGACAGAAGTGCTAATACAGTACAGGAAGCAACAAAAATGTTTAAAAAGTTTTAATATTAAAAACAATGAAAATGTTAAGTTATAGGAAAGAACTCTGAGAACTTAAAAGACTGGTAAGGGGGTGAGGTGGTCGTGTTTAATTAAGACTTAGATGTGCAGGATGGGAATGATGTCCCTTGTACCTGGAGCACACCAGTGTGAGGAGATGAGGGAGATGCCCATCAGGAGCTGGAAATGTAAATCTATGAAATGTAGAAATGGGTGATAATTTGGAAAGGTAGAGTATGGAATTCCAGAATAAGGAGTTATACTTTATTTTGGTAAAAGTAAAGAAAATTGAAAGACTTTTAATTAAGAAAAGACATTTTCAGCCTTATGGAAGTAAGCCCATCATTAATGTGTCAGATGTGTGAGGTCAGTTTGAACTGACTGAGGATTCTACTATGACTTCTTCTCTTAATAAATAAGAATTGTATTTGAGATATGACAATAAAGTAATGACACTGGTATTATTGTGTTAGCTATCTTGACTTCTTCCCACTGAATGTCATCCCTACAACAGGGTGAAAAGATGATTATTTTCATATTGTTGCCATTATCCAATATATTTTTGAGAGCTTTTGGAATTGCCTTCAGAATCCATTTTGCATTCTCTTAATGTATCATTTATAGTGGTAAATAACACTCATATTTCATTACAAGAGCTGTCTTAAGACTATTTAATTGCTTTGAAAGAAATGCTTTTGCATAGTCAAACATGTTGTTTCCACTCTCCTGCTGTAATTCCTCCCTTGCTTCCTGGAGCTACACAAAAATTTGTCTGTGTTTATTAATAGGTGTTTTATTCTTGTATTATAACCTGGGAAAGGATTGAATACATTTTGCATAATAGAATAATCTGTGTTCAATCCAATATTTATACTTTATATTTATACAGACATAATATGATTCAGAGGGTAAATACATGAAAACCAATGTCATTGTTTCTGTGTAATTCCAAGAGTATTCCTAAATCTCCTAAGAGGATTCTATTGATGGAAATATTAACAATTTGATCACTTTGTAAATTTTAACTGGAGTTTTTCAAACACATACCATAATTAACAAAAATATTGTGGACATGGTTTTCTCTTTAAGGAGAAAGAACGGTTGAAGCAAGAAAAACGTGATGAGAAAAGATTAAATAAAGAGCGTAAACTAGAGCAACGAAGATTAGAATTAGAAATGGCAAAGGAGCTAAAGAAACCTAATGAAGACATGTGCCTAGCAGATCAAAAGGTAATTTATTATATAAACCATTTTTATTGCCTTTTTCCACCACCACTTATCACCCCTATACCCTCTTCTACCTCCACCCCCCCTGCAACCACCAGGCTGTGGTCATGTCTGTGAGATTTTTCTCTTTTTCTCTATGCCCCACCCCCCGAACACCCCTCCAGAGCTATCCTAAACCATTTTATTAGTAAACATAATTTTTCCTCTGTTCTCACCTGACTCTCATGGGCAGGGCTACTACCATCATGAAAGCCTTTCATTTTTAACTAGAACAGTGGATTTCCAAGTTTAAGTCGATCTGCCTCTCCTGGAGGAGCAACAATAAACCTCCCCAGAGCTTTTGTGTGGATAGTGGCAGTTCTTAATATATAAGTGGAGTACTGCAAACCATTTTAATTTGCAGTAGAAATACTACAGAAATCTACAAAGGTGGATTATAAACGTTGGTAGAATTTCTATTGTTTCTATTTCCATTTGGTCATTCCCAGGCATTTAGATACAGAAAGATCTAACTCCTCCCTACACCCTGTAGATACTTAAGTTAGGATTTATAATTTATAATCTCCTTCAATGCTGTAGTGATGCTTGAGTATGTTTCTCCATGCTGGGCACTGTGCTAAGTGCTTTATGTGAATTCTCACCGCAGTCCTGTGGAGCTGGTATTTATGCCAGTTTACAGATGAGAAAAGTGAAACACGAAGAGCTAAAAGAACTTGCCCGAGATTACACACTGTTAAATCAACCCGGTTTCAAGCCTCAGTTTGTTAAACTCCAGAGTTCGTACTGTTTAGGACATTTTAAAAGCCAAGAAATACATCCAGCTAAAGTACCTCATGTGTGTTTCTCTTCTATCCTGTTTCACAGAAATACAGTGTTGCTAAAACATAAAAGAAACTTAGAAAGAGCAAAATAATCTTGGTTACTGGCATAATTTTACACACTTAAGAGTAGAAATCAATTATGTTTGACTTCTTAAATAAGAAATGGTATTTTTAGATAATTATATCAATAATGCATATCATCTCTATAACTGTCTCAGTAACATTATTTGATCAAGGATCTATATTTACTTATATGCAATATTCATCTGATACACAAATATGATCGTTTCTTGGTTTATGGGAGCTCTTTTCTAAAGTGCTTAAAGCAAACTTTTAATACCCTAGTGGGGATTTAATTAAATTAATATTCTATGTAATACTTTTAAATTGAAATTAAAGTATACATACTAATTTTAGTCAGTTGGATGTATAAAATTTCCTAAGCACAGAATGGGTATATAGGTTAGTTAACACATTTAAAAAGCTCAGAGTGAGTGATTTTTTTTGACCTTAAGTAAGCTTTATTTTCTTGCACCCTTCATTTCTACTTAAATCCATATGCACCATATCAAACATATAAATTCGTTGTAAACTTAGGTTTGTTAGCTTTGTTATATAAATTTCTAGAACCATATGGATATGTATATGTTTAGAATGAAAGAAAACTCAGAACTAAATGGTTTCAAATGGGTGTGTGAAGTGTCGCCCTGCGCTGTGCCGCCCCCATGCGATGGTAGCATGGAAGCCTTTGGTCAGTTACTCAAGTAAGTGCCAGGCAGGGGGACATTTTTGAACAAGGACCAATTTAGATAAATAGAAACACAAGTCACAGTTTTTTTCCAATCAAAATTTAAAGTACTGTTACTGAATACCATTCATGGACAAAAATGTTTTTCATTTAGATTACCTATTGTTGGAACATCCATGGCAGCTTTTACTACAACTTGATCATTAAAGTGTTAATATTGTGGGCATAGTTGAGAAGTAGCAGAAGAGGCAGCTTTCTAGCTTTAGTACTGAAACTCAATGCAATATTAATATGGCACTATGTACAGGAAACCCAAAGATTTAGTTGCAGTATAAAGCAGTTCTTGATGTGCTCATGGGTTCTGGTCATGCAGACCTAGTAATTTATCAGCATTCATTAGCCAGAGACGGCACCAGTCTTTCCAACCATGCAGCCCACAGGGACACACTGTTCATTTGAGCTCCCCAAAAGTGCAGTGTATAAATTAGTCTCTACACTCAGTACATGTGCTCTACTGAGTATGTCCATGATACTTTAGAAATGTTTCTTTCTTTTTTTAATGGAATTTATTTGGGTGACACTGGTTAACAAAAGTATATAGGTATCAGGTGTACAATTCTATAACACATCATCTGTATATTGCATTGTGTGTTCACCACCCTAAGTCAAGTTTCTTTCCATCACCATTTATCCCCCATACCCTCTCCTCTCGTCACCCCCTTTCCCCCTGGCAATCACCATACTGTTGTCTGTATCTATGGAAATGTTTATTTGTTAATGTTATCTAAATTTTGATCCAGTTATATAACCCATGTTTTATCAATATGTTGTAAGTTAATTAAAATTTGTGTTCTCATTTAGAGAGATCTAAGTTTATATTGTGTTCAACCAAAATTTGTTGATGGTTACTCGAAGTCACCATCGTCTGCTTAATACCCTGGGGCTGCAGAAATGCACCCAGGGAATTTACAGTCCAGAGGGAACTCCACCGTACGGTGCAAGAGAAAGAAAGATAGCAACTTACTTGGCTTCAGAAGATACTAAATCACAGCTTTAAATCTTATTTTATTTTCAGCCTTTGCCAGAGTTGCCTCGCATTCCAGGACTTGTTCTCTCTGGAAGTACATTTTCAGACTGTCTCATGGTGGTGCAGTTCCTACGAAACTTTGGTAAAGTTTTGGGCTTTGATGTGAATATTGATGTTCCAAACCTAAGTGTTCTTCAAGAGGGACTGCTAAACATAGGGGACAGCATGGGTGAAGTGCAAGACCTGCTTGTGAGGCTCCTCTCAGCTGCCGTATGTGATCCAGGTCTAATTACGGGATACAAGGTAAAAAAATACATATACGTAAAAGTATGTTTTAACGTTGTATTACCAGTGCATTGATAGCTGGTTGTAACATATTACCAGAAGTTTGTACAGAATAGTCCATTTTTTTCTATATAATGTTAAATGTGTATTCGCTTTAAGTTACAATTGGTACATACCTAGAAAAATCTGCTTTATAAAGCCTAAGTAATGTAGATTATTCCCAAATTCCTCTTTTTATTCCTCTCACTTTCAGCAAAACCAAGTTGACTTAAGAAAATACTAAGTGATATTAACAAAAACAGAGAATTCATAAATCAAATAGCAATTAGAACTCATGTGTGCCTTCTGAAATTATACTGTGTTCTCTCTGAATCACTGTGAGTAACTGAGGCTAATCAAGGCACCTACAGACAAGCCTGTTAAGAGTCTGTACTGCTCAGTGTATACTCAGTAAATTCAGTTATCTTAATTCCAATTAAGATACGTACTTCAGTCAGCTTTGCTACAGGTAATATTGTAGAGAGAGATGCACCTGTTACATTTTCCTTCTTCTCCCTGTCACTCAGTATACCAGACAGTAAAATCCGTGATGCCAGAGAGTCAGACCACACAATAATAGTGCTTCGAATCTCCTATTTCCCTCTCCTGAATGTCCACATAAAGCCTGGAAAAACTTGGGATAGTTTCTGCAATGAAAGAGGGTGTGGTAGACGATTCCTACTCGTGAGTTTATATACTCTTCTCCCCATCTGACTTTGAACCAAGAGTTTGGAGGAGGAATAGAAAGATTACAAATACTTGAATTGCCTATCATCTCCTGCCTATTTTTATCTCTACTTGATCAAAAAATGTGAATAAAGCTCTTGTCAGTAATATCTAAATTTTATGCCAGCCTTTTAAAGTTATATTGTTTTATGCTATGAATGGATTTGCCAATACTGATGAAAATGCCAAAATTTTGTAGGCCAAAACAGCTCTTGGAGAACATTTGCTGAATGTTGGTGTGAATCGGGACAACGTTTCCGAGATTTTGCAGATTTTTATGGAAGCCCACTGTGGACAAACGGAGCTTACTGAAAGCCTGAAGACCAAAGCTTTTCAAGCTCACACTCCAGCACAGAAAGCCTCCGTCCTGGCTTTCCTGATCAATGAACTGGCCTGCAGCAAGAGTGTGGTGAGGTAAGCTAAGCCTATGGCCAGACTTTTCCGGTGATTCTTCTCTGTTTCGAATTTGTCTTACCACAAAGTAATGCAGATTGCTTAGAAAATTTCAAACTTATAGACTATCACAAAGAAAAAAATTAAAATTATACTTAATCTTCCCATTCAGAGATGACTACTAATAAATTTTAGTGTATTTCTTTGTAGTCTATTGAAAAGAAAATTTGTATCATACTGTACATATAGTTGGAACCTGTTTTGTTCATTTAATAATTTTGTTATGTATATGCTAAAATGTAAAAATACTATTTCTTGCTATAGTCCCAGAATCTAGCATTGTTGGAATAATCCAGAATTTTTGTTTTCTTGACATCTTGTAATGATAGATGACTACTAATTTTCCTTAGTATCCATTCACAGAATTATCCAGCTCTTTGTTATTTATTATGCCTTAAAGCAACCTTAATATTATTAGTTTATTGCTGTCTTAATTTGTACTTTAAAAAAAATACTTAATCTCATTTAAAAGTCAAAGTAAGTCTTCCAGTCTAGTATTTTAAGATTTGGTGAACAAATCCAAGTTCATTTTGTTTTTGCTATGTAACAGTTTTTTTTTAATTATGTCATTTTTAATTCCTCACCTTTTTAGGAAAAGGATCAATTCACGTATTTCAGAGTCATGCGTTTCTATTATTGGTGGACATTTTAGCTATGACACTGTATTAATATAATTTTCACTTGTTTTTGTTATTCATGATAATCATCATTTTCACTCACTAAAAAACTACATTAATTTGCTTACCAAATCAATGTATTGCATGATGGATTAATTTATGTTTTTTAATAATCTTTTGCATTGGCAGTGAAATTGACAAGAACATCGATTATATGTCAAACTTGAGGAGAGATAAATGGGTGGTAGAAGGTAAACTTCGCAAGTAAGTTTATTAAAATTAATATACTTTCCCTTTGTACATGTTCCCCAGTAAAACATATAAATTGGAAAGACAGAATTTAAACTTTATTTTGTCTAAGAATTAGAAATGGTAAATCTTAAAATTAAGACATGAAATTAATAAAACTCAGGGCCATAATTTGCAATGGACAAAAGATATAATGAGATTTATTGAGCTCATACAATTCAAATTTAGAAGAAAGTCCATTTGTCTTTTTTCTTTCAAAGAAGTCAAGTAATTACATTTTCTAAGATTGTTGTTGCTATCAGGTTACTTTTGTCATAAATAGAATCTGTTTGGAACTGGCACCCTTTTTCTTAATTGCTTTCTAGTTAAAATTTACTTTTATAAGCATGTAACATACTAAATATATTCAACATTAAAACTTAATTAGCTTCCTGCCAGGAAATATGCTGAAATTATTCAGCTTCTATGTTAAGAAGGTGTTTTTTTGTGGCAATTTGTATTGAAATTTATTCAGTCTGATAGTAGGGGATCAGGAATTGTCACTTGGCCATTGCTAGAATTAGTCTTTCCAACTTTCTAACATTTCCTTTTTTTAAAGTGTTCTAATTCCAAAGAGATACCTAGAATTATTCTTGAAAGTTAATACATTCTGTCATTTCTAGAAACACATTTCTTAAATTTTTTTAATTCTAATTTTTATTATCATTGATTTATTGTTTACTGTGAGAGAAATAAAATATCATTAGGTACTTTTTCTTAAAACTCTTTAAAAAGTATAGAAAGAAGCCTTTCCTTTTATATCATCATTTTATATATATTTAAAGGCTCAGAATAATTCATGCTAAGAAAACAGGCAAAAGAGACACTGCAGGTGGCATTGATCTTGGAGAAGAGCAGCATCCTTTAGGGACGCCCACTCCAGGGAGAAAGCGAAGAAGGAAGGGAGGAGACAGTGATTATGATGATGATGATGACGATGATAGTGATGACCAAGCTGATGAAGATGATGAAGATGAAGAAGATAAAGAAGACAAAAAAGGAAAGAAGACTGATATCTGTGAAGATGAGGTAAGAAAATTTAAGTTGATTTTAATATTTAACTAAGACTGCATAACATTGAAAAATAACACAGAAACACTGATTTGAAAGACTATTTGCACCCCTGTGTTCATTGAGCTAATTTACAATAGCCATGATTTAGAAGCAGCCCAAGTGTCCATCAGCAGATGATTGGACAAAAAAGCTATGGTACATTTATACAATGGAATATTACTTGGCCATAAAAAAGAAGGAAATCTTACCCTCTGCCACAGCATGGATGGACCTGGAGAGCATTATTCTAAGTGAAATAAGCCAGTCAGACAAAGACAAATACCACATGATTTCCCTCATATGTGGAATTTAATGAACAAAATGAACCAACAGGCAAAATAGTGACAGGCTCATAGATAGAGAGCAGGCTGATAGCTGTCAGGGGGTGAGGCAGTGCTGGGTGAGGAGAATGAAGGGATTGAGCAAAAAAGGAAAAAAAAAGAGAAAGACTCATGGACATGGACAACAGTGTTGTGATTGCTGGGGGAAAGGCGGCAGAGAAGGGGTACAGGGAGGATAAATGGTGATGGAAGGAGAGTTGACTTGGGTTGGGGAATACCCAATACAGTGTCCAGATGATATGTAATAGAATTGTACACCAGAAACCTGTATAATTTTGTTAACCAGTGTCACTCAAATAAATTTAATAAAACAAAAACATAACACAGAATTTGGGGTCAAATGGATTTGGGTTTTAATTCATTTTGATACTTGTTTCAGTTTCTTCATCTGAAAACAATATTATAATTCACATATAAAGTATTTTGTGATGGGTAAGTAAATATTGAATAGACTACCTAGAGACAGCAAGCACTTACTTGAATAAAAAAAGTTAAGTTTTTCTTTGTATAGAATGACTTGAGAGTTCTCCAAAGAATTATGCTGATTCTTAATTTTAGGTATTCTCTTTCATTCCAGTGACATACTGTTTTATATTTGTACAATACTTCATGCCTTAAAAGTGTTGTCAGGTTTTGTGAAACTGGTATATTTCTCAAACATCAGTTTATTATGGGCCTAGCTTCAGGCACTTTTGATCAAAGACCCCTCTCAATTTATAGGCTCACTGAGGAAGATTTGCAGTAATAAAGTATAATGTGTTCAGTGTTAACTGCTTCAATAGAGGTATTTACAATGTACTAGGCAGATAGAAAGGAAAGGCATTTAACCATTCTGAGGAATAAATTCTCACAAAGGCTTTCTGGAGCCAATATTAGCTGGGGCTACAAGCTGGGCTGAATGTTAAGCTGGGGAGGAATACAGGAAAGAGTTTTCCAGGCAGAGAGACACATGAGCCTGAAACCACAGTGTGCTTTTAAGGCAGGGGTCCCCAACCTCTGGCCATGGACTGGGACTGGTCCAGGCCTGTTAGGAACCGGGCCGTGCAGCAGGAGGTGAGTTTGAATCATCCCAAAACCACAGGCCATGGAAAAATTGTGTTCCGTGAAACTGGCCCCTGGTGCCAAAGAGGTTGGGGACCACTGCTTTCAGGGACTTACATGTTATTTATTGTTACCAGAAAGCCTATATGCACCAACTATGAACTAGGATTCTATACTTTTTTGGTGATAGGAAGCTATTGAAGGGCTTTAAGTAAGAGAATGACATGGTCAGACTTGATTTTTAAGTGGCTCATTATGTAGCTCTGTGGAAGACAGAAATAGATTTGGGTAGGGCAAGATCAGAGGGGGGAAGATTAGTCAGGAGATATTCAATAGGTTAGGTGAGTTGTAAGAGGTCTGAAATCAGACCAGTGGTAGCTGGGATGAAGCAGGAGGGAAGGATTCAGTAAATATTTTGGAGGAAGAATGAGTAGTATTTGAGATGGACTGTGTGGGTTGAAGTAGAGATAGGATTAATTCTCACCTATCTGGCTTGGGAGACTGATGCTCTTGTTGCCCTTAACTGAGATAGAGAAATGAGGAGGAACAGAGTAAATAGGTGATAGGGGATGAGGGGAGGAACAGATTATTGAAGACAGGAAGTAACGGTGGGTTTATTTTAGACATGTTGAGTTTGAGGTACCTATGCAGAAGTTCAGCATTCAATTGAATTTAAGAATCTGAAGACTGAAGAATAATTCAGTCTTGTGAATATAGATGTGGAAGTTATTAGCACACAGACAATAGCTTAAAATCATGAGGTGGATAAGTTTGCACGAGGGAGTTGCTTTAGTGGATCAAGTAGTGGACTGAGGTTGGAACCCTAGGGACATCAATATTGAAGAGAGCCCAAAAGGCTTATTGCTGATAATGGGACGGAGAGGTGGGAGATTCCTGTAGGGAACCAGAGTTAGTGATTCACTAGGAGGACACACAGAACTCAGCATCTAGTTATGCTGTGTCTATGAATTATTGTAGCAATAGGAAACAAAGCAAACCGGCAGAGAGAAAAGGCCTATGAGTCAAAGTTCAGAAGAAACCAGACTTAAACTTTGGAGAGTTTTTTTTCCCAGTGACATCGTACAGCAATTCCCCCAGCAATGAATTGTGACACACGTGAAGTGTTGTGAACTAGTGAAGCTCATTAGAGACTCACTGCCAGGTTTCTTGCTGGGGACTGGTCACAAAGACACCTTCTGTGCAGCACGTGCCAAATTCCAGACTCCCGGAAGAAAAGCAGGTGTATAAACCACATTGTTAGCACAGTTTAGGTCTAGTGAGCTCACTTTATCAGTTAGGGTCTGGGGTCAGGGAACCCTCAAATCCAAGTTCCAGACACCAGCTGAGTGCCAACCTTTCAAAGAGTAGTAGTTAGCTCTGCAATTTTAACTGTTTTCTAAATATGGAGTATAACAAAAAGCAAGAAAAATTGAACATTTCAAAAATGAGGACATAATAAACAAACATTAAGGCACTCGAGTCTAGTGTGATGAGGACTGAAAGTTTTCAGTGGATTTGGAAACACAGAGGTCGGCACCGTTTCGTTAGAGGGGTGAGCCAGGCTGTGAGTGAGAACAATAGAAAGTGAGAAAGTAAGAACAACTATTTCAAGTACTGTGCCTTGGAGGGAAGGGCAATTCCTGGAGGGGGACAAAGACCAAGGATTTTTCAGAAGTGGAAAGACTGAGATGATTTTTGGTTGAAGGGAAAGAATTGATAAAATGAGAGAGGGGGGTTGAAGATTCAAAAGAAGAGAATAATTGATGATATAAGTCCCTGACGTTATTGGAAGGCATTCAGTCATGGTGAATGGGAGGCTAGCTTTGCAGAGCAAACTAAAGGGAAGGAGGCAAGATTGTGGAGGTAGGTGTGTGTGTGTCTGTATGTGTTTGAGGGAAGGAAGCTACCATAAGCCATGGAAATGGACATGTGTAAAAGAGAAATTAAAGCTGAAGTTTACCTTTCACCAAAAAAGAATTCTAGAAATATTGCCCTGGGCAGTGTAGCTCAGTTGGGTGGTCGCTATCCCTCAAAACAAAAGGTTGCAGGTTTGATTCCTGGTCAGGGCACGTGTCTGGGTTGCACCTTCGGTGCAGTCGGGCTGCATGCAAAAGACAATCAATTGATATTTCTCTCTCAAACTTATGTTTCTCTCCCTCTCTTTCTTCCCCCCTTCCCTTCTCTCTCCAGTCAATAAAAGAAAAAAATTTTTTTAAGGATTCTAGAAATATTGACAGGGCTATAAAATGGTATTCAAAAAGCAATATATAGACTATCACTCCTTCTGCCCTCAATGCCCGGGGTATTCAGCTAGGGAAGCTAGAAACAACTCTTGTCCTTCCTTGTATCAACTCAGTACTGCTAGAGAAATAAAGAAAGAAGGCCTGGAGGGATAGATAACTTTTAAATATTTTATTTGTTTGTTTGTTTGTTTGTTTTTAGAGAGGGAAATGGAGGGAGATAGGGAGGGAGAGAAACATCAATCTGTGTTTGCCTCTTGAGTGCCCCCTACTGGGGACCTAGCCTGCAACCCAGGCATGTGCCCTGACTGGGAATCGAACCAGCGACCCTTTGGTTCACAGGCCAGTACTCAATCCACTGAGTCATACCATCCATGGCTAGATAACTTTGTTGATGTAATATGTGAAAGTATCTAATTAAGACCAATGATAAATTATGGAATCAAATTTTTGACTGAATCTGGATTTAATAATGTAGCAGTACTTGTAAGATCACATACTACTCAATTTTCTTAAGTAAAAATATCATTAAATGTAAAATGTTTTCACAAATCCCTCCCCAATGTTATATTTTAAACAAGAAGATAAAAATCACTTGAGACTACATTGCGATTCCTTGCAGAAATTATTTCATAATGTGGGTTTTTTTTAAATCCTCACCCAAGGACACTTTTCCGTTGTTTTTTTAGACAGGGAGGGAAGTGGGGGAGAGAAAGAGAGAGAGAGGGAGAGATCAATCAACTGGTTGCCTTCTTGTAGGCACCCTGACTAGGGATTGAAACTGCAACCCAGGTATGTTCCCTGACCAGGAATCGAACCCGAGACCTTTCAGTCTATGGGAGGACACTCCAATTAACTGGTTCACACCAGCCAGAGCATAATGCTGTACTTCTGAAACCACTTGATCATATACTTTTATTCCGTTGCAAATAATGTGAAGGGTATATAATTTGGGCATTGGAATTGTGATTATGCAAAGAAAAGATAGCATTTATAACCAATTTGCTTTATTTGGCAAGTGGAGCTGTTACCATAGCAGGAATTACACTTTTCTGGTCAGTGTTAATAAGCTTTTCACAGAATTGGCATCCCATTTCAGCACTTAATATTACAAATTGTTTTAAAGTGTTGACTCATAAATTGACATCATGTAATTGAGATTTCAGTGTATTTCACTGGGTAGTTATCCCACTAAATTAGCATTTATTTACAGAAATTGTTTCATCTGGCTTCCTTTTTTCACATGAATTAACAAACCATATATTTTTTTAAGGGACATAAATACTAAATTCCCATTAATTATTTATTTATTAAAGTTTTTTAGACCAGAAGTTTCATTTAATGTAGTATTTTCTTTTTTTTTTAACAAGTGTTGACTTACAAAGTTAATTAGATGTTAGGATTTAATTGATGAAGATCCTAGCAAATATATATCTTGTTATTAATGTGAGAAAACTTCTAAAACTTTTAAAAATAATAAATATTTTGATATCTAAGAAGCCAAATTAACATTTCCTTTAAGTGAATTGAGAGTTAATCTTTATAATGAAGAATTGGTAGCCACCTACCAATTTTCTAATAAAATTTTAATTATTTAATGAACTTGATTGATAAGATAGGCACATTATTCCCTCAAAAATAGGTTTGACCTCTTGATTAAAGTATAGGTAGAGTGTCTGTTAAACTCTTTAAAAAACCGATTGCAGGTAACCTTTCCAGTGAGAGTCACGTGGTCCCTTTTGACCAAGTCATAACCCTTTGTCTCAAGATAATTCCCTCTTCTCACTCTTATTCCTTCAACAAATGGGCTGTTTCCCTTATACACAGATTTGTGTTGAAACCCATGTGAGTGTCAACCTGGAAAGTAGCCATATAAATTCTAACATGTAGGAGCATATGACGGCCTTCTCTTTTGTTTGGGAAACTACGGAGAGAACCATGGCTAGAATTGAGTCTGTGGTAAACTTTCATAGACGTTTCACTTCTTTTGCATTGTAGGAAGAGTATTAGAAATGGCAGTTAGTTAAATTGGCTGATTCCTAGCAACTTTGATGTCTTCTTTCAGATATTTGTAGATTGAATTGTATTTTACGAGAGAAAATTATTAAACATTTATCACTTGACAATCACATAGATATAAAAATATCTATTTGAGATTCAGGACTCAAGGGTCACTGAGGCTGTTGTCTTTTAAGGTTTCTGTTAATCCCCAATAGAAATCATGTTACTATTAGCACAAATAACATGCCTAAGTGCCTTTGTCACTTGGTCCCCTAAATTTGGATGAGGAGTGGATAAGTGATACTTAATAGTAATACTTTTCAGGTTTTCCTCTCACTTTTATGGGGGAGATAACCATACTGATCTGGAAATATCTGCTCATGATTTGTTGGTGTCAGTGTAGCTTTTGAAAAGGCTTATAGAAAGTGAACATCAAAAACAAGTTCTTTTTTCAAACCTAAGATGTACCTGCATCTTCTCATTAAAAGACAGTTTTGAGAAAGACTATTTACACATTATGTGTCAGCAGCTCCGCTACTTGACTTCAGATCTGTTGTTGTTTAGTTCTCACAAAAACCCCATGTTACAGGCAATGTCATCACCAATCTACCATTAAGGGACGTCTCAGAAGAGTAGAGTAATTTGCCTATGGAACATAGTGTGGCTGAAATCCAAAGAAGCACATGTATCTTCCATTCCTTCATGCTTTTCCTCTGAAACATAATTTAGGGTTAATTTTCCTATACTCATTGCCTAGAGTGAAAAATTTCATTTAATCACATGTAAACTCTCCATTTACTAAATTAGTACAGTATATAATGTTCAAAATATAACTTAACCTTCTTTGCTCTAAAAATTACTTTTTCAGTTTATGGTACCAATATTTTTGCAGTCTTCCAAATTTAAACCTTTAGCATCATAATTTACTCCTTTTTTCATCTCCCTTACCTCTTTCTGCTTCATATCCATGAGTTGCGAGGGCTTTTCAGTTTTAACTATGTAATATCTCTTATGTTTATTTGCTTTTATTTCTTTTTCCCTAATTAGGCCCACAACCTTTTTCCCTATTTAATCATTGCTGCAGTCTACTAACTAGATTTGCCACTTCCAGGCCTTTCCCTGCTCCAGGCCATCTTAGAACTATTGCCATGTTTATCTTTGTGAAGCTAGTTCTGATGTTCAATCTCCCTCCAAGGATCAGGGCAAAATGTTCACAGCATTAGACAGTTTACTCTTAAACTCATCTATGTCTTATCTTCCAGATTACCTCTTCTTACCTTTTGTGTCAAGAGATATCAACGTTTTTCTGGTGTGCCCTGCCCTCTTTTCTCTGATTAATCAGTTCCTAAGCATTCTTCAGTAGTTAATTAAAACACAGCCTCTCCCACACAGCCTCTCTTGGTATAGATTTCCCTGTAGAAGTCATCTTACCCTCCCCTGAACTCCCTGATTCTTAATCTGTACCTCTGTGAGGACCTTACAGCTTCCTAATGTCGGGTGGTTTTCCTCTTGTAGTAGAATGTTTTATGTGTTCCCCTAGAGATTATTAGTTTACAGAAAGCAAGAGCTGACTCCTATCATTTCCATAAGGCCTGTTTTAGTGCTTTGCATATGGGAGGCTTTAATTAAATATTTGCTGGTTGATTGAACAAATAAATCTTAAAAATGGGTAAATGATACTGTATTTTGTTATGTATAGGATGAAGGTGACCAAGCAGCAAGTGTTGAAGAGCTAGAAAAGCAGATCGAAAAACTGAGTAAAGTAAGCACTTTCAGATTATAGTTTTTATCTTTTTTTTTTTTGCAGTATTTTAAAAATTGGCCTGTATGAGATTAGTTTTCTGGCTGCTAACAAGCTTTTTACAAGTAATTAAAATAAGGAGCTCCAGAAACATTCTCAGTTAAACCTTACAAGTTTAGTGCCAAGGTTAAAAGCCTGCTTCTTAAGATGTGGCACTAAACTTAAGCAGGACCTATAGTCTTCAGCTCTTCATTTCAACTTTTTAAAAAATCTACAACTGCATGGTTTTATTTCTTAGAAATAATTACTTTTAAAATTCACTCAAATTTTATGGTACTAGTTTCAGCATCCTATATTTTATTTTACGTGACTATATTTGAATTTTATTTGAATTGAATTTATCAACTGTATTTATGTACTTTTCATTAAAACTTGAATTTTGGTGGCATTAGTGAAGTTTAGATGAACTTCTTGTTAAAAAATGAGTTTTTAAAAGTATTAGGAGATTAATATGAGATGCCTGTATATCATATCAGTGTTTATCATAAATTTATCTCAATATTTGATCACATTGTTTATCAAGTATAGGACATGCTACCATAAGACACCTGATAAAATAAAACTTATCTTTTTAATTTCATGGCATCAAAAATATTCCATTCACCCTCAAAATAATTTCAATCTATGTAAATGTTACTGAAATTGAAGTCAGACGTGTAATATTTAGTTCATTTGCTATCTTTTCCAATAGTGAAATTTATCTGCTTTAAAGGCATCGTAAGTGTAAAGGTACTTGTTTGTTGAATTTAAAGCACTTAACAACACCCATAGCTTAACTATATGCATCATTTTTTAACAGCAACAGAGTCAGTACAGAAGGAAGCTCTTCGATGCTTCTCACTCTCTACGTTCGATGATGTTTGGCCAGGATCGCTACAGACGACGGTACTGGATTCTTCCCCAGTGTGGGGGGATCTTTGTAGAAGGCATGGAGAGTGGTGAAGGTAGGAAATGTTAAATCTATTACAAAAAATATAAGAAATCATATTTTGAAACCCTGTTACTCCTTCAATATATTTTGTAATTCCAGAATCCAATTTGCTTTATGGATAAATGTTATAACACTTTGACTCATATTTCTTTTGAACTCATAATGCCGCTTTTATTCACAAATATTTCTTCTCTGTCCATGATGTTTCTTTTGCTGCTTTTCCCAACATCAAACATACACACTATTCTTTTTCTTACTTAGTGGACAAAGATCATCACCAGTATTATCCTTTATAGCTTCTGCTCCATTTAGTTTCCTCCCCATTGTCAAATTATCTAACATGTGCTTTATTCTTTAACCTTGGCAACAAGCATCCATCCTGACAGTCTCTCTGGAGGTAACCTGCTCAAATCTGAGGCTCCTTTAATCATCCTCATTCATCTTGAGCTCTTATTCATGTTTGAAATTTGTGATCACTCCTTTTCCATTAAACCTCTTCCTTTTTTGAGTTTTTGGTTACCACACATTTCTTGATATTCTACCCTTTTAACTATTCTTTTGCTGGCTTCTTTTCTGTTGCATTAACTAGTGCAGTACATAGAGCATTTATGTGCTCAATAAAAAGTCTTAAGTTGAATTTTTCAGAACTCTATGACTGGGCATTTCCAAATATTTAAATTCTGATACGGCAGAAGTGTTATATGAGTGGTTATGAGTTTCACAATGTAGCTATTGCCCCATGGTGGTACCAGGAGGCAAAAATTCTTTAACACATTTTTTGAATACCCACTATGTGCCAGGCATTTCTAGGCACCATAGAGGTTCACAGATACATAAAACACAGTCCATGCCATGCGAAAGTTTACAGAGCCCTTGGAAGGGAGAGGGGATTGATTAATCAGACAGAAAATATACAAAGCGGTTGTTTTTAAGCTTTTTATTTTTAGCAATGGAACCACTTTTTAAAAATAAAAATCTTATGTGGGGAGTGGGCAGTAGTTAATGAAATAATGCATGTAAAGTACTTAAAATAGTGGGTGGCACATAAGCATTGGCATATAATAGACAGTGTTGTTATTGTTTTGCACAATAATGTATTTCCTGCGAATTCAATTTATATGAGGTAAGAGTATGAAACCATGTATTAGAGTGTGTGAGAGTCAGGCTCTGCCTTCATAGGCGGGAGTTGCTGATGTAACCAAGGAGGGCACGTGGAAGCTTCAGTTACATTTTATTTCTTTTTAAAAATTGATGTAAGTGGGTCAGCATGTTGATTTACCAAAATGGTGCAGTACTTTCTTCGTCTAATTGTTCATCTAAAATATTTTTAAATATTTTTAAGTATGGAAAGATAAAATGACAAATATGTAATAAAAATAATCAATTAAAATAATAAATAAATAAATAGCTCCGCACAGCAAAGGAGATCATCAACAAAATGAAAAGGCACTCAACTAAATGGGAGAAGATATTTGCAAATCATGTATCTGGCAAGGGGCTAATATCCAAAATATATGAAGAACTCATAACTCTACAGCAAAAAAAATAATTCATTTACAAAACATGCAGATCTGAATAGACATTTTTTCAGAGAAGACATACAGATGGCCAACAGGTACATGAAAAGATGCTCAGCATCATTAATCATCAGGGAAATGCAAATCAGAACCACAGTGAAGTATCGTCTCACACTTGTCAGAATGGCTATTATCAAAAGACTAGGAATGCCAAGTGTTGGTAGAGATATAGAGAAAAGGGAACCCTAGTGCACTGTTGGTAATATAAGTTGGTGCAGCCACTGTGGAAAACAGGATGGAGGTTCTTCCTCATAAAACAAAAAATGGAATTACCGTAAGATCCAGCAATTTCACTTTTGCAAATTTATCTCAAGAAATCCAAAACACTAATTTGAAAAGATATTTGCATCTTCATGTTCATTTTAGCATTATTTGTAATAGCCAAGATATGGAAACAACTTAATCCATTCATGGACAGATGAATGAATGGATAAAGTAATCATTATACACACACACACACACACACACACAGGAACACTACTCAGCTATAAGAAAGAATGAAATCTTGCCATTTGCAACAACGTGTATGGACCTCAAGGGCATTATGTAAAATGGAATGTTAGAGATAGACAAATACCAAATGATCTGTCTTTTATGTGGAATCTTTTTTGTTAAAAAACAGACATAATATTCTCCCCACCTCCAAACAAAAAAAGCAGAGTCATAGGTACAGAGAACAGATTGGTGGTAATTGATGGAGGAGGTAGGGGAGGAATGGGTAAACTGTACCTTTTTTGGGGGGATTAGTTTAAATAAATTATTTAAATGAAAAATCTTACAGAGAACCCCACTATCTAACAAAAATAGCATTGTTCTGGTTGATATATTTGGGGGAACTCCCAGCCTTTCCAAATAATGCCTTTATCCTGTATACTTGCTTTCCAAGCCAGGGGTGGCTCTAGAGGCAACTCTAAGAAATGTTAGGACTTAGCAAATCAGAGAGTAAGGTCAGAGCCGTCAACATGTTTAAAGGGCTCA
This sequence comes from Desmodus rotundus, assembly GCF_022682495.2. Classification (NCBI taxonomy): domain Eukaryota; kingdom Metazoa; phylum Chordata; class Mammalia; order Chiroptera; family Phyllostomidae; genus Desmodus; species Desmodus rotundus. The sequence continues at coordinate 148,093,723 of NC_071388.1, read as the reverse complement.
AAACAAGGAAATGTTGTATAGCCCACTTAGTATTGTGTTATAATTTTCGGCATACATGGTCATCTCTACCAGCAGACTGAGCTCTTAAAGGCAGAGACTAATTTAGGCAGGGAAGCTACATGAAAATACCTGGGAGCAAAGTAGAGATTGGATTGGGGGAAAAAAATGATGGAGAACTCAGTGGTGCGACCATTCCAGTAGCTTAGGTAAGAAGTGTGGAGGCCCTGAACTCAGGCACAAACAGAGAGACAGGTATCTTGAAGGTAGAATTACTGTAAGAAATTATTGAATACGATGTAAGAAAAATGAATCAGAGCAAATTTGATGAATTAACCCTCAGTGGAAAAATTGTGATACTTTTTTTTTCCTTTTTAATGTTTTTTTTTTTAATTACAGTTGGCATATAATACTATATTAGTTTCAGGTGTACAACATAGTGATTAGACATTTCATAACTTATGAAATGATGACCCCAATAAATCTGATACCTATCTGACACCATACATCATTATTATAATATTATTTATTTTATTCCCCCTGCTGTACTTTAATCAGAGGAATCAAGAGAAGAAGTTTGTTTGAAATGAAATGAAAGTTTTAGTACAGAAATCTAATTTAAAGTGACAAAATTGTGAGTCGTTGAAGGTGGAGAGCCTTGGTAACACTTAAGAGCAAGTAAAGCAATGTCCAGGCAGGTGGCTTTACCTTAGCTAATCACCTGAAAAGCTAAAAAACAAAACACAATCTGAACTGTACCCCAGGCTAATGAAATGTCCTTCAATTTTGTTAAGGGCCACATCATTGTCAGCCACCTGGGCATGTAGACCTGAAGTTATCTAGGACATATGTAGGACATCAGCTTTTTCCTTCAAAATGTCTGTAGTCGGTCTCTCTGCAACACTACTGAAATCAGTTCTTTATCTATACATACCTGCATTATTTCAGCTGTCCTTGACTTCTTTATATACAGTCCCCTCTTTCTGTTGTGTCTCTACTTAAAACCTTGAATGACTCCCTATCACCTGTAAGATGATATAATAAATCTGTATGTAACCTGGCACTCAAGGCCTGCTTATAGAGTGAGAATACAACAAAAATTTAGAACTGTTTGGAGTAAAGAGAGAATGAAAATTGCTCCTCCTATAGGTGTAGCAAGTATCATCTGGAAAGCAGGAGAACGTGGGCATTTGTATCCATGCGTTCATATGTAATATGAACAACAGAAGCCTCCCAGCCACCTGTTGGAATCATGACGGGTACCAAAGAAGGAGAGGAATACTGAGGGGGCCCAGCATCCCATGTATTTTTCATTTCTCCTCTTTAACTCCAGGATGCCAAGGAACTTCACTGAAGTGAAGTGGCGTTGCTCAGTACCCTTTCCTGAATTTGTTCTTGTTTAAGAAGTGCAATCTCTTTCTCCTCCAGCTATGCAACACTGTTGCATGACCTTGGCAGGCTTAAAAATACAGCTGGGTTTTGGCAACGTGCCTGGTCAACAGTTATAGAAGCTGCCAGCAGAGGTCACAATAAATATGTCCAGCTGATAGGCACATGCTTGTGCAGAACTTAAATACCCCACTATTTTTCCATACCAGTTATGCAATTTGATGAAGGAACAACTGGAGCTCATGCAAAAGGTCCAAAAGCCTCTGCAGTGACTGTGAATCTGGTGTTTCAGCTATAGATAGCACCAAATCTCAACCACAGTAGAGGAACTTGTTTGCATTCTGGAACAGTAGATTCTTGGTCCCTCATTTCTAGCAAGTTCATAAATGTTTGAGGCCCTTCTTTCTTGCATAATGAACTGAGGAGCATGGTTAGCACCATCTCCTGGAGTGGGACCAGGACTGAGGTCAGCCCTCTCTCTTCCTTGAGTTTGAAAGATCCCAGATCAGGAACCAGAGGAGCCTGTCTTCAGGAGACAAATTAAACTTATATGATGGAGTTGATGACTATGAGTATTCCCACCCTTGAACTTATTTCAAAATAGTCAGTATGATGGAGGGTACTTCCCTCAGTTCTATTCTTGTAGTCATTTTCTGAGATCTAGAGGCAGTGAGATCTTACAGAAGGTTTGTGGAACTGAGACTTTGTAGCTCTAATCTCTGAAGGAGATTCCTCCCCAGAGACCTCCTCTACCCAATCTTCTGGTGACTCCCTTTGTTCTAACAACTTTTCAAGCCTATAAACCAATCACTTATCTCACAGGCCTCTTTTCCACATTCCCACACTCTTAAGATTACACAACCCATCAACTTCTCTCTTACCAATCCTTCTATTTTTTGGTGTGAGGTCCCTTCTGCAAAAAACAAAAAACCCTAGCTTATCTTCTCCTTTCTTTGTTCCTTTCTCATTGTATTTTGTGCAAAAACCTATGGCACTTATTAGGCCCTCCCTTTCAGTTTCCTCCCCTGATATGGGGGCTTGTATGACCTAAAAGAACGATTTCATTTCTGACAGTGCAAAGTCAAAGCCCTTGTCCACTTAGGTGGACCTGTTCTGATTTGGTCATCCAGTATTCAGTGCACCAAAGGCAAGCTGTCAGGTCTTCCACCCTCAAGGCCTCAGTTTTCCTGTCATCATAGCCAGTCTCAGAGCAGCTGCATCCTGTGTGGTCTAGTCCAGTTCACTTTCAAGAGTCTCAGGACCATCACTGCAATGGGGATGTGTTTTACCAGTGTCTCCAGGCATCAGTTTGGAAACAGAGTAGCTTTGCTGGTCCCCGCATTATTAGTCAGCCCAGACTGCTCATTCTGTAACCGGGGCATGTGTTTCCCCTTACTCCGATTTGCTCCCACTGTTGTCCCTTCCTTGTACAAACAAGCAAGCCCAGCCTCTAAGGGTCTTTCCTTGTGCTTTTGGTCATGGTCCTGTTGAGAGTATAGCTTAGTCTTGATTCTGCTGGATTTCCGCCTGATGTGCCCACCTAGGCTCCTACAGAGCATGCTCACAATAACCGCTGGCTTCACATCCACAGGGGCCAGTTTCCCCATATATGCCTCATATAACAACAGAAGGATAGATGTTTTCTCCACTTTCCCTTCTAAAGGGGCTGCCATCACCTGTTCTAGTTCACCTTCCCCCTCAAGACTCATGAAAATCTCAAGTCACCCTCTTTAGTGTACCACTTTAAGGCATCTGCCACCTTTGGGGCACACTACTGAGATCATCCTGATCCCAAGGGGAAATCCTTTCACCCTGGGCGCTCCCCTTCCAGAGATCTGTGACATCAGGGCTTTGTTGGACACCAACTGTTGTATAAGGTGCACAGTCGCAAAGACCACTAATAACACAGAGTGCTGCTAGCAGCAAAGTCTATCAGTGCAGGCAATTTATAAGCAGAGAAGTAACAGTTCACGATCTCCCAGCACCTATAGTGGCTCCACAGGACTTGGATGTATGACAAGAGCACGCTAAGAGACAAAACACTACATACCCCCTCCTTGCACTGTACTTATGGGTTAGTGTGAGAAAGGGTAGAAAGCACTTACGAGATCTTCAGGTCTTGAAACAGTGCTTGCGGGTGGGCAAGAAGTCAAAGCCTCTGGAGGACCCGACAGCAGTGTCGGCAGTAGCTGCTAAAGGCCCCACTACTCTCCCGCTGGCCCTCAGCTGAATGAAGGAATTTTTTCCCTTAAATTCACTCTCTTTTTGTTTTAACCTTTTGGGGTATGTTAGTTTGTAGTTAATTTACTCAGTATTAGAAGGAAAATGAAACAAGTTAATTGTATGTATAAACTGTGCTGTGAAAGATACTGTTCTATTTGATATTAGGGTGTGGTTACAGCCTTACGTCTATAAGAATAAAACTTGATTCCTGTTATGGCTATGGGGGAATCTTACCCAAAGGGTGAAGGTGTTATGGTATCAGTCACCTTTCTAAAAATGCGTGGATCACACTGGGAAGGAACAATTCTAGATAGGCAACTGGTGTGAATCTGCTTTAGTTCAGGCTTCTCCACAGTGACAGCAAGATGTCTCGTAGGAACCGGGTTGTCGTAGCACCACTGACATAAATACACCTAAGGAGCTATGGAAGTATGCCCAGGGTTATGCCTTTGAGTCCTGGGAGGAAGCCCTTAGAGACACCTATGTTCTAAATGCCAGTGTTTTTACATGCCTTGCACTCTTTATTTGTTTCACTTAGAGTTTAGTAAAATCTATTAGAAAGTTTTAGCCTGCTTCAACCCAACTAATAAGAGCCATAGGAAAAATTTTCACTTGATGTGAGAGTGATGGACCCCTAGGGTCCAGTGATAACTGTTAGGTGAACGGCAAGGGTTCAAACTGACTCTGATAAGACTCATGAAGACATAGTCTCTTTCTAATGTCAAACTTGCTACTTTTAGGATTTGTTTTAATTGGGAAATGATGGTATTTTCTTGGTTATTATGCAGCTGTAGTTACTACCAGAGAAATTAATCAACTGAACAACACTCCCTGTTGCATCTCTTGCTTGTCTTCCTCTTCTTTAGTCTGCTTTAAAGATGTTTATTAATACTTATTGAGGCCCTGGCCAGGTAACTAAGTTGGTCAGAGCTTCGAATTCATATTCCAAGGTTGATGGCTCCATCCCCAGTCAGGGCACATACAAGAATCAACCAGCAAATGCATAAATAAGTGGAACAACAAATCAGTCTCTCTCTCTCTCTCTCTCTCTCTCATTCTCTCTCTCTTTACCCCACTCTCTCTCCCCCATCCCTCCCACCCCCCCTCCCTCTTCCCCCCTTAAAAATCAATAAATAAAAATGTTTAGAAAATTCTTACTAACACATGTCAAAAAAGCAAGAGCTGGAAAGAACAGGAGATTATGTGAAATAGATAGAAAACTAATATTAAAGAATTTATTTTTTTAATTGCAGTTTACAGTCAGTATTATTTTGTATTAGTTTCAGGTGTACAGCATAGTGGCTAGACACTCATCTGCTTTACAGGGTGGTCCTTCTCATATTTCCAGTACCCACCTAGCACCATACATAGTTACTACAATATTATTGACAATATTTTCTATGATGCATTTTACATACCAGTGACTATTTTGTGACTACCAATCTGTATCTCTCAATCCCTTCACCTTTTTAACCCTAGCCCCCCTCCCTTCTGGCAACCCTCAGTCTGTTCCTTGTATCTATGAGTCTTTTTCTGTTTTCTTTGTTTATTTAATAGTGTCCTTTAGACTTCACATATAAGTAAAATTATATGGTATTTGTCTTTTTCTGACTTATTTCTCTTAGTATAATACCCTCTAGAATTATGCATGCTGTCCCAAAAGGTAATATTTAATTCTTTTTGTGGCCAAGTAATATTTAATTATACATATGTACCATATCTTTTTTATCCACTTGTCTATTATTCATGGGCGCTGGGAGCCCACGAGTAGCTTGACTAGTGTAAATAATGCTGCAATGAACATAGAGGTGCATATATTCTTTCAAATTAGTGTTTTGGATTTCTTTGGGTATATACCCAAAAGTGGAACCTCTAGGTCATAAGGCAGTGCCATTTTTAAGTTTTGGGGGAACCTCCATGCTGTTTTCCAGCGGAGTGGCTGCCCCAGTCTGCATTCCCACCAACAGTGCACAAGGGTTCCCTTTTCTCCACAGCCTTGTCAGCACTTGTTGTTGGTTGATTTATTGATGACAGCCTTTCTGACTGAGGTGGCATCTCATTGTGGGTGTGGTTTTAATTTTCATTTCCCTGATGATTGGTGACATTGAGCATGTTTTCATATGTCTATTGGTCATCTGTATGTCCTCTTTGGGGAAATTTCTGTTTGGGTCCTTTGCCCATTTTTAACTGGGTTGTGTGGATGTTTTTGTTTTTGTTTTGGCATTGAGTCCTATGAATTCTCAATAAATTTTGGGTATTAACCCTTATCAGATGTAAAATTGGTGAATATGTTCTCCCATTCAGTGAATTATCTTTTAATTTTGTTGATGGTTTCCTTTGCTGTGCAAAAAGTTTTTAGTTTGATGTAGTCCTATTTGGTGTTTTTTCTTTTGTTTCTCTTGTCCAAGATTATATATCAGAAAAAAATATTATGAAGAGATTTTACTGCCTAGGTTTTCTTCTAGGAGTTTTATGGTTTTGAGTCTTACATTATAAGACTTTAATCTCTTTTGAGTTTATTCTTGTATATGGTGTAAGAAGGCAGTCTAGTTTCATTTTTTCCATGTATCTGTTAAATAATCTTTTTATACTAAACATCCTATATATTTCTTTGAATTTTTAAAAATAATTTCACATTTTAATTGGAGGTTTAGCTATTTGTAATTAAGCAATTTGAATGTAAAAGTTAAAGACAACCACAAATTAGCTAGTAAAATATATCACCATCTCAATCTACTTTGGTGGATGCAAATGGAAAGTCACCTACTGGTCTCAACCCTGAGGAAATTGGTTGGTTGATTGATCGGTTTATGTTTGAATATATGACAGTGGCTTTTGAGTACTGCTTCTCAGAATTAATCCAGCCTAAATAATGGCACTTCCATACTAGCTAGTATCTTGTAGAAAGTTAAGTAAATTTATGAGCACAGGTGTATGAGGAGAATGTTTGTGATTCTTTTCACATGTGTCTAATTGGAGGTAATGAAGTAGGGTGGTCTTTTCAGGGCAAATGTGCAGAAGTGCATAAAGATCATATGAGGTATGGCATGTTTTTTCTAGCTGCTTGTAAGGTTTTTTTTCTATCGTTGTTTTTGAGCAATTTAATTACATTTGTTGGTGTAGTTATATCTCTTTTGCTTGGAGTTTGTTGAGCTTTTTTGTATCTGTGGTTTATATTTTTCATCAGATTTGGAAAAATTGCAGCCATTATTTTTTCAAATTTAATGTCTTTGCTAATTCTACTCTTTTGTCAGTTTGGGAGCAGTTTTCATTATTTTTTTTCTTATGTGGAATTTTTCCTGAGTCTTTGCATGCCTTCAAAATTTGGTTGGATCCCAGACATTGTGAATTTTACCTTGTTAGGTGCTGTATATTTCTGAATTGCTATAAATATTTTTGAGCTTTGTTTAACTGAAACAGTTAAGTTACTTGGGGAAAAGTTTGATCCTTTCAGGTCTTGCTTTTTAAATGTGTTAGGCAGGACTAGAACACTGTTCGGTCTAGGCTAATCACCCCCTAACTACTGAAATAGATCCTTCCAAGTTCTCGCCCTAATGCCTGTGAATCTTGAGGTTGAAGGAACAACTGCTATTCCCAGCCCGTGTGAGCACCTGACACTGTCACTTCTAATCCTTTCAGGTGTCCCCACCCCCATCTCAGGTAGGTTCCTCACACATATGCACCAGTCACTGTTCAGCTGAATACCTGAGGGGTCCCTCTGATTTCTCTGGAGATCTCTCCTCTCTAGGACTCTTCCTGAGCACGCCAGCCACTTCTGTCTCCCATGGACTCTCAGTTTCATCTCCTTGTTCAGGGAGTCTGCCAGGCTTCTCCTGGACTCCTCCGCCCTAAACTTGCAACTATGCCAAGGCATTAAGCTGGGACAATTATAGAACTTACTGCATTAGTTTTCTGTCTTTCTTACCTGATGTCTAGTTTCTTGCAAACTGTTGTTTTATATATTTTGTTTATTTTTTGGTTGTTTCATGCAAGAGGGTAAATCTAGTTTCTGTTACTCCATATTTGCCAGAAGCATAAGTCTGAAGTATAAGATTTTAATGTGTGGTAAAAACTATTTTCAAGAGAAGCACATAAGAGCTGTTTCAAACATTAATAGAGGACTGGTTAAAAAATTATGATATATCCATATAATAGAATATTATGCAGCCAATTGAGAAAAAGGAAGTACAGTTGTATGTTTTGTCATGGAAAGCCATCTAAGGTACATAAGAAAAATATTAAATTCATCCTTTTATAATTCAAGAAATATTTATTGAGCCTCTATTTTATAGCACCACCATGTTAAGCATTTGGGATCCAATAAGCAGTATAGACAAATACTGCTCTGCCTTTAAGTAGTGTCTTTTGATTTAAATTCTAGTATGTGGGTATGGAATAGAATCGAAAATAAACTGGTTATGAGTATAATGATAAATTCTGGAAAGAAAATATATAGAATGCACTTCTAAGGTGGATGGCATGGGGACCCTACTTTTGATAAGGTGGTAAGAAAACCTCTGTGAGGAAATGATCATTTGAAACATGAAGGATAAGGAGCCAGTCAACAAAACTGGACCCTAGGCTGGAAAGAACGGCAAGTGCAATGGCCCTGGGCAGGAAAAGGACAGCATGTGGTGAAGCTGAAAAATGGGAGAAAGGAAGAGCAAGGTTAACAAGGACAAAAGTGGTCAGAAGTTATAGAGTTTTTCAGGAACTACATCTTACAGGGTTGCAGGTCTTGCTCAGGAGTTTGGATTTTATTCCAAGATGCAAAAAGTAAAGGGCAGTAGCCATTTTGGTATTAGTGTAAAATGATAGTCACATATACGCATGTACGATTTCTGGAAGGATATATAGACATGATTGATGAACCATGGCTACCTCTAAAGAGTAGAAATAGGGACTGAGGGAGAAGGGCAGACAATTTTAATTTATACCTATCACTACGAATATTTTATCCTGAATGTATATTACTTTTCAGTAAATTGAATAAAGTAGTGAATCTGGATTTTTAAGAGAGTTCATATAAATTATTTTTAAAGTATTGGTCAAAAATATGAAGCAGAAGTTGACAAAGGAAAAATACCAGTAAAACTGTAAAAAGATATTCAGCCTTACTAGTGATCAGAAAAAAACACAATTTAGATTTTCACCTCCCAGGTATTGGCAAAGACAGAAAATATTTGTAGTGTTCTGTTTCACTGAGGGTTTATGCAAACAAATGCCCTTGTGTGTGTTTTTCTGGTGTGAACGTGTGTTGATCTAGACTTTCTAGAGGGCAGGTTGACAGTATATTTCAAGAACTCTGAAAAGTACCTACCTTAGGACTCAGTAAGTTTTTTTCTATAAATTTATTCTAAGGAACTAAATCAGGAAAAATTAAAAGTCCAAAGATACAGATATAATTTAAAGCATTGTTTATATTAATAAGTAACTGGGACCTACTAGCAGACATCCATAGAAAACTGATTATTTCAATTATAATATATTCTGTTGAATACTCTCTTGTAGCCATTAGCATTTATGGTATAATTATATATTAATTGACACATCAGGATCTTTACAAAATATTGTTCAGTAAAACATGTAGATTAGAATGTTATATGTATAATAGGATTGCCTTTTTTAAATGTGTAAGTTTAAGTGTGTGCCTATGTGTACAGAGAAATGCTGGAAGGATTTATACAAAAATGTTGATAGTATTTTGCTATGTATTAAGGTCTTTAATATTTTTATACATTAATATTTTTAATGATTAATTATAAAATCACATTAATTTTCCAATGATCAACAAATTTAGTCTATAAAAAAGGAAAAAATGGACAGTACTAAATATCTAGAAAAGTTCATTAAAATGTTTATTGCATGTAACTTGATAAATAGTACTAAAATATAATTATAGTATTGTTTGATCTGGAATAATTGATCTTCATAATACCTTTCAATTTTCCTAGGACTAGAAGAAATTGCAAAGGAAAGAGAGAAACTAAAAAAGGCAGAAAGTATGCAGATCAAAGAAGAAAGACCTGAGATTTCTGAGGACACTTTAAGTTGTTCCAATCCAGATCATTGTGAACAAAAAGAAGAGCCTAAAGAAAAAGACAACACAAATCTATTTCTTCAGAAACCTGGCTCTTTTTCAAAACTGAGCAAGCTTCTAGAAGTAGCTAAGATGCCTCCTGAGTCAGATGTAATGACCTCAAAACCAAATAGTAGTGGAAATGGTTGCACACTGTCTTACCAAAATAGTGGAAAACATTCAGTGGGCAGCATCCCATCAACAGCAACACAAAGCAGCATGGAAAAGACAGACTCAAATAATTTGTTCAATACTGGTTCAGGTGGCACAGGGAAGTTCTATAGTCCTCTTCCCAGTGACCAGTTGTTAAAAGCGCTGACTGAAAAGAATAGACAGTGGTTCAGCCTTTTGCCAAGAACCCCTTGTGACGACACTTCACTTACCCATGCTGATATGTCAACTGCTTCTTTGATGACTCCTCCATCTCAGCCACCATCTAAGTCACCTTCACCTGCCCCAGCTCCTCCTCTTGGATCATCTTCTGCCCAGAATCCAGTTGGCCTAAATCCATTTGCTTTATCACCTCTTCAGGTTAGTACTGCTAAGTGTAGCTCATTTTCATGTTGCTTTATTTGATCTTTGACCCCATGAAGATTTTTACTCAAGGGGAATCAGTTGAGTATTTGTAATATTATCCTTGCTACAGTTTGAAAATTGAAGAGAGTCAGATTTTGTATCACCAAGCTTCGTCAGAACTACTGATTTCTAGTCTAAGGCAGGCTTTTTAAATTACTTCTTATAACTATAATATATCTAAAAGGAAATTACTTTGTGGAGCACATAAAAACATGGAATTCAACATTGTTGTTATATTTAGTTCTCCTGTAATTGTAATAAGTGAATGGATATTTTTTCAGAATTAAAAAATTTCAGATTCCAAACACTTTTTTCAAACTTCGTAGATTATCTTACTTTTAAATTCTTTTGTTTTTTGCAGATGAAAAGTGGAGTATCTATGATGGGACTCCAGTTGTGTGGGTGGCCCACTGGCATGCTTTCTTCCAATATTCCATTTACGTCACCCTTACCTAGTCTGGGGGCAGGGTTGGGATTATCTGAAGGAAACAGTAATTCGTTCTTGATTCCCAATGTTGCTTCAAATAAGAGTGAATCTCCAGTACCACAAAATGAAAAAGTCTCTTCAGCTCAACCTGCAGCTGTTGAAGTGGCAAAACCAGTAGATTTTCCTAGTCCAAAACCTATTCCAGAAGGTAGGTACATTGAGATGGTAGGTACATTGGCTTTATTTCATTGTTACAGATTTCTATATTGTAGCCAAATCTTTCTTTAATGGCTTTATATATAGTTATAAATCTTTTTATTTGCATTGTGCCATTAATTCATCTTTAAAATATTTATAAAAGATCTATATGTTTATCTTAAATTAGAAATGCAGTTTGGCTGGTGGAGAATTATTGACCCAGAGGACCTAAAAGCTTTGCTGAAAGTGCTACATCTCAGAGGAATAAGGGAAAAGGCATTACAGAAACAAATTCAGAAACACTTGGATTATATTACTCAAGCCTGCATCAGGAATAAAGATGGTATGTACCGAAAAGGGATTTCTGCCGTTTTGTTTAGTTATGAGAATTAATTCTTTTAAGACATATTTTTTTATGTCTTGACTCTTAATTTTTTCTATTTTGTTCTTTTTTTCTATTTTGCTTAGCAAATAGTCGCTATTTACATTTATCAAATTGGTATTACTTTCCTACACTTTTTTACAACTTGCAGACATATTGTTTTGTTTCTTAAAAAGAATATTCCTACTTTTAAGAGTAAGTTGTAGCCCTAGCTGCTGTGGTTCAGTGGATCGAGTGCAGGCCTACGAATCAAAGGGTTGCTGGTTTGATTCCCAGTCAGGGCACGTTCCTGGGTTATGGGCCAGGTCCCCAGTAGGGGGCACGTGAGAGGCAACCACACATTGATGTTTCTCTCCCTTTCTTTCTCCCTCCCTTCCCTTTTCTCTAAAAATAAATAAATCTTTAAAAATAAGAGAGTAAATAAGCTGCATGCATATGCACAAGTAATATTTGTGTATTAAGTTACATCTACATGTTACCTCTGGAATTTTATTCATATTCTGGAAGAAGTCATTAAGTGATAAAGTGGATTTTAAAACTAATTTTTTTTCAAATGTAGTTGCTATTATTGAATTAAATGAAAATGAAGAAAACCAGGTAACTCGAGATATTGTGGAGAACTGGTCAGTGGAAGAACAAGCAATGGAACTGGATTTGAGTATTCTCCAGCAGGTGGAAGATTTAGAAAGGAGAGTTGCATCAGCAAGTTTGCAAGTGAAGGTAAAATTGACTTGGAATGAAATCTGTCTTTAGGAAAGTGGAAGGTAACTAATATTTATTACATGCCTGATTTGTGCCAGTTACTGTGCTAAGTGTTTTCGCTTCATCTCATTTAATTCTCAAAACAATCCTGAATTAATTTTCCCCATCTTACAGTTACAGGTAAGGAACAAGGCTCAGAGTAAGTAACTTGCCACTGGTCATGTAGTAAGTGGCTAAATGTGGACTGAAACTAAATACATGTCTCCAAAGCCCATGTTCTTTTTACTAAATCTTGCTACCTCCTTTGTGGTATTGACAAATTTCATTTCTGGTATGCAGTTCTTTACCGCAGCAGAATATCACAGTTTTTCCCATGATGAACCTAATGCTCTATCACACTCCTACTACAGTGTTTTATATAGGGCCAGGGACGCCTCGTATACAAACCAAGTTGTGTGTCACACTTTCACTCTTATGTAATTTAAACTTGGAGCATATAGAGATATTCAAATGTACGTTGTGTTATGATACACACACACCATATGTGTGTGTGTGTGTGTGTGTGTACATGTAAAGTTTTAATTAATTAATTTGTCTAATGAACATTACCAGGTCACAAAGCGGTGATCGAACTAGCTTCCAATGGACAGGCAAAAGGAAACTTTGAACTTTGTGCAAGAATTTTTGGGTTTGTAAAGAGAAGTGTGAAGGTCTTTCTCCTCAGTTGAGAGTGCGGTGATGTCTCTGAGAAAAAATGGATGGGTGATGAATAAGGGTATAACAGACACCTGAAAAAGTTTAGGAAATGTAGTCACCCTGTAATTAGATTTGATATATTTTCAAATAAATATATTAAACATTCGATATAGTTATTCAGAATGAAAAATGTATGCCATAATACTATTCTTTCTGTGATTAAATTTGTGCTTCATAATTACGTTAATGCTGGCATTTGGAACTTTGTGAGCATCTCCAAAGAAAATGTCATTTTCCAGAGCATTAAATACTCCTTTCTTTCCACAAACATAATTACCAGCTTTGAGAAGCAAAAATTTATCATTTGCTGAAACTATTTTGCCAGCGAACTATACGTATCCTCCTTCTGGTACTATAATACAATATAAAAATGCCTCATTTGCCTGGCATCTTCAACAAATGAACTCTTCCACACAAGTTAATTTTCTGGAGAAATAAAAATTATTCCACTTAGTGCCATAATTTTTGAACATGTTTGTTGGATGGCTTATGTTATGCATTACACTGCCTTCTTAAATTGAGAATAATGAGTTTGATCGAAATTATCGTGGTGGCACAGGATCATCAGTATGACTACCAATTAATAGAAAATTATTCCCTCAGGAAATGCAAAGAGGTTTTGCCCCTACATTAGATGCTTTTTAAACTACTTCATCTGCTCGCTATAGTCTGTCTCTGTCCTCTCTCGTGTTTAGTTGTTGCTATGTGCTAGTTTAATTTTATTGGTTCTACCAAACCTATTTTCCTGCAACATCCCCCCCATCCAATTTTCCAATTTTAGTTGGCTCTTTGTTGGGGAGGCATATCATCAATTGTCTTGGGCCTGAAGCACTTTTCTGGAGATATGCTCAGTTTTTGGTGCATTGACCTGATCATATTACTGGCTGCTTAGATGTTTTTGAGCTGTGTTCTCTGTAGCTAAGATTAGTGGAATTTGTGTAATTGGGGTGTGTTTAACATCCTCTAATAAGGCATTGCTGAATTATTCTGTATCATTCTAAGAAATGAATTATATTAGTCTTGAAGAGTCTGAAAACACAAGTGATAAAAATAACCAGAAAACATTATTTTAACACTTATAAAGATTTAATGAAGACCCTGGCTGGGTAGCTTAGTTGGTTAGAATGTAATCCCGATATGCAAAGGCTGTAGGTTCAATCCCTGGTTAGGGCACATACAATGAATGCATAAATAAGCAGAACCACAAATCAGTGTTTCTCTCTCTCTCTCTCTTACTCTCTCTCTAAAATCAATAAATAAAAAATTTAATGAATTTTTTCTGATCCATACCCACCAGTGTAAAAGAAATATAAGTTTTCCATTTTGCCTTTTGTCCAATTCTAGCAATTTCCCCACTATGCTTTTTCCTTCCCCTTAATCTTCTACCAGTGGATTTCCTGTAACTCTCCTTGCATCCCCTTCTTTGAATCTAATGTATAAAGTAAGCTACAAAACTGCCATTCTCTGGAGCATTTTCTCAATCCACTGAGATTTTGCTTCCCAGCATATGCTGTCAGTTTGGCTCAAATAAACAAACTTATGAAAATTCTCTAAAAAAATAAATAAAAGAAAGAAAGTAGAGTTATATGTTTAGCCTGGGAACTATTGTGAAGACACATTAAGCAGGTGGAACTTTCATTTTTATTTTTAGTAAAAAAAATAGAAATTATTTTGCTAATAATTTGGAATTTTTTTATATTTGTAGGAAAATCTGCAAATCTCTAGTCCTAGTTCTATTGCTGAAGAGTATACAAAAAGCCTAATTATTCTTCCAGCTCCTCAAAAGACAGATTCTGTGTCTCTCTCTAAGCTTTCTCTTTTACTGGCTAACTAAATCTTTCAACCATTAGTCCTGTGAAATAGTTTACAGGTCCATGGTTCTTTTCTGAAGAAACAACAATGTCAATACCCATAAATGTTATGGTAAAATGTTATACCCATAAATGTACATATAGAAATCTGAAGGTGTTCGTGGGACTTTTACTTTCCTTAATTCAGTACTACACTTGTGTCGATGCTATCTGCAATTTGTACCTTTTTAGCGTCCATATCATACTATTGCCTCATGAATATGCACCTCAAGAAAAATCCATGGGCCTCTTTTAGAGTGCTTTTAAGTGAGTTCTATCATGTGGTATTTCTGTAATAGTTGCTTAAACTTCAAAGCTAAAATTTATATTTATCATTGTTTTATTTCTATTAACCTCATTTGGGTACCTTTTTCAGCACATTTTAAACTATTTTCAAACTATTTTAATCTTAGTACTGTCACAGAATATTAAACTTCCTTTCTAACTTTAAGTCTACTGCAGTTTTAATACCAATCAACCAAGTTATTCATATGTGTATTGGCCAAATATAGAGCCTTTGGATATTGTCAGTGACCTTTTCTGAGGTAAAAAGCTTTATCAATCACCATTCTTTGGATACAGTTTTTAACTGCTTAGGCTTCTCTAACTGTAATCCAGTCTCCTTTGCGGCAGGGGGGGGGGGGGCGGGGAGGCTGGGGAGGCGTCTCATCAGTTGCCTTACAGAATTCAAGGTATACTGTACTTACAGGATTCCTTGCCTTGATTTAGCTATTTAGTACTTCAAAATATGGGAATGGGGCTCATGTGACATGACATGTGCCAAATGTACTTTTGTGTGCTATTCATAATTCCATCCTTTCTAAATGTTCTGATGATTTAAAGATGTGGACTTGATCCTAATAAAAAGATAAAATAATTATGTCTTAAATTTTTAATAGAAAGGGTGATGTTCATTCTGATTTTCCTTTAATATGCATTTAATAAATACCTATTTCACATCAGACAATGGGCACCACAAAATTTTTAAAAATATGGTTTCTATCCCCAGAAAGCTGGACATATAATAGGGAGATAAGACATGTATACATCTTTACAGAGAAGTAGAATCATACATGAATTTAGAAAAAGAATACACAATTTCTGGTGGAAATATGGAAGATGTCAGAGAGCTTTCATGAAGAAGCTGAGATGAAATTTGAGAAGATGAGTAAGCTTTTGAAAGTCGGAGAACAGGGAATGCCATACTGGAGAGAGTGAACAGCATGAGCAGAGCTCCAGGATCAAGAAGCTCAGCTCACGAGACTTCCGGACAAGATGTAGGTGTGAATAAACATGGCTCACCTCCTTGCACAACCATAGCAAAAATTACAACTAAACTACAAAAGACTATCACTCAGAATCATCAGAATATCACGCTGTATGGAAGTCTGAGAAATTAAAGAAGTCACATTCATCCAAACAGGTAGGAGGGATAGAGATGTGGAACAGGCAGTCCCTCACCCACATGTGGTAGATAAAAATCAGGAGGGATACCTCAGGAATGAGGGATCCCAACTCCACACCAGACCACCCAGCCTATGCTTCCATTGCCAGGACTTAAGGAGACTCACCACCTCTGGGCTCCAGCACCAGGGAAGCAGCTGGAAGGGCACCAGTGGCATACAGAGAGAAACTGAACTGTCTGGCATCAGGGTGAGTGCCAAGGGACAGCTTCCTTCTGGATAAAAGTCCAGAGGCCAGGCAGTGGTCATTGTCCCTTTTCTGAGCTCTCCCACACACAGAGCCACAGAGTGGTGATTCCATCAACCTTGTTTACACGGGTTGCCTCACCCTAGCAATTACCTAAGTCTCCACCCCATCCAGCTTACAGATGTGCTTTTCTACAATAGGCCACACTACTAAGACAAGGAGTCAAAGCAGCTCTGCCTAATACACCCAAACAAACACAGGGAGGCTGCCAAAATGAGACAAAGAAACACGGCCCAAATGGAATAACAGAACAAAACTCTAGAAAAAGAACTAAACAAAAGAGAAATAAGCAATCTATCAGATGCAGAGTTCAAAACACTGGTTATTGGGATGCTCAAGGAACTCACTGGATACTTCAACAGCATAAAAAATATCCAGGTAGAAATGAAGGTTACACTAAGTAAAATAAAAAAATTTACAAGGAACCAACAGTGGAGTGGATGAAGCTGAGAATCAAATCAATGATTTGGTACGAAGCAAGAAAAGAAACATTCAATCAGAACAGCAAGAAGAAAAAATCCAAAAACAACAAAGATAGGCTAAGGAACCTCTGGGACAACTTCAAATGCACCAATATTCGAATCATAGCAGTGACAGAAGGAGAAGAGAAAGCAAGAAATTGAAAACTTAATTGCAAAAAATAATGAAAGGAAACTTCCCTAATTTGGTGAAGGAAATACACATACAAGTCCAGGTAGCACAGAGAGTTCCAAACATGATGGACCCAAAGAGGACCACACCAATACACATCATAATTAAAATGCCAACAGTTAAAGACAATGAGAGAATCTTAAGAGAGTTACCTACAAAGGAGTTCCCATAAGACTGTCAGCTGATTTCTCAAAAGAAACTTTGCAGGTTAGAAGAGACAGTCAAGAAGTATTCAAAATGATGGAAAGCAAGGGCCTGCAGCCTAGATTACTCTATACAGCAAAGCTGTCATTTAGAATTGAAGGGAAGATAAAGTGCTTCTCAGACAAGATAAAACTAAAGGAATTCTACATCACCAAGCCATTATCACATGAAATGTTAAAGGGACTTATTTAAGAAAAAGAAGAAGATCAAAACTATGAACATTAAAATGACAACAAATTCTCAACTATCAACTACTGAACCTAAAAAAGCCCAACAAACTAAGCAAACAACTAGAACAGGAACAAAATCATAGGTACCGAGATCACATGGAGGGTTATCAGTTGGGAGGAGAAAGGAGGAGAATGGGAGAAAAGGTGCAGATATTAACAACTACAAATTGGTAGGTACAGAACAGACAGAAGGATGTTAAGAACAGTATAGGAAATGGAGAAGCCAAAGAACTTATATGCATGACCCAGGGACATAAACTAAGAGAGGGGGATTGCTGGAGGGAAGGGGGGTACCGGGTGGAGGGGGGAAAGGGAGAAAAATTGGGACAACTATAATAGCATGGTCAATAAAATACATTAAAAATAAATAAAGCAAAGAAAAAAGCAAACACAATATAACCAGAGACATTGAAATTAAGAACAATGTAACAATAGCCAGAGGGGAGTGAGGAGGGGATATGGGGGAGAGGGGTCTATAGGAGCTACTATAAAGGACACAAGGACAAAATCAAGGGGGAGGGTAGAGTTGGGGGAAGGAGGTGGGACTGGCTGGGGTGGGGTGGAGGGATGGGGCGAAAATGCAGACAATTGTAACTGAATGTAAGTAAGTAAGTAAGTAAGTAAGTAAATAAATAAATAATGAAGCATTATTTTTTTTTTAAAAAAGCTCAGGACATGTCTGTGGAGTGAGAAGACATGGAATTTGACTGCAGTGTAGGGTGCATGAATGGGAACATGGGAGAAAAGGCAGATCACAGTACCTGCGTGTCATAGTAAAAATTTGGATTTGGTTAAACAGTGGAGAATCTTTGAAGGATTTTGAGCTAGAAGATCAATATAAGCAGGCTGAGTTATACCATAGTATCATTTATTTATATATATATGAAGGGGGACCCAACCCCCCCCCGGACTTTATTTATATAAAATTGTGTATTTATTATTACATGTTTAAACGTCAGTCACCTTCAAAGTACTGTCCATTGATGCAATATACCTATTGAGAGGGTTTTTTTTCACTGCTCAAAACAGTTTTGGAACCTGTCAATTCTGATGCCTTTTGGTTCTTTTTGCCATTTTTTGTTTCACCTCCTCCACATTGGCAAAACATTTCCCTTTCAGGACTTTTTTTTAATCTGAGGAAACAAAAAAAGTCACTCAGATCAAAATCAGGTTTATAGGGAGGGTAGGGCATGGGGCTGGGGGTCATGCTGTTTTTGGTCAAAAACTGCTGAACACTCAGCGTGGTGTGGGCAGGTGTGCTCATAAATCACCCATCATGAAATGGGCAAACATGTTGAGTCCTCAAAGAAAATTCACTGAAGCGGAATGCAGCCTCTCACAACGAAGCCAGCTGGTATACTGCTAACAGATGGGTTCCTGGAACACTCACCCAGCAGAGGAAGCCTGTACTACAAGGGGCCCACCCTCCAAAAAATAATTCCGATTTTTGGGGTTCCCCACTCGTGTGTGTATGTGTATATACTATTTGCTATCACTGAGTTGCAAATAAAATGAGTAAAAGCAGACATGGCCCCTGCAATCATGGAATTTAGAGGTAGAAAGATGTCAAATAATCACAGTAGTATAAAATTGTGACTATCACAAGGCTAGTGAGTATTATATGGTCCTATACAAAACCTGTACTGGGAGATTCACCCCCTAACAGAGGTCAGGAAAGGGTTCCCTGAGGATGTAAATGTTACCTTGAGAGCTGCAGGATGAGTGTGAAGTAGGGGACGAGGAACAGGGGAAGCCTATAAACACACACATAACAGCTTGTGCAAAGCTCCTGCAGCTGAAGGAAGAATGGTGAGTACAAGGACCTGTACCAGAGTGGTGGAAGGAATGCAAGTGGGAAGGAAGAGCAGAGTTCCGAGAGTACTGAGAGGTTTCCATTTACGTGATCCCGTGAAATTAATAAGCATTTGCTGATTTCATTATACCTTTTATATATCAAGGTTTTTTTTTAATTTTTCTTACGACTGCTTACTTTTATTTTTTGTTCTTGTTTCTACCTACCACCATTAGGAAACACAAGGTAAAACCTTTAGTAAAGATCCTTGAGATCTGCTGCTGTCTGCTGCTGTGCTTAAGTAAAGGTAATTCACCCACCAGGCACTTTAAGAGAAAACCGTAATAACATTATTCTCTTGATATATAGGGTTGGATGTGTCCAGAACCTGCATCAGAAAGGGAGGACTTGGTATATTTTGAACATAAGTCATTCTCTAAGTTGTGCAAGGAGCATGATGGAGAATTTACTGGCGAAGAAGAAAGCAGTGCACATGCACTGGAACGGAAGAGTGACAACCCCCTAGATATAGCTGTAACCAGGCTGGCTGATTTGGAGCGGAACATTGAGAGAAGGTATCTGAAGAGCCCCTTAAGTACCACCATTCAGATCAAAGTGGATAATGTGGGCACAGTTACTGTCCCTGCTCCTGCACCATCCATTAGTGGTGATGGTGACGGGTAGGTTATTGAGATTAACTTGAAAAATTATTGTGCTTCTTTGCTAATTGGAGCCTATTTTCTATTGCCTGTTATCTATGTATCTTCTTGTATGTCTGTGATCCATATGGATCATGCTGTTTGATCCATATGGATCATGCTCTTTGCATGATGCTTTGTAAAAACATTATTTTTGTTATGTGCGTTGATAATCCTGCCAATGATCTTACATTTACCTGGTTGTGACTAAGCGTTGAGGCACGTAGCCACAGTCTGTGCACTACATCAAATTTAGTTGCTTAAACCTTATTCTTATTGGCTGTTCCATGTTTTTGTCATTGCTTGGCTTTCAGTGTGATGATTGTTCTCATTCAGTGACCATAAATGTGGACATGACCTACTTAATTTTTCTATATTTCAATGCAGAATTGAAGAGGATATTGCTCCAGGGCTCAGGGTATGGAGAAGGGCATTGTCAGAAGCTCGCAGTGCTGCACAGGTAGCTCTGTGCATTCAGCAGTTACAGAAATCAATAGCATGGGAAAAATCAATTATGAAAGTTGTAAGTGTTTTCATTTAAGAAATACTATAACTGATTTACTTTGTCCTGTTTTTCCTTCCTTCAGATCTTTCTTAATTATACGTTAGATATTGTTAAAATAATGTGTGCTGTACTTGAGAGTTTGATTATTCTTATCCTGTATAGTTTGATACTTTCTTCCTTATTTGGAGCTTTCAGAAGGAACCTACCAAATGCGTTATCTTTTATTTTTTTAAATGCTGGTTCTCCCTCCTTTGAATATCGTTTATAACTCTGGCTGAAGTTGTCTTCTACGTTCTGTCAACATAATAGTTGTTCATCTAAGTATTTGAGGGCCCTTTCACTCTTGTAACACTCCAGTTGGTAACATTACCTGCTACATACAGTCACTGCATTCCCAAAATGTCTTTATATTGCCATCAAGTTTCATTTTTATAATCCTAAGAAATGCTTAGATAAGTAAGTACAAAATAGGCAGAGAGCTCTTCCTTCATACGTTGATATAACTTATTTGGCCTTTGATATAGATGATGTGAAGGACAGATCTTTTTTATACTTTACTCCAACTAAAACTGGTTTTTCATGGTATTTTTTCAAGCCCAATCAGTTATTATCAAGTAGCAGCTTCTACTTTGCACCAAGCACCAAATGCTGTGTTCAAAAAAAAAAGCTATACTTCATATATTTTCCAGAGAGATATCTATTTTAAATCACATACATATCTCTCTTGCTTCTTAAATATCATTTATAGAAATACGTGTTATGTGTAGACTGTACTAATTACTTCAACATTTGCTTTTGAATTACAGGTTTGCTTTAAAATCCAAATATATAAGATTTGTTTTCATGAATGACTAAGGGTTTACTTAAAATAATCATTCACCAAAAAAAGAAATGATCCTTAAATAATTTAGCTTTTTTTAAAATTTTTACTTTTATGCTTAGACTCCTCAAGGCCTTATGCATTCTGTGCAAATAAATTTAGTTTCTTCTGCAGTTTTCCACTTGTTCCTAAACAGTCCATGGAATAATGAATCTGGAGTTTTCACAATCTTCTCAAATTTAGATCTTTCCCAACCCAGATTATAATTTAAGGCATTATTTAAAACCAGTAGCATTAGTAGCATTTTTACTAGGTAAAAATTGTTGTTCTAAAATTAGTATTAAAGTTTTCAAGTCACCCACTCAAATATATTTGGTGAAATCTAGGCTATAATGAATCAAAATGATTGAAGCCCTACATACAAATGAAATGCATAGTTATTTTTCTAACCCACACCAAAACAGTCATCATGTTGTGGTTAGTTTTGTTACAATTTATTCACAGGAACCCAAAACTTGTACCCAAATCTGCCTTTATATTAGTATACTTACTGTCAAATAAAGCTTTATTTCAGTTTTTACACATTCATAAACCTTTGCCATGTTATTAACATACATTTGTCATTATGTAACTACATCTCTAATAATCTTCATTTCTTTTTCTTAATGCTTAACAATACATGATTTGCTATGAAACTACCTTAAAATGAAGGCAGAGTCTCATATTCAAACATTAATGAGCACTTTGTAACCTTTAATTAGAAATGTAACAGTACCTGTAATAATCCTCATAATAAGTCATAACAAAATGTTAAAGTGCTCAACATCTTTAGAAATACCTTCTTTGCCAGAGACAAAGCTTACCTGGACAGGAGAGGCTGTTATAATTTGTCTCCGGATAGTCTTTATATTATTGTTAATGTTAAACAATAGGTAACATCTACTGTATTTTGCTCTGGGAGCAAAGGAGTTAAAAGAAAATATAAATACACTTGTTCTAACATATTGAGCCATTACTGTGATTTTTCAAAAGTGTTAGATCAATATCTAACACCCTTTCTTAATAAATGTCAGAAAAAAATTTTTTTTAAATCGTAAATGTGAAATGTTACATAGACTTTATAAAGTATTTTATCTATTATAAAAAATAGTGAGAATTTACCTAGTGTTCATTAATCTGATTTTTAAATTTTATTGTTATAGGGATTTAAATACAACCTTCCAAATGTTATTTCTCAGTGAATATTTTTACAATAAAAGTTTTTTTAATGTAACTTAAATTTGGAAAAATAACACCCTCTTTAGGTATTTAACGATGTGGTATTAGACGAGGTCATAAAATAAGTACTGTCAGGACATCAAACTCTGCTGCTGCTGCTCTTAGTACACTTCCAATTGTAGTATTATACTTGATCATAGCCAAAAGGCTCAGAAGCAATCCAGTTTGGGTATTACGTGTATTACATGTATGCGATAGAAATTTGTTATTACTGAAGAGCGCATGTCTGCCGTCTTGATAAGATTGTTAAGCTATCATTGGTGTATATATTGAGTTATATTGTGTAAGACCATTTTAGTCTTTCTTAAACTGATTAACTGTATTGAGAATAAAAAAATGAAGTTAGAACAGTTAAGCTACTTTGCTATTAAGAGTACATAAATACATAACTATAAATTAGTATAAATGATTTACAGTTTAAATGTTTTCATTTTAAATATGTTGGTTGCAGGACATTTTCTGCTATCACTGGGAATATAAACTTAATGTCAAAATAGGATGTTAGTTAGTACATACCATTTTTTAAAGCCATTTGAGAGTTTTTACTTGTCTAACGTTCCTTTCTTTTCTTTTGTGAAACTTACTATTCAGAATATGTATGCATAAGAAAAATGTTCTTTTTATAGATTTTAAAAAGTTCTTAATGGTATTAGAAACTTTTTATCAGTGAAGAAATAATTTTATTTTTAGTTCTAGAAAATAAATTGTAACCCCTTAAATTCTTTAATTTAATTTATTGTATCATTTTTTACCTTAGAAATCATGTTGTAGGATCCATTTTTCTACACTGTGACACATGTTTGATTTGGGTTGATTTCCAAAGTTTCCTAGTTGGAACACATTTTTTAAATCAACTTCAAAGAACAAGTGGATAATGTAGTCAAAATATGAGGGCATATTTTAAGTATTATATATAATTCTGATACTAATGCTAATCCTAATTTTGATCGTAAAAATTAACTCTTACTCATTTCTTTCTCAGGATGTCATGAGGATGCTAAGATAAGCAAAAGATGAAATGTATTAAAAAATTAAAACACCGTGTATTAAAGCTACTCATTGCTTTATGTGCTCCAATGTCATGTTAATTATTTCATATGTTAATGTGTACATGCTTCTGAAGTGTGTGCAGGCACTCGACCTCTAGCTTTGTTCTTTGCAGTGTACCTGAAATGTGCATTTACCCCAACTGAAGTGCTCACCCCGTCATGTGGTCCATATCCGTGTAACGAGAGATACATAGATGTGTATGGCTACTGTATATTCGTTAGCAAGCGGAATGTTCATTACTTACATAAACTAGGAATTATGGTTTGTTTAATATCCCGATAAGTGTTATTCACAGCAGAATATTAACTTGGAGTGATTTTTCATGTATTATAGTACTGCCAAATCTGTCGAAAGGGAGATAATGAAGAACTGCTCCTCCTTTGTGATGGCTGTGACAAAGGCTGTCATACCTACTGCCACAGACCCAAGATTACAACCATACCAGATGGGGACTGGTTTTGTCCAGCTTGCATTGCTAAGGTAAGACTGATCTAAAACTCAACTTCTTTTTAAATTGAGATAACATTGGCTACTAAACATTTTACAACTTTCAGGTATACAACATTATAATTCGACATCTGCATGCACTATAGCATGCGCACCACCAAAAGTCTACTTTCCATCTGTCACAATATATTAGAGTCCTTTTACCCATTTCTCCCTGCCCCACTCCCCTTCCTCTCTGGTAACCACTAATACGTTGTCTGTATCTGTGAGTTTATCTATGGTAATTACAGGCATTTTACGAGAATATTTTGAGATATAACTGATACACCATAAAGTTCACCTTTCTAAAGTGTACAGCTCAGTGTATTTTTTAACTATATTCACAAAGTTGTACAACCATCACCTCTGTTTAATTCCAGAACATTTTCATGACCCCAAAAAAGCATCCTTGTACCCATTAGCAATCACTCCCTATTCCCCTTCTCCCATCAGCTTTTGGTAACCACTTACCTCCTTTCTGTCTTTATGGATTTGCCTGTTCTGATCATTACCTTATAAATTGAATCAAATAATATGTGCCTTTGTGTCTGACTTCTTTCAGTTAGCACAAAGTTCATCCAGGTTTCACTATGTATCAGTGTTTCCTTTTTCTAAATAGTCAAATGATAGTCCACGGTATGGATATACAACATTTTGTTTATCCATTCATCAGTTGATAGACATTTGGGTTGTTTGCATGTTTTGGCTGGTATAACTAATACTGTTAGGACCATTCACACATAAGTTTCTGTATGAATATGTTTTAACTTCTCTTGGGTATATACCTGGGAGGAGAATTGCTGGGTCTATGCCTTCGAAGTCACTCTCCAGCCTTTGAACTCTCACACCATTGATTAAAGAGAAGCACTATGACAAAATAGGAAAAAGAGGGTTTTAGGGTTATAAAGTAAAGAGTAGCAAATATGGAAGGGTCAGCATTTATGGAGAGCCAGACTCTGTTAGGTGTTCCCTACCTCAGTCACTCTCTTTTTTGTCTAATCTCTTCACCTGAGCATTACCAGTAATTACTGCCTCTTCATAAACTCAGTTTCAAACATCCATCTGTCCACTGCCTTCCCTCCTGTCTACTCCCTCTAATACTTCAACAATTCTCTGATTTCAACAGAACCTTCAAGTCACTTATCTTAAGACCTTTTCACTGTCCCTTTACCACTTCATGTCCTCTGATTCCTCCTAACCTAATCATTGCATCCATCTGTGGCTCCTTTGCCATAAGCCGCTGGTGCCCCTAAGAAGCCAGTTCCCCAAGGGCATGCCTCAGATCCCATCCCCTCACACTTCCTTAGGAGTGTGGCTCCAGCAGTTCTCTCTTCTCCTGCTTCAATTTCTCTTTTCCTCTGGGTTCTCCTCATCAGCTTAC
This sequence comes from Desmodus rotundus, assembly GCF_022682495.2. Taxonomy (NCBI): domain Eukaryota; kingdom Metazoa; phylum Chordata; class Mammalia; order Chiroptera; family Phyllostomidae; genus Desmodus; species Desmodus rotundus. Next base: position 148,068,339 of record NC_071388.1, on the reverse strand, counting down.
TGTGATGCTACTACTTCTCCTACCTTAAGAAAACTAAACAAAAACGCTTTTCTGACCTCACTTCTTCCTTGCTCCACTTGCCGCATTTCTCTCCTTCCCTTTACAGTAAAACTGCTAGAAAGGTTTCTGTCCTGGTTCTCACCCATTTCTCTCTTTCAATTCAATCTTGAGCCCCAGGCAGATTTTCACCAGCACAGCTTCTCCAGAATTGTTGTTACTGTGGCCACAAATAACATCCCCATTGCTCAGTCCCCATCAAACCAATCAGGTACTGTTGATGAAGGGGAGCACTCCTTCCTTCCTGAAACCCTGTTTTCATGTGGTGTCTGAGAAACCACACTCACCAGGTTTTCTTCTTGCCTTTACTCCTTTTCAGTCTCTCTTGCTGATTTTCTCACCCCCCTGATCTATCGACCTTAGAGCGCTTTCTTAGCTTCAGGGTTATCATCTGTAAAATGGGACAGTACCTGCTTTACAGGAACTTGTGAGGATCAAATATGGTCATGGCTGTGAACTGATTAAAATCCTGTGGCGTGTATATAGATTACATGTTACAACATAACAGAAGGTCCCACATGGCATCATTTTCACTAATAATGGCTTTTTACTTCTCATTATTCGATCACTTTTGTTATGTATAGATAAATGTAATTCAGTAATTACCTTCACTGGTTATACAAAAACTATCTTTTAGTTTCGTAACTGTTAAGTTATAGACAGTTTCTCTAATACTTCATGAATTATTAACAAATCAGTATATTAAGTATTGAAGATATCATCTGATAGGCATTTTAAGTGTTTGAGACACCTGACAGGTTTTAGGAAGTTTTGTTTACAATATATTTGCTTAATTTCGAATTTTCACTATCTATCATTGAAGGAGTAGAGTAGGAGACATCAGTTCTGTGATCTTATCCAAGCTCTTCTATGTAAATGCAGCTTTCTATGTTTTTATAGCAATATAACAATTTATAGACATTTCATTTTGATGCAAGGATTTTAAAAATTAAGGTTTTAAAATCTTTCCAGTAATTTATTGTTGTTTACAAATGTTTATACTGTACTCTCAAGTGGCTATTTCTGCACGCATCACTGTGATTTTTTACTCTGTGTGTGTGTGCATGCCAGCTTATATAGGTACTTTATTGTGCTTCCATAAAATCACAGAAACACAGACTCAAATAGATGTTGTACATAAACCGAATATACACATATTTATATACACTCATAGACACACACATACAGGTTGCAAACTGCATTGCCTACTAAAAGCCACACAAGTAACACAAAAGAGTTGGAACTGTGGCAAACAGGAAAGTCACACCCCCACTTAAATGGTAGTCATCACTCACCTCCAGCCAGCTGTTGTCATAGAGACACGTGGGCCAGTGTTCCATGTACTTCAGGATTGGAGATTTTTGTGCATTTCCTCTCAATGTAGACATTGGCAACAAATTCAGAATTTGTACAAGCATTCTATGAGCAAAGCAGCAAGCATGGGCAGGGGGCTGTGTACAGCCTGTGAGCCACCAGTTCACAACTTCTGATATGTAAATGTACAAACATAATAGAAAGGTGCCTCTGTACGTGTAATTCTGTGGGTTCTGCTTAGGCATACTGAAGTTCCTTTTTGAATTTGGACTTTTACTAAAATAGAGAGAAAAGGTGGCAGGGGCAGCTTGTCCAAGAACAAAGTAATCAGGTAACAGAGTAACACTATAAAAACTTACTTTTAAAAGTATGTGTACATGCATGGTCTATTGAGGTAAGGTGATAAATGTCATTTATTAAGAAATACACAGAGACTTCATTGTCTTTTTAAAACATCAGAAGTTTTTTGATTCTGAGGTTTAAATTTCGTGTTTTCTAACTGTAAGCGTTAATTTATTAGAAAATGACCCCAAGTAATATTTTAGTTCAAATAGGAACTAGAAGTGTTGGCCCATAATTCACAAAATGTTGTGTTTTTTAAGTAACACAATTATTATTCAATCTAACCTAGTTTAATCTTAATTAAATGTACTTTTCTCATAATAGGCATTCTCTTTTATAATTTCAGAGTGCTAAAAGCTCAGTATTGTACAAAAATTCAAAGAAAAAATTTTAGCGCATAAAAATTAATAAACTAATTGGAAACATATTAAGAGAAACATTCATTATTTCAGTTAGTGACAAAGGGTAGTGATTCTTTGATATGGTATGGAGAAGCTGTTAGATTTATGGTTTGCCTTATTATTTTAGTCAATTAAAATATTTCAACTATACTTTTATCCCTCCAATAGAGAATCAATTTTTTTTAAATTTTATTTTTCAATTACAGTTTGCATTCACACTATTTTGTACTAGTTTTAGGTGTACAACACATTGGTGAGACAACCATGTACTTTACAAAATGTTCCCTAGAACCAAATATTTTTAATTTCTTGATGAAGAGCAATTTTTAAAAATATATTGCTAGAAGAAATCATGAGATCCAAGGAATTGGTATGAAATATCCCAAAGGCATGTTTCCGGCCAAATTTATTTCAATACAGCTAACTTTAAATTATGGCTAGATTAAATATTGACTCTGTAGTCTAAGATTTCTTAACAGTTTGGGTAAGGGAGGAAATAGGTTTTTAAAAGAAGGTAAATAAACACTATTCTGGAAAATCAAAACAAAAACCATATATTACCAGTGACTTTGCATATCACTCTTCTAAATCTGTTATATTTACTATAATATTTAACTCAAAATTCAGTCTGATTTCCCTACTTCTAAATTGGGGGAAGGGAGGTTCATTGTTACATCAGTTGTAGTTACACTGCCTAAGGCCACATTGAGATTTTGTTTTCAATCAATTTGAGAACTTGAATGACCTTACCGATTGTGTTGCTTATTTTGTAACAGATAAAAATAGGGCCTCATACATATTTTTGTTCAAAGTTCCATAGCTAGTTACTGACAGAGTATAGCTGGAATGTATATACTTTGATTCCAAATATAATCTTTTATACTAGTTCCTTATTTTCCTCAAAACAGACACCTTTTCTGTCTTTTTTTCTCCTCGGCCTTCACCACTTTTTTTTTCATACCTGGGAACCACAAGTTTGTGGAATTCTCTTCTCACAGCAAATGTTTTTTTCTTTATCCAGAAAAAAAATTAATTTCCAATAGTTTTGATCTTACAAGGGACTTTTTCTCTATGTGATACCACATGAGCTATGTTTTATGTCTTGGCTTAGCTTTTTAATTACCTCTTCAACTTTCGTATTAACAAGCTCTGTATTTTTGTTTCTGTTCATCTTTGTTCTTAATTATATTGTTCTCTAAAAGGTAGTCCTTTTATTTATTTAATCTCATTTAGTCAGTGACCTGGACTAAAGGAATACTGCTGATGAGCTCTACGGTAAAGATGGATTGCCATGAGATCAGCAGCCTCAAGTTTTTTTAAATTTCTTAAAGTAAACTTTTCATGGTTTATCAGGTTTTAGCCTTATATTGTGAAAGAACAAATTCATACATCTCTTTTGAAAATAATAAAATTATTAACCTCCAACATCTTTTGTTATACTTCATTTATTTTTTTTTAATTAAAGGCAAGTGGTCAAACTCTAAAATTCAAAAAACTTCATGTCAAAGGAAAAAAGAATAATGATTCAAAAAAAGGAAAAAAAGGAACTTTAACAGGGGATACCGAAGATGAAGACTCTGCGTCCACAAGCAGTTCACTAAAAAGAGGAAGCAAAGACCTGAAAAAAAGAAAAATGGAGGAAAACACTTCCATTAACTTGTCAAAACAAGAGAGTTTTGCTTCTGTTAAGAAACCTAAAAGAGATGACTCTAAGGACTTAGCTCTTTGCAGGTATTATTTCAATGTTTATGTACATGATATCCCATTTTATTTGTTTAGAAACCTTCTGCCATATTAAAGGTGACTTTCTGAAAATGTGTGCAAATTGGAAAATGTAAAGTTTATAGTATAATATATTCTTTTAAATAATTTGCATTGCCTTTCTTGAAAGATCATAAAAGCTAAATTTTTAACAAAATATGTAATTCTAAAGCATAGCTATTGATTTCAAACATTATTTTCTTTAGCATGATCCTTACTGAAATGGAAACTCATGAGGATGCATGGCCTTTTCTACTTCCTGTAAACTTGAAGCTCGTTCCTGGTTATAAGAAAGTTATTAAGAAGCCTATGGATTTTTCTACAATTAGAGAAAAATTAAGTAGTGGACAGTAAGTAAATCCTTTCATTTCAATGTTTATTGCTTGATATGTGCTAGATAATTATCTACTGAGCCAAAAATACACTAATTTACACCCAGAACAGAAGCCCTGACTTTGGAGAGGGGATGTGTGTCTGTGTGCACAGCTGTGTGTGTGTGTGTGTGTTTGGTTAGGGTGGTGGTATGGTATGGATGAAAAGTCAGTCAAAATGATTTAAACAACTGAAAAGAAGTGTGATAAAGCTGTTCTTGACATTGGAAGGGCACCACACTAGCCTGGGACGTAAAGAAAAGTGTCGAGGAAGTCTCCCAAAGTAGGTAGGGAGCGTGTAAGCTGGGGCTTGTATTGTGCAGCAGTGGAGTAGTGACATCATCTCACGTGGATTTATGAACAACTGATTCTGTAATATTTTCAGGTGGTTTCAATGCAGAGATAGAAGGTCATTGGAAATGTTAAATATTAAAAGCTTTATAAAGCCCTGGCAGGTAGCTCGGTGGGTGCATCATCCTGAAACGCCAAGGTTGCAGGTCCAATATACAGTCAGGGCACATACAAGAATCCACCTACGAGTGCGTACATAAGTGCATATTTCTCTCTTTCTCTCTCTCTCTTTCTCAACAATAAATAAAAATTTTTAAACCTCTATTATTAATTGTTGAGAATACTAAAAATATATGTATTGAGTGTGGAAGAAAACTATTATTTGCTACTTTCTACCATATTCTCTTTGTGATCCTATCAGAAGAGTGGCTTCCTGTCATGATCTGCCATAGTTCATGGTCTGTTAGACCACATCAGACTCCTGCCAGAGAGCAGCAACTGTTAATGGGATTTAGTTGGTTCTCGGCACTGGCCCATCTTGGAGCCACAAGAATGAGGCTGTTCACTTAACAGAACAAGCGCACACAAAGTCAGCCCGCAGGTGAATGGAGCTGCGGAGCTGTGTTTCCTTTTCTATTCTCCCTTGATCCCCGTATTCCTACATCCCGTCCTTGCTTCATGTAGCCTGTGCCCATCACTTCAAGCAAAGTCACAGGAAATATGGAGAGAGAAGGAACTTTACCTGAAAGAATAACTATAAAATATAGTTTATTCACATTATCACTGTTCTTATTATACTCATTATTATACAGTATATTATTTAGTTCTTCCTGGGCATTCTTTTGGTGAAAATTGCTGTGCTCCGTAGTTTACACTCACTTTAGAAGAGTCGAGTAGAGAACTTCACTCATAATAATCAATGTCCCTCCCATAGCAAGTGATTGACCAAATGACTGATGTATTTCTTTAAAATCTGAAATGTCAGTCTTTCAGAGGATTATTTCTTTTTTTATTTTTTTAAAAAATACAGAAAAGACCTGCCCAAACTCAAAAACACTTATAATCATTGAAACTATTGACTCTAATGAGCACCAAACAGGAAACCCTGTGGTCTAGATATGGACTAGTTCTCTTGCTTTCTCTCTCTGTCCAAATAGTCAGTCGGAGGTTTACAGGGCAGCACAGTGGACTTGACAGCCAGCATTGCCAGAACCAGACTTACCGGGGAGACTTGACTGTGGTTCAGTTGGCTCATGGCTTTAACTTCCATGGTTCTTCAATTCCTAGAGAGGGTGAACCTCAACCTCCAGTCCCCAAAACAAAAAGGCTTACACATTAAGACAGACTTACCAAAAGAGCTACATAATTGACGTTCCCTTTTGAGAATGAACCCTGGTGGTTGGAGGAGGTCGCACGCAGGCAGGCAGAGAGAGAAACAGCCCCGTCATCCTGCTTGTGAGGCCAGCTGGGTGGGAGGCCGCGTTCAGTGCACTCGCCTCCTCTGAGTTGCACTGTTAATGAAACCCAGACTGATCTGTTGCCGCCAAAATCCACAAACAGCATTTCAGAATTTTAAACTAGGAATTGATAGAACAGAGGGTTTGGGGAAGTGCCTACTTTAATGAATCCCTCTGGATTTCATCAGCTGCCCGTCCATCTGTACAAGAAGGGCACAGAGTGGGTATTGCCCTTATGTCACCCAGAACCTCATCTGGAACTCTCCCCTGGGGTCCAGACTCCCTCGTATTAATCATTAACCTTTTCTTATACTAAGGAACAGCTTAAAGAGAGAAGTATTTCTCAAAGGAACTTCATCATGTTTTATAAAAATCATTCCCATGCATGTTATATGATTCCATTTATGTGAAATATCCAGAACAGGTGGGTTCCTGCCCCAGGGCAGGAATGGGGAGGAGCAGAGAGTAGCTGCTTAATGGATGCAGGGTTTCCTTTTGGGGTAATGACAATGTTTTAGAATAGACAGAGGTGGCGATAGGACAGCGTTATGAATGTACTAAATGCCACTGAATTGTCTAACTTAAAGTAGTTAATTTTATGTTATGTGAATGTCACCTCAATAAAAAAAACAATCCCAGAAGAATAGGAATGGATAAGGTTGGATAAGGCCTGAATTAACTGTGTGAGCTCATTACAGATAGATAAATTTTATTTCTTGTTTTGCACGTATTAGAAAAGAAAGAGGAAATGGAAACTGTTCAAGGTATTTCATCAAAGAAATAATTCCACTTTTATCAGGTCTCAGAACTTTAGTGTATGCTTCATAGATATTTCTAACAGGAAAATTATTTTAGTATCCATCTTATCGTAAGTTAGAATTAATTTAAATTTGAATTTCTAAAAGCCCTCTTTTCTAAATTGAATACATTCAATTTCTTAAATGTGTTGATTTGGCTTGAGTTGGCTTGAAACAAACCACTCCCTTCTTACCAATAAGTTTAGGCAGATTCAACTTTTGTGTTCCATTCTTCATGTTCTTACAGAGAAAGAAGTGGGCAAGCCCACAAAAAAAGCTCTGAAGCCACAGTGCTTCTTGTTGAAAGTCAGTTGCTCATAGTGTTATCTCAGGTAAAGGGGCGTAGTGCATGCTTTTTGCTCATTTTGGATCACACTCAAAGCAAAAGAGTATATTTGAAGAGAGAAGAAGAGAAATGGGAACTGAGGAAGACTTAACACAGAGTAGCCTATCCTGGGATGTATGTAGAAGCCACAGGGCAAGTATACTGTCTGTGGTTCAGAGGAAGCATTTCCGTTATTTCTAGTGCACCCAAACAGTTAGGGGTGTGGACGGAAGGGGCCCGACAAGTGATGCAGCTGGTCAGAGGAGTTAAACTCCTCAGGTGGGATGAGTCCTGTAACAGAATTATGGTACAGATCGAACAGGAAACTGGATGTGGGGAAAATGTTCGTTGTAATGTGTCTTGATCTTCAGAGCAATGTGTTTTTCCATTTCATCTATCTTTAATCCTATATGGTTCAGACCACATGCAACTATGTAATTTAAAAGTTCCATGTACAAGAGGGTATCATGTTTTAAATCACTTTAAAGGCAGTTATCCTAACCTTTTTCTTTTTCCTTTCAGTTTTACTTTTTATTTTACCTTTTATTACCTCCTCATTTGGTTATAAAACAAAGGTATCCGACAAAAGCAACCTCTAAATCATGTGTTTTCTTTCAGGTATCTGAACCCTGAATCCTTTGCTCTGGATGTCAGGCTTGTTTTTGACAACTGTGAAACATTTAATGAAGATGATTCTGATATAGGCAGAGCTGGCCACAGTATGAGGAAGTATTTTGAAAAAAAGTGGACAGATACTTTCAAAGTGAGCTGAAGTTATAATAATCACTCTCTCTTTTTTTTCCTTTCAAACAAGGACAAATGAGACCAGCAATGTGAACTGTATTTACATAAATGTGCAAGGCACATACATAACGACTTTTTTTCCTTAAAATAACTATCACAAAAAAAGTATCAGAAGAATGATACCATTTTTAAAGGCTTCACTCCTACAACAACCAAGGCCCTTGGTTATTGATTTTTGTGATTTATCAGCTAATTTAGGTAGAACAGGGAAGCACACCCAAAGAATTTTCAAAGGAAAGGGTGTTATAGTGCAATAGCAATTAAAATATATCAAATCGCACTGAATATTCAACACCAGAGCTCTAACGTGGGAAATGGTTCTCCTTTCCCTCTCAATAAATATCTATTTTTCATTTTTTTACTTTGTAGTTTATTTTTTAGTGAATGTATTTAATTTTATGAATTATTTATGATTAAACCACATCCAGAATCTTCGTTTTCTGTGAAAAGGAAGAACTAGAAAATTGCTTTAAACCTTGAAAATACAACAAGGAATGTTTTAAAATATAAAACAAAGCCAAGTTAAACTGTTTACACTAATGTGCTGTAAAAGCACCAAAAATAAACTTTACTGTAGAGTTACAAGTACGTTTATATATATATATGTTGCTGCATCACTTGTGTAGTTAAATTGTATTTCAAGACAGTGAAGAAAAATTGACATGTATATACTGTTCATTATTGTTTATATTAAGTCTTGTTTTAAATATGTATTATGTGTATATATTGTTTGCAGACATTATTGTTTATGCCTTAGAAGGACTGTAGCGTTTTACTTTAGTCTGAAGGTAATTATCGCTGTACAGCCTGTACAGTAATTATCCTCTACTGACACTGTGGCGTCTCCTTGATCTTGGTAGTGCCTGCCTTTGAAACAGGGTGTAGGGGATATTAGTTTTTCCATTTTTCTATTTTGTTATATAACTTTAAGCCACCAGGGCCTAAATTAAAGTATAATCATTTGTATCCATGTGGAATAAAATTGTGACAATTTCCTACACACACAGTATTTTTTCATAGAAACATTTCCCTCCCATTTGCCTTGCCTCAGAAATAAATTTAAAAGACATTTGTAACCACTGTGTTTTATCTACTGTGTGTCGTGGTGGCCTGTTGGAGGCAAATAGATCAGAATTTTTTTGTACCTATGTAAGAGTACTTGAAGTTTTATTTAAAATAAAATGTTGTGCAAAAGGTAGCGTTCTTTTTTTTTTAGGAGTGTTATTTTTCACTACTATGTGTGGCACGGATACAATAAAAGACTTTTACAAACTAGTTTTTAGTTTTTCTTAATGAACCTGAAAATATAGTCTTTTTTTTAAAAAAAAGAAAGAAAATGGTTAATTTAAATTTGATTTTTACAAAACCTTAACAGAGGAGCATCAGAGTGTGGTTCAAAGTACACTGAGCTGAGTGGGAGGTGGCGTGGTTTTAAGTCAGGTGGTAGGACTTTCAGGAGACTCTGAACCTCTCTTGACCACATTTTATTGTTGGGTTTTTTTTTTAATTTTCAGTATTAAAATACATTTTTAAGGGTTCCAATAAGAGAAATGTCTCCATTGGTAGACTTGTAACCCCGTGGTCAATAAGAAACTGTGACCATATAAATTAGTCTAACAGGTCGTGAGCTACAAGGTGCAGCAGTGGTGAATGCGCCGGGAAGCCTCGTGGGCTCTGAGGAGTCGCTGGCGCAGCAGCAGGCCCGGGCCCTGCCCCCGGGGAGCTGATTGCCTAGGAAAGTGGCCCTTAGATGATGTTCTTAGAAAATGACTTTTAATGGTGAAGGAAAATAGAAAAGTCTTGACGAAATTATTCCTATCTTTAAAATGCTTCAAAGTCACAGAGTATTTCCCAAAATCCCTAGACTGTGCGTGGTGACTTATGTGAAAATCAGCTGTTATGATATGAATATGTCATTTTCTGTTAACCCAATATCACAGCGATGCCGTCGGGGGCTGGTGCTTCATCGGAAACACCGTGTGGAGCAGGGCACGAGGTGGTGCTGTTTTCGTCTTTATAGAACTGCCAGTCTCTCCATGGGGCTTTAGGAATGATACATGCTTATGTTAATTGATATTAGACGATTTTTAAGTGGCTTATTTGAAAATAACATTTGGTGTCTGAGGGGCTCATAATAAGAAATAAAATACTTAAACACACATAAAAAAACAATTTTTCAAGAGTGATAATTTTCTTTTAAAAGTAAGTTAGCCCTGAGTAAGCTGCACTTGTAGTGGGAGGACATCATAGCAGCCCTAAGGGACAGCCAGTGCCTCACACCAACTCACAAGCAGTGTGACTGTGGCATCTTGGAAGTGGACCCTTTCCGCCCACGTTAACATTGAGGTGACTAGAACCCCGCTATCTTGACTGCAACTTCACAAGAGACGCTAAGCCACTCCTGAGTTCTTGACTCTCAGAAACTGTGAGGGAATCAGAGTTTGTTATTGTTTTAAGCAGCTCAGGTTTGAGGAGATGGTTGCGTGGCAACAGATCACTCACCACTGTGGGGAGAGGGTTTCCCTAGGGTCCGTGTGGGAGGGGAGCCAGCGCTCCCCCGAGGGCTACTCTGCACTCCTCCCAGCTCACCTTCAGTGTTTATTTGGGTGATTTTTCACTAATAACTTCTTATTACAGATTTTGAATACCATATTTTGAAAAATATCAAGCAGTTTCTCCAGTCATATTACCTGCTTCAACTTTGATTTGACTTTTTGTAGGGTTTTTTTAATGTAAATATTGTATCTAACCCTATCTGCTTTCCAGAGATATTGAATCACCTGAAAGATGCCAGGTGAGCACAGAATCAATACAATGGGAAGGACGCACTGAGGAGTGTGTCATCCAGCTGTTGGTGGGGGCGGGGGAACCAGCCCTTCTCCACAACACCGCAGTGGAGTCTCTGCACCTGACAACTTCAGGGGGTCGTACATAAACAGACAATGCAACAATGCACATAAACAGAACATTTTGCCCCTCAGCCTCTCCCGTTCTGTTTCATGATGCCCATCCCCATTTTTGCTCCTGAGAAATTAAAATAGCTCAAATTTCTTACCACATTTTCTAGTTCTGCCTATTTAAAGTTTTATCTGGTCATCTGATTGGAATTCTGGATACTTTCAAACTTAGACAACATGAGTCATCTGTTTATTGACATGTTCTTGTTGTATGCATAGAGATTCTTGTCCATTGTTTATGGATGTAATTGGCTTTCTTCTTCTTTCAAAATTTCTATGAACAGCAGGAGTTCATATTCCCCCATAACTAAGGGTATTGCTGTTATGGGCTGTGTATCTCCCATTCTCACCCAACATAGTTCCTCAGGAGATTGTGTCTTACACATTTTTATTCAACACCCAGCATCTAGTATAATGCCTGACATATTAAAGGTACTCAATAAAACTTTGCCAATAAAGCCTTCCAATCAAGGAGGATATTCAAAAGAATGAGCCACACTCTGAAAGCAATTCACAATTGGGGTTCGAAATATATTTTAGGTAACCACTATTATGGAATTGACCCAAATGATTGTTTTCAAAAGGATAGTTCTTATTGTATGTATATTTGCACTATAATTCATCGATGTGCAATCATATTACTTTATAATGATATCGTCAAGCTTGGTGATGTTCTGACAGAATATAGCCCTTTTCTGGAGCATGTTGAAGAGGATCATGTCAGTAAATAAAGGGCCTAACCAACAGGTCCCAGGTAAATTCAATACGTGAAAAAGAGTGAGTCATCTAATATAAAGTGGAATTTCTTTGTAACTCTCTAGATCTCTGGTCTTTAACTTTGACCTCAGTCCCTTTCAAGAGGGACTCTAACTTTGATCTCATTTACTTTCAAAAGGAACATCTGCCATCTGGTAGAGACATTAATGCCGTAATATCAGAGACTTCTAGGTTTCCATCTTCCTAGGCACATGTTGTGATTGTATGTCCTAGACCCCTTTTGGTTGAGTGTGGCCATTTGACATCTAGTTCTGGCCAAAGAGATCTGAATGCAAGTATGTGTCTCTTGCTGGCCAAGCATTTGATTTCTCTCTTTTCCCTCTGGCACAATAACTGGTAACATTCAAAATGACTCACGGTCTGTTAGCCTAGTTCTTGATTAACTATGGTGAACAGAATTCCCTACCAATTCACAATGGACACAGAGCAGAAGCAAGAAATAACCCTTTCTTGTTTTAGGTCATTGAGTTTGGGGTTCGTTGTAACTACACCATGTCTCAGCCTATCCTGATGCTCAGACTGGCTATCAAACTGTTGGATGACAAGAGGAAAAAAATATGCCCAGTAAGGCTTAATACCCCACTTCTTCTATATCCCATCACTTAAGAAGGAGTCCTAGAAAAAAAACTAGAGTGTACAATAGAGTAAAGTATGATCAAAGATTAAGAGGATCTTGAGAAAGCAAGTAGATTGGACTGGAGTAATCTGTCCTGGTCAGAAAAGGCTGCTAATATCACCCTAAATTCAAAGGGGAAATACTGCTTTTGAGAAATGTAATGTTGAAAAACACAGAGACACCCAGAAAAATGGAGGGACAGGGGGACCCAGTGAAACTTTGGGATGCTGTGAATTTGTGTGGAAGATGCCTTAGGTTATTTGGAGACTCGAATTGTAATTCACCTAAAGAAGCATGATAGGAATGGTAGACTTTAAACACAAAGAATTACTGGGCTTTGGCCAAAGCAGTGCTTAGAGGGATATTTATTGTTGTAAATACCTATGTGGAAAAAAAACAAGAAAACAGATTGCAAATCCATAACCCAACTTCCATTAGAAAAAGAAAAGCAAACTAAACCTAAAGCAAGCAGAAGGAAAGAAATAATGATTACCGCAGACATTAATGGAACAATACAAAAAGAAGAGAGAAAATCAGTTAAACCAAAAATGGGTTCTTTGAAAGATCAACCAAATTGACAAAGCTTTCCCTAAACTGGCTGAGAAAAAAGGACTCAAAATACTAAAATCAAAAATGAGGGGACATTGCTACTCACGTACAGAATAAAAAGGATTATAAGTGACTACTATGAACAAGTGAATGCCAACAAGTTAGATCATTTGCGTGATAATGGACAAAATCCTGGAAAACACAAACTACTGCAACTGACTCAAGAAAAAATCCAAATATACCTATAAAACAAGAGATTGAATTTTAAAAATTCTACAACATAAGCCGAGCCCCAGATGGCTTCACCACTGAATTCTACCAAACGTTTAAGAACTCATACCAATTCTTCACAAACACTTCCTAAGTCATTTTATGAGGCCAGTATTACCCTAATACCTAAATCAAGCATATCACAAGAAAAGGAAACTAGAGGCCAATGTGTATACATGCAAAAATCCTCATAAAGATACTAGCAAACCAAATCCAGAAATACAGAATAAGAATTACATACCATGACCAGGTGGAATTTATCCCAGGAATGCAAGCTTAGTTTAACATTCAAAAATCAATATAATATGCTATGTCAATAGAGTAACAAATACAACATGATTATATAAATAGATTCAGGAAAAGCATTTGACAAAATCCAACACCTTTTAATGATAAAACAAGTGGCATAGAAAGAATATCAAACAGATAAAGGACATTGACAGAACACATACTCGTCCTATAAAGTTCAATGGTGAAAGAGGCAATGCTTTCCCCTCTCACATTGGGAATAAACAGGGATGTCCACTCACACTTCTAGTCAACATTATACTGGACAGTCTATCCAGGGCAATTAGGCAAGGAAAAGAAAAGGCATCCGGATGGGAAGGAAGATGTGAAACTATCTCCATTTGCAGATGACATGACCTTATATACAGAAAATCGTAAGAAATCCATAAAATAAGATAACCTTATGTCTTCAGTAACAAGTTCAGCAAGGTTGCATGCTACAAGATCAGTGCACAAAAATCTATTGTTTTTCCATATACTAGCAATGAAAAATCTGAAAATAAAATCTTCCATTATAATAGCATCAAAAGAATAAAATACTTGGGAATAATTTAACAAAAGTGCAAATGTGTGCCCTGTAGACTAAAACACTGTGGGAATTGAAGAAAACCTAAACAAATGGAAAGACACACCATGTTCATGGATTGGAAGACTTAATATTGTTAAGATGACAATAATCCTCAAATTGGTCTTCAAATTCACAATGCCTATCAATATCCCAGATGGCTCTTTGGCAGAAATTGACAAGCTATTCTTAAAATTTATATAGAAATTCAGAAGACAAAAATAGCCCAAACAATCTTGAAAAAGAACAAAATCAGAGGACTTACACTCACCAATTTCAAAATGCACTGAAAGTGGCATTAATCCAGACAGTATGGTGCTAGTATAAGGTGTCCAGGAGCAAACCCACATTTTTACGTCCACTTGATTCGGACAAGGATGCCAAGGCAATTCAAAAGGGGGAAACAGTCTTTACAACAAATGGTGCTGGAATAACTGGACACCCACACACAAAAGAATAAAGCTGGACCTCTCCACATACAAAAATTAACCCCATAGATCACAGACCTAAATGTAGAAGCAAAAACTATAAAAACTCTTAGAAGGATGCATAGGAACACTTCATAAAGTACATGATTGTCGCCACTACGCTGAACACCTGAAAGTGATACAAAACAATATCATAAAGTGTAATATGTAAAAAGTAATCAAAAACATTTGTTTTAAATCAAAATAAAAAGGAATGTACTTGCAAAAAAAAAAGTGCATAAGATTAAGTAAGTATTTGTGACCTTGAGTTAGGCAAGGCCTTCTCGTATACTCTACCAAAAGCACAAGTGACCAAAACAACTAAATAAATAAACTGAACTTCATGTAAATTAAAAGTTTGTGTTGCAAATGGGACCTTCAAGAAAGTTCAACAAAAACAAAAATGTTCTAAAATTAGTGTGGTGATAATCTCTGTAAATATAGTAAAAACTATCGATTGTATAATGTAAAGGAGTGAACTATATGGCATATGCTATACATCAATTAAGCTGTTTAAAAACAAAAGACTCATTGGCTCACTGTAGAGTTTCAAGGTGAGACAGTTATTGTAGATGTGGTCACATGTTGCCTGATTCCTAAGGGAATATGCCTGAGAAATTAGGAAGTCACAGGGAAAATGCGTCATATTAAAGAGTCATATCCTTGTACATATTGGTCTGATAGAAATATCTCTTGGGCATAATTATTCTAAATAGAAAAAGGTGAGAAAGACTTTAAACAGTGAAAGCTTTTGTCCTAGAAATATTGACTTCATATTTGTCACCTTGGAAATCTCCATGAGACAAGTCAGAAAAACAAATGTCTGGGTAGTTTTCTTTGGATGAGGGGATTTGATGTACTTAAATTCCTTTCCATTTTTATAACTTTGGATTTTAATTTTCAAGTAACCTTTGGTCTTTAATTTCACCCTGCGAATTTCATAATGAGAAGCAGTCTATGTTCATTATATTTTGGTAATTTTGTTACTGCAGTATCTTAATTTAGTCATTTCATCTCGTAGAACTGTTATGGATGGGGAGAGACATGACTCAAGAGGCTCCCTCCCCTGCCTCGGTTTTTGTCTCTCTCACGAGGCAATAACTCAATCAAAGAGGCAAACACATACAGTGGAAATGAGATGGCAAATTTATGAAACACGTACGAGCACAAATCTGTAAGCAGGCACCCAGCTAGTCCAAATGCCCCACCTGTAGAGGAAATAAAGTTGTTAGCAAGTTCATTCTGTACACTTAAGCCGAAGCTACAAGTGGGTACTTAGCTAATCTAAGTACACTGACTATTGGGGCTCAGGGATTATATAACTCAGCCGGCTTCTAGGTTCTTCCTTCTTCTCCCCCCTCTAAATCTTGGGAATAATGTGCAGAGGCTTTCTCAGTAAAGTCTCTTTGTCCTAGTGAAATTGTTACAAAGGCTCTCTTTCCCAGCACAGAATCTCAAGAACTCCCTTCCCTCCCTCCTGTGCTATTCCTGCTTGTGATGTTTGGAACGCCTGGCAATCTTAGTGAAATTGTTACAGAAGCCCCTCTTCTCAGCACAGTCTCAAGGACTCTCCCCTCCTGCGCTATTTTGCTTGCAATGCTCCAGACACCCAGCAATCTTAAACTGAGCTCTGGACTGCTGTGTTAATTGGTGAGACACGTGTTCCTCTTGCTTCTAGCCTTCTGTATTAAGTTCTTTGTTAGGTTGTAATGGCGAGGGTTCTGCCTTTATTTCCCCTTTGGCCATTCATTCCTAGCTGCTACCTAAGAGAACCTCTCATAAGCAAATTTGGACAATATGGCGGCACATAATTTTAGAATCAGAACTAGTTTGGGGAGAAAATGTTAGGGTTTGAGTTTAGAATGGCTTAGAATCCATTTAAACAATACACTTCTGGTCCATTTCAGAGCTTTCTGGAGCAAAATCAACATTGACCTCTATTGATTAAAAATAGCTCACAAAAGAATAATAGTTGGCATTAGAGGAGTGACTTTATGAAGGTTAGTGGCAAGACAGTCCAGAAAATCCAGACTTCCCTCCCTTCACTCCCCCCACCCCCAACCGTACCTTCAACGATGGCCACACTCCTGGCTGGCTCAATGGGTTAAGGTAAGAAAAGAAAAAGCTGCCAAGTGTTTGGGGTTGGAGTAGCTTTTATTCCTGAGTTTGTGTTTCCACGTGAAAGGACATCAGTTCACTCCTCTCTGCCTCCACTCTCTAACAGCGGGTGAGGCTAACAGAGTCGGTAGGGCACAGTGCCCCTCCACTCTCTGTCTCAGCTACAGGAGCATGGACTCTGGTCGCCGTGGGCTCGGCGGTAAGCCTGGCAGCAAAACCTCTGCCCAGTAAATTTTCCTGTGTTCCCTGTGACTGGGTGTGTTAATTCTGGGGTTCAGAATTAGGAAGCCCACTGTTTGGAATCTCTCACCCATGCCTCCAGCCTAGACATTTGCAATGTTAAAGGGAGTGTTTTGATTTCCAATTCTTTTCTCCTTTGCCTCTCTATGTTGGCTTGGAATTCAGGTGGGAAAAACAGGTGCTATTTATTAGCTTCATCAAACTATAAGATTTGTTGTAGCTGGAGCACATCATTTGATAACATACCTCCTATCAGAGACAACTCAATAAGGGCTTCTGTATAGTTCTAGGCATTTATAATACCAAGTTTTAAATTTGAACACTATCAAGACTATCATAATAGTTCACCTACTCATATTTGGGTTCCTGGTGCAAATTGCTAATTAGTATTTCCTTAAAAATACCTCTTTAGTATATGAAAAAATGTGGGTAACTGTAAATGTCACATATACATAAATTCACTGATTATATATTGAGTGTGTTAAATATCTACTATTACATTTCCTTTAAAAATACTTTATGTCCGAGTGTACTGGTTGCCACGTTGGCTAAGTTAAGTTGTCTTCCAGTTGATCAAAGTCTTCTGCAGCATCATGACCTCTGTGGCGTCATGTACATATTCCACGGTGTCACTTCAGCTACCCTGTCTTCAAATAATAGAAATGGTGTCATTTAGATTACACTTATTAGCGACAGGGCTTCTATTTAACTTCAACTACTTGGGAAAAATTATTAGGATAATCCGTGGCATGTAAAGGAAGCAATGTGGACTTCGCTGACTCCTTCCAGCATGGCGGCTGAGTGCGCAGGGAGAGTGAGCCGAGGGCGGTATTGCCTTCGCGCCCTCGATTCGGAAATTGCGTGTGTACTCTGTGAGTTGAGGCGGTCTTAATAGCCGCGCAAATCAAGGGGAAGGGACATAACCTCACTTCTTGATGAGCGAGTGGCAAAGTCCTGGAAGAGCATGAAGTGTGGTAAATATTGTTGTAGTCATTTTTGAAAAGTAGACTTTTCCACATTCGGTATGACATTTTATCATTATTTTAAGTATAAGCACGCTTCCTTCTTTGAATTACAGAAGAAAGAAAAACTAAAGGAATGCCTTGATTTCCTTTATGGAAAATTCAGTTTGAAAGTTATTAATGAAAAGCGGGAAAAATATTGATAGCAAACAATCAGGTTAAAACACAGACCTAATTCTGTCTGGTCATTAATTGACAGATGTTCTGGTACGGCATAGACTGGTGCCATCAAAACGCTGTGTTCCATCTACAGTGAATAGGAGACGCGATTTGTAAGCTCTGTAAGGCAGACTATTGTTAAGTGAATTTGATTCGACAATGTCATATTTTCTTATGTAATCCTAAACCATTAATATGAAGCCAAAAATGTGGAGTATGTTTCCAAAAATGCATTTTAACATCCTGAAGTTTCTAGAAGAGAATTAATAAGAAGATATTGGAAAATAAAGAATTTGAGACAGCAGAAATAAGAAAAACTTAAATTATGGGAAGTTGGAACTTAAACATCTGTAAACAAGAAAAGTGTCTTCTGTCAAAGAGGAAGAGAGGTCTCAACTGAAACGCACCAGTGTCCCAGGCGTGCCACGTTTCTTTCTAGCATTTGCATTTGCAGCCACGTGCACAGTTTCTCCCATCAGGCAGTTCTCACTGTGCCCAGCTTCAGTCTTCCTCACCCTTTGTTTGGCAGCCTCTGGGCCTTTCCTTTATATATAGGGTGGGGCAAAAGTAGATTTACAGTTTATATGGAAAATAATATCATAATTAATAAATAATACAAGAACAAACTCTGTGCTTCACGTGGTCACAATTGTAAACCTACTTTTCCCCCACCCTGTACATGGCCCGCCAACTTAAAGAACTGTGCTCAACTCTCATTACTTGGTAATGGAAGGGAAAGAGGGCCAGTTAGAGGGTGTAAAGCTTATTTAATGTCAAAGGATAAAGGGAGTTCAGAGAACATTCCACAATGCAGAGGATAACAGCACGCCCCAGACTTAGTGCCTCAGATCCTCCAAGTTCCCCACAGCGGCACTGTGGGTGGTACCAGGTATGGAGAGTGAATGACTGCATCATCCTGAGAGAACCCCTGCACCATTCTCTTGGATGCTCTTGTTTTTTTCATTTTTATTTTGAAAAAATCAGTTTCACATCAAGTCGTAACGATACTACAGAGCGGCCCCGTGTGCTCCTCACCGTTTCCCCCAACTGTTCCGTCTTAATTACAGTACACCGTCAAACAAGCACACTGACATTGATACACGCCCTCGTATAATTCCGTTCATTTTATGGCATGTATAGATTCATGTAACTGTCACCACAACCAGAATGCAGAGCTAGTTGTCACCACAAAGATCTCCCTCATGGCACCCTTTTATAATCATACGCCCATTCTCCGCACAGCCATCTCCGCCCCCTGGCAACCACTGGTCTGTTCTTCATCTCTAAAATTTTGTTATTTGGAGAATGTTATATAAATGCAATCACAAAATATGTCAGTGAGTGAGCATATGATCTTTTGAGATTGTCATGCATGTTTAGTTTTTGTTTTAATTTTTCCTAATTACAGTTTACATTTAATATTATTTTGTATTAGTTTCACATATTCAGCATAGTGTATGTTTATTTTTATTGTATTTTTCCCATTACCATTTATCCCCCTTATACCCTCTTCCACCTCTACTCACCTCCCTCCCCCTCCCCGGCAATCAGCACAAAATTGTCTGTGTCCATGAGTTCTTTTTCTTTTTTGCTTGATTTTTAAAAGCTTTTTGAAGTATAATATGATGAGGATCCCGGCCCGCAGGATCCTGTGTTGTGGCAGCAATAGACAAATACACACAGACTACAGAAATCCTGTGGAGAAAAAGGGAAAGCATGGCCACTCTCTAAGTGAGAGCGGGGGAGAGGGCTAGAGAGAGCCCAAGAGAGCCCGACCCCTGCCTGGACAGGCTTTTATTGCTTTGCTGGGCACATTACATCGAGGATGGTCCTCACTTACTATGCACAGGTTCACTGTAGGTGATTTACCCTTTACAGACAACAAAGGACAGAATACTGCTAATTCAAAGAGAAGGATGTTACAGCTCAAGGGGGAAAGTAGTTGAACTGGTTACATTCCATACTTGGGTGGTTTAGCACAGACTTTAGGAAGTTAAAGATACTCAGTAAGCATTTGCTGCCTCAATCCAGGGTGAGGGAGTTTTAGCAAAACAAGTCTCATAGCAGCCTAGGTACAGTGCAGGCCTGATTCCCCACGGGAGAACCTATCTGTGGGCGTGGGTCCTGCCCGACCAACCTCGCTCCCCACTGGCTTTTCCAAGGGTGGCTGGGCCACATTTCCCACGCTTGGAACGGTTCACCCTAATAATATACACACACAAATGCACATATCATGTGTGTTGAACTTGATACAATTTTGGAAACAACACGCAAGGGAGTTAATACATCTTATACTCTACACTTCCCAACTATTCTGGAAACCCTGGCCGTGGGTTTGCCTGCAAGAAAACAAAACAAAACAAAACAAAACAAAACACCCACATCCCTGAGTATTTACTGTGAAAACTGGGTGTTTCCCAAGCTTATCCCTCAGCTGGCCCACTCTTCAAGCCTACTTAAGACCCATTCTTACACCCACCTTTTCAATTACTCTAGTGCCTTTCTCCTTTGACTCTGGGCTACTCTCGATCATACGTTTTAGTAATAGGTGACTCACTCATTGCTTCACACTTATCTGTTCCCACTGCAATTGTATTTCAAGAGCACGTATTGCTTACTATTTAATTGAACAGTTACTTTTTCTTTAAATATATCATTTAAAATTGTTTTCTATATTCCTCAAGTGGCATTATTACAAGGAGTGGAACCAGAAATTAATGATAAAATAGGGTTAACTACCAGTTACATAATTCAAGAATGCATAAAATATTCAAATCTATAATATTCCATTGCAAAGTTCAACTATTTTGACACTGTCCCGTCAGATAAGGTAACCAGTTAACTCATGTGATCAAAGATCTTTATAAATTCTTACAATGTTTCTCTCGTATCCTGGCAAGTTATTTAACATCTCCTGGATTGCAAACTGGTCAACTAGAGAGCAGCTATAATAAAGCCCCCCTTTTGAAGCTGCTTTTCCTTGCAGGACAGGGAAAGCTGACCATATTGGCCGTGAGGTCTCCATGCTAAATTACTGGCAGGGGTTCCTATGCAGGCAAGGGGTTCTTGTACACGTTTTACTTAAAGAATATTATAACCAATTTTAGTCATCGAATTAGTGAAGATAAAAAATATTGCTCAAATCTGTCAAGAATTTGGAGAGACAGGCACACAACCATATGTTGCTGAAAGTGTAAACCAACCTCTCTGAAAAACAATATGGCAATATTTATTAAGAATCTTTAAACTCATGCCTAGTAATTCCATTTCTATTTAACAATTTTCTTAGTACATGTTTGAGAGTGCATAAATATTTATGTACAAAGCTGTTTAATCCATTATCATTTATAATAAGTACAAACATTGAAACAACCATCCAACAACAGGAAAATGTTAGATTATGTCGTGTTTCTGGAAATGTGGACCATTAGGCAGAAAAAATTCATTAAAATACCGAAGAAATTTTAGACGTAGAAAAGGCTCAAGATACAAATTAAGTTTTAAAAGACAGTTTGCAGGACTTTGTAAGGAAATGTTATCTTTGAATGGGTTATCTTTGAGTGGTGCAGTTACTGACTCTTTTTCTTATTTATGTTTTCTGTATTTCCTACAAAGAGCTCTGTGGGGAACCGTTCCAAGCGTGGGAAATGTGGCTCAGCCCCCACTCGGAAAAGCCAGTGGGGAGTGAGGTTGTTGGGCAGGACCCACGTCCCTGGATAGGTTCTCCAGTGGGAAATCAGGCCTGCATTGTACCTAGGCTGCTATGAGACTTGCTTTTGCTGAAACTCCCTCATCCTGAATTGAGGCAGCAAATGTTTACTGAGTATCTTCATCTTCCTAAAGTCTGTGCTAAACCACCCACGTATGGAGTGTGAGCAACTTCCCCCTTGAGCTGTAACATCCTCCTCTTTGAAGTAATTAGCAGTGTCCTGTCCTTTGTCCTCCTTAAAAGGTAATCGGTGAACCTGTGCATGGTAAATGAGGATTGCCCTCAATGTAATGTGCCCAGAAAAACAATAAAAGCCTGTCCAGGCGGGGGTCAGGGACCCTCTCTTTAACTTGGAGAGCGGCCATGCTGTCCCTTTTTCTCCACAGGATTTCTGCAGTCCGTGTGTATGTGTATATAGCAACCACAATGGATCCTGCTGGCCAGGATCCGCGTCAGAGCTCTATTATTTTTGCAATCAAACTATTTTTGAGAAAAGTACTGTTTGGGGAGTACTTGGTATGTAATTAAGTGTTCAAAGTCTCAGTCATGATGCACTTGTTAGTTTAAAAACCACAGGAACATCTCAAAATCGTAAATTTCAATCTCTTTATTTTTTGTCCTTTTTCATTACAAATCGTTTCCATCTATCTCAATTTCATTTTTAATTTGATCATTTTGGATTATCACTTTAAATATATGACTTTGGGTTTCTTCAGGTTGGTAATTTTATGTTCCCTCATTAAAAAACAAACAACAACACCTCCCCCCCCGAAGTTGTAAGGATTAAAAGTAAAATCCATATGCCCTGACTGGTGGGGCTCAGTGGATTGAGCACTGAGCCTGCGAACCAAAGGGTCATGGGTTTGATTCCCAATAAGGACATATGCCTGGGTTGCCGGCCAGGCCCCCAGTAGGGGGCACCTGAGAGGCAACCACACACTGATGTTTCCCTCTTCCTCCCTCCCCCTCTCTCTAAAAATAAATAAAGCCTTTTTAAAAAAGTAAAATCTATGTGTATCTTTGATTTTCATCTGAACATAGCCCTCCACTGTGTCATGTCTCCAAACTTTTTTCTGGACTTTTTAATCTCAAAAGGGGTTGTTGGCAAGAACACCTTGTAGTCAATTACACATCGAAACCTCGGTCCACCTGTGAGTCTAGGAAACAATCTGAAAGGCTGGAAGAAACGCACATCGAGTTCAGGTGATCCAGGATATCCACCCGGACAGTCCAGTGGACAGCGGGAACTGCAGGGCGGTGGCCCACGGGTGGGGGTGGGGAGCAGCCTGCCCTGGAAACAGATTTGGGAAACCTGAGCATAAAGGTGATGGGTGGCAGAAGACCCCCATAATGGACCGCAAAGGGCAGAGCGGCCTAAACGGAAGAGCCCAGTCAGGGAGGTGAGTGAGAGCACACACCCAGCAGGGTGGAGGACTACGGAGAGGAAGGAGGTTCATTATCTTAGAGCTGGAATAACTGGATATTCTTATTTTTTAAAATTTATTTTTTGAGAGAGGAGGGTAGAAAAAGGGAGACAAACATCGAAAAGGGACATCGATCCGTGGCCTCTCCCACGTCCTCAACCGGGGACCTCGCCCGCAATCCGGGCCTGAGTCCAAACCGAACCAGAGACCTTTAGGTTTGCCCGGCGACGGACGCTCCACTGAGCTACACGCGTCGGGGCTAACCGGATATTTAATAGTGTCTCCGGTAAAACCGTATTTCAGGCACTCCCTAGACCTTGGGACCTCAGCTTCCTCATCTGGGAACAAACTGCAACGAAGATTCTTCTCCAACCTGGACTCGTGGATCCCAGAGCGAGAGCTTAGACACCTCCCCCTGGGAGACCGGAAGAGCACGCATGCGCCGAGACGCGCTCCGTCCCGGGGGCGGAGCCTGTTCATTTGTTTTAGTTTTGCGCGGGCGCCAGCCCCTCCCGCCGCACCTGCGCCGGCCACACCCTCGTCTCACCTGCGGGTCCAGAGCCCCGCGCCTCTAGGGCAGCACCTGAGGGCGGATCCCTCAAGGCATTAGGGTTCCAGGTGAGAGGGGCTGCGCCCCGGGCCCTTTTAACTGCGGCAGCGGCGGGTGGGGGATCGCAACCGGGGTCAGCTTGCGGGGCTCCACGCTTGGGCTGGCAGAACACTCCGCTTCTGGGCGCCTGGGTCTAAGTGCGCGGCAGGAACGGGCCCGGACGCGGGCGGGAGGGAGGCCCTGTCGTGCGGCCTCCGCTCGCGAGTGGGCCGGGGCCTGCTGGCATTGCGTGCGCGGCCCAGCTGGGCCCCGCGCGAGCCCCGGTCCCCGCGCCCGGAAAGGCCGGGGTCCCCGCCGGCTGCGGGATGAGCGCGGGGCACTAAGGCTGCCCTCCCTCCTGGGTCGCTCAGTCCGCTGAGGCCCCGCTGGCTGTCAGAGTTGGGCACAAGCTTGGTCCCTGCGTGCGGGAAGAGTAAGTCCTGGGCTATATTTGGGGGGATTCTTGGCACTTTACGCGTTTGCTTTGGATTAGATGGGGATTCGTGTGTTGACACCGGAGAGTTGACTCGGTTTGTCCGGGTGTTGAGCCTCTGGCGTGACAGCTGAGGCCTTAGTGGACACCCAGACCCCGAGGCTTGAGAGTGCTTTCCAAAGTAAACCGTTAGGCTGATTAGATCTCTGTCCTTGGATTGTATGGCCTCTAAGTGCAAAGGGAGCTGGTGCCACAAGGGTGAGGAAGCCAAAATTTGTTTGGGAAATTATGTATGTACGCTTGCATAATTGGGATTTGGGAGTTCGCCAGAAAGTACCACCCCATCTTGATCTTGCTTGTTTTCAGTGCAAAAATAGATGATAATCCACCAGGATTTTACACGTTGTAGTGTGTGTGCGTGTGTGCGCGTGCGCGCGCGCGTTAAGCTTTATTGGAGTTTATGTTTGTAAAGAGGTTGAATTTTGGGGGTAAGATGAAAATGGGAAAAGGTACGCTCCATCTTTTTTATAGAGATTTGTGTAAATAAGATTAGAACAGGAAATTATGTATTTTACAATCCAGGGTTATGCCCTTCAGGACTGAGTATTAATTACTTCAATTCTACACCATTTTTCCACTGTCAGGATTTTTTTTAAGTATTGATAGTTTTATTTTAAATTTTCTCATTTTGCGTTATGTTCACATAATATTTCAATGCTAGAACTCCCTTGGATTTGGAAAGAGCAAATTTTCAACAAATATTTATTTGAGCACAGAATGTTCCTGACACTGTTTTACATGCTATGGATACAGCAAGGAGCCAGAGGAACAAGACTTCTCCATTAGAGTTTACATTCTAATGGGGAGAGACAAATAATAAGTGTGTATTTTGCCATGTATAATAAGCACTTTTGCCCAAATTTTGGGGGGAAAAATAAAGATGCACGTTATACATGAGTGTAATGATTAAATACGGGTATAATAATAGGTGTAATAATCCCGTGTATAGGGCACACAAGGGCACATTATACACGACAGAATACAGTACATCAGGTGGTGGTAATTGGTACCCTGGGGACTGATGTGCTAGGCTAGAGAATGGCTGGTTAGATAGGGAAATCCTCTCTGAAAAGGGACACTGAAATTGAGATTTAAATGAGAAATAGGATCCCAAGAGACAAGGGAAGAGGATTTCCAATTAAGAACAGTGCTTTATGAAGATCAAAGACCCAGAGTCTTTTTGACCAGGGAGGCTAGACAGAAGTGAGAGAGAAAGAATGTGGCTTTGTAAGCCCCGGTGAGGAGTTTGGATTTCATTATGAATTTGTCACCTTCCTTCCCTTGGTTTCCTGGATTTATTAATTTGGTTGGTTCTTACCTCAAATCTCTTCTATCATTTTATTCTTAATTACACAAGATGACAAACCAGGACATCAATACTTTACCTATTGCCACTTACATTTTGAGTAAAACCTTTTGTTAATTTTTATGAGTGAACCCTACAGTTCTGCGTCTTAAAGGCCGAGCAGTTGCCTTGGTTCCATCCTGTGGAAGGAGCAGCTGAGACAGTTTGTTAAAGTAGTGAAAATCTTTTTGAGTCTGAGATGAGCAAATCTGGAATGAGGCATGAGGAGAAGTAATGAGTCAAGGGCAAGTTTTCAAAGGTGAAATGAATACCTGAGGTTTTAGATGTTCAAGGTCAAGTCAGTTTGAAGCTGTTTGACAGGGCTCTTTTTTAGGACTTACGGAACTTCCCTGGCATGGCAGTGTCCCTGCGATCACCATCAGAGGTTCTGATCTTATAAATGTGGTTTTTTCCCTCTCCCAATTACCCTTATCCCTGGTATGATAGACTGCCCTTTAAAAATACAGGGGCTTTCAGTGAAAAAATTCTTAAGTTGATGCTGGCCCTTGTCTGTGTATGGATTTGAGTTGGATTTATTTGCTTTCGAGGATGAAGTAACCTTTATCAATTTTAAAATTACAGGATATTTTACTTCAAGGGAAGAACATGGTGAAACTGATTCACACATTAGCTGATCATGGTGATGATGTCAACTGCTGTGCCTTCTCCTCTTCCCTTTTGGCCACTTGCTCCTTGGACAAAACAGTTCGCCTGTACTCCCTAAGTGGCTTTACTGAATTGCCGCACTCTCCACTGAAGTTTCACACCTACGCTGTTCACTGCTGCTGTTTCTCCCCTTCAGGACATATTTTGGCTTCGTGTTCAACAGATGGTACCACTGTCCTGTGGAACACTCAAAACGGGCAGACGCTGGCAGTGCTGGAGCAGCCCGGGGGGAGCCCTGTGAGGGTTTGCCGGTTTTCCCCAGACTCCACTTGTCTGGTGTCGGGGGCAGCTGACGGAACGGTTGTTTTGTGGAATGCGCAGTCATACAAGTTACATAGGTATGACCATTTAAAACTTTTCTGTCTTCAATCCTTTTAATAGGCCTAGCAAAAAAGAAATAGAAAGACTATTTTGAGGACTTTAAGAATCAGATGCTTTTCAGACATCACAAAGAAAAATATTCTGACCTGTCTTCTGAAGGTCATAAAGACAGACGTTTAGTGTGATTCTTGTAGCAGATTGGCTGGACTCGTAGAGTTTTAAATGTTCAACCTTTGTTTTGTAAAATAAGGGTTATTCTTGTTAGACTTTTCTATATTTTTACAGTGAGAGGCAAAGAAAACAGTCTTTTGAATAAGATTAGTAATTTTAGGTTTTATTTTTGTTAGTAGCTCATTGGCTCAAGTGTTCTCAGTGAAAAGACACAACTATTTCCTGAGGAGGATTCTTGCTGGGTGGAGAACCAAGCCCAGAAGAAAGAGCCTTGTGATCAGAGTGGTACTGTGTTACCATTTCTTAAAAAACAACGTAACCAACACCTGGTAAACTCCTTTTGGATAAAAATACATCAATTAATTTACATGAGTAATTTTCTGCTAAAACTTAACATTAAAACTATGTACTTTTATGTTTTTATTTTGTGAAGTGTTTATAACAAAATTTACCACTTTTTAGTGTACATTCAGTGACATTAAGTACATTAAAAACCATAAACATTTAAATGTTAACAATTAAAATAGCCTGATGTACCTTCTGTTCTCCCTACCCCTCAGACCACAAATGCCAGCTGGTAAACAACTGTTGCTCATTTAGGTTTAGGTCTTTGGGTTGAAGAAGGCGATGTGTTTCAAGTGGTGTCTATAAACTGTTTAAAGAGAAAGCACAGAATAAAATGTCTTTAGTTATATTCTATGAATGAACTATAGCTGCCAGCTAGGTAATCTTTTTTTACATATCAGGTGATGAATTCTGCCTTTATAGGATTAGTTCCCTGGTGTATTGGGTTGGCCAATAAGTTCGTTTTGTTGTTTTCCATAAGATGACTCCAGTAGCGCTTAGTTGTCTTTAACTTCATTTGAAACAATTTTGTTTGATTGTATTGTGACAGCTGTTGTATCAGCATGCATTTAAAAAAAACTTATCAAAATTGGTGAATTTTTGTGTAGTCATTTTAATATAGAAGATGGAAGAAAATATGCAAATTTTCATCATATTATGCTTTATTACTGGGTTGGCAAAAAAGTCCATTTTAGTTTTTTCCATACAATAAAAGACACATTTTTCATTTTCACCAGTAACTATTGATTTGGATATTTTGAGTATGTCAGCTATCTCCTTTGTGGTACAATCTCGATTGTTCTCAATTAATGTCTTGCTCTCTATCAACTTCACCTGGAGCAGCATCGTCCAGTGAGAAACCTCCAGCACGAAACTGGGCAAACCGCTTTCGACACGTTTGATCAGCCACAGCACCTTCTCTGTACACTGCACACGTCTTTTGCTTTGCGTTTGAGTTGCAGTCAGGTAGACCAGTTGAAGTTGATAGCGATCAAATTGAGACATTAATTGAGAACAATCAACGTTATACCATGTGGGAGATAGCTGACATACTCAAAATATCCAAATCAATAAAGTTATTGGTGAAAATGAAAAGTGTGTCCTTCATTTTGCGGAACACACCATATGGTCTTTTGGCCAACCCAATACACTATGTGACTAATGACATAAAATTATACACTAAAATAGATTCAAGCACTGGGTGGGACTCTGCACTAATTGTTTTTTACTCATTTATTTTCCCTAATTGAGAAAATGGTATCATTAGCACAGTAGTACAGCACTTCTTTATCTTCCCAAGATAATTTTGACTTGTTTACAGCATTTTCCTTTCATAAAGTATTTGTACTTGAAGAGGAGGTGAAAGGACTTCCTATTGCTTCTGGGTGATTTTAAAACAAAAGTTGAAAGTAGCTTCGACCCCAATCACATGTTACTCAATAAAAATAGTTTTATCTTTTTATTAAAATATGTGACTATAGTTGGTATTGGTGATTGTCACTAATGTTAAGTTTTGGAGGTTTTTTTTAAAGATTTTATTTATTTACTTTTAGAGAAAGGGAGAGAGAGAGGGAGAGAAATATCAATGTGTGGTTGCCTCTCATACGCCCCCAACTTGGGACCTGGCCTGCAAGCCAGGTGTGTGCCCTGAGTGGGAATTGAACCAGTGACCCTTTGATTCACAGGCCAGTGCTCAATCCACTGAGCCACACCAGCCAGGGCTGGAGATTTTTTTATTTTTAATTGTTCTTATGTTACAGTTGTCCCCATTTTCCCCCCATTACTCTCCCTTGCCCTACCCACCTCCCACCTCCCACATTCAATCTTCTCACCACCCCCCGCCCTGGTTGTCTTTGTCGGTGGGTTCTTTATACATGTTGTTGGACTTGTCCCTTCCCCTTCTTTCCCCCATTACCCACCTCCCTCCTCCCCTCTGATTACTGTCAGTTTGTTCTTTATTTCCACGTCTCTGGTTCTGTTTTGCTCGCTTGTTTGTTTTGTTGATTAGGTACCATTTACAGGTGAGATCATATGGTATTTGTCTTTCACCACCTGGCTTATTTCACCTAGCATAATGCTCTCCAGTTCCATCCATGCTGTCCCAAAGGGTAGAAGTTCCTTATTTCTTTCTGCTGCGTAGTATTCCGTTGTGTAAATGTACCATAGTTTTTTTATCCACTCATTTACTCATGGGCACTTAGGCTGTTTCCAGCACTTGGCTATTGTAAATAATGGAGCTATGAACATTGGGGTGCATAGGTTCTTTTGAATTGGTGTTTCAGGGTTCTTAAGGTATAGACCCAGCAGTGGAATTGCTGGGTCAAAAGGCAGTTCCATTTTTAGTTTTTTTTGTGGAAATTCCATACTGCTTTCCACAGTGGCTGCACCAGTCTGCATTCCCAGGAACAGTGTTCTAGGGTTTTCTTTCCTCAACAACCTCGCCAGCACGTGTTGTTTGTTGATTTGTTAATGATGGCCATTCTGACTGGTGTGAAGTGGTATCTCATTGTGGTTTTAATTTGCATCTCTCTGGTGGCTAGTGATCCTGAGCATCTTTTCATGTGTCTGGGCCCTCTGTATGTCCTCCTTGGAAAGTGTCTGTTCAAGTCCTTTGCCCATTTTTTAATTGGGTTGTTTGTCTTCCTGGAATGGAGTCCTGTGAGTTCTTTATATATTTTGGAGATCAAACCCTTGTTCGAGGTATCATTGGCAAATATATTTTCCCATATGGTTGGTTCCTTTTTCATTTTGCTGATGTTTTCTTTAGCCATGCAGAAGCTTTTTAATTTGATGAAGTCCCATTTGTTTATTCTTTATGTCCCTTGCTCTAGGGGACATATCGGTGAAAATATTGCAGCCTGGAATATCTGAGATTTTCCTTCCTATGTTCTCCTCTAGGACTCTTATGGGGTCACAACTTATATTTGTCTTTTATCCATCTTGAGTTTATTCTGGGGCATGGTATAAGCTGGTAGTTGAGTTTCATTTTTTTGTATGTAGTTGTCCAGATCTATCAACACCATTTGTTGAAGAGGCTGTTTTTACTCCATTTTATGCTCCTGCTCCCTTTGTCGAATATTAATTGACCATAGAAACTTGGGTTTATTTCTGGGCTCTCTATTCTGTGCCATTGATCTGTGTGTCTGTTCTTATGCCAGTACCAGACTGTTTTGATTACAGTGGCCTTGTAATATAGTTTGATATCAGGTATTGTGATCCCTTCCACTTTGTTCTTCTTTTTCAAAATTGCTGAGGCTATTTGGGGTCGTTTATGGTTCCATATAAATTTTTGAAATGTTTGTTCTATATCTGTGAAATATGTCATTGGTATTTTAGTTTTGCGTTGAAGCTATAAATTGCTTTGGGTAGTATGGAAATTTTGATGATGTTAATTCTTCCAATCCATGAACATGGTATATGCTTCCATTTGTGTGTGTCTTGCTTAATTTCTTTCTTCACTGTTCGGTAGTTTTCTGAGTACAGGTCTTTTACCTCCTTGATTAGGTTTATTCCTAGGTACTTTATTGTTCTTGCTGCTATAGTAAATGGAATTTTTTCCTAATTTCTGTTTCTGATATTTCATTGTTGGTGTACAAAAATGCCTTCAATTTCTGAATATTGACTTTGTATCCTGTTGTTTTGCCAAATCCACTTACTAGGTCAAGTACTTTTTTGGTGGAATCTATAGGGTTTTCTATGTATACTATCATGTCATCTGCAAACAATGACAGTTTTAATTCCTCCTTTGTAATTTGGATGCCTTTTATTTCTTTTTCTTGTTTGATTGCTGTGGCTAGAATTTCCAATACTATGTTAAATAGAAGGGTGAAAGTAGACACCCTTGTCTTCTTCATCTTAGTGGGAAAGCTTTTAGTTTTTGCCCGTTGACTATGATGTTGGCTGTAGGTTTCTTGTATATGCCTTTATTACGTTGGGGTGTGCTCCTTCTACACCCACTTTGCTGAGTGTTTTTATCTGACTTTGCTCTGTGGGAAAATAATATGAAGATATGTGAACTTTGGTTTGGATCCCTACAGTTTAAGTTTGAACATGGTAGTTAAGATAATGTGTAAATCATCTTAATTTTAGGAAGCAGGTTTCAGTTTATAGCATAAAATAACATTTTATTTCTGTAGACATCTTTAGCCCTTTCTTTCAAGTTCTGTGATAACCATTTATCACACAGCTGTTAGAAATTGTACTATAAAGTAAAAGATGCTCTGAAGTGAAAATCCTCTTTTTTGCTTCCATTCCAGGTGTGGTTCTGTAAAGGACGGCTCCTTGGTGGCCTGTGCATTTTCTCCCAGCGGAGACCTCTTTGTCACCGGCTCCTCATGTGGAGATTTAACAGTGTGGGATGATAAAATGAAGTGTCTGCATAGTGAAAAAGCACATGATCTTGGAATTACCTGTTGTGATTTTTCCTCACAGCCAGTTTCTGGTTAGTTATTTTATTCTTCTAAGCATTAGTGAATCCTGTTTGTAACTTGTATATGACTTTTGGTTCTTTTATTCATTTTCATTGCATCAAACAAGGAGCCCTTTTAAGGATCATCCTTCCCCTTTATGTCTTCACATTGAAATTACAAAGAAACATTTATGTGTGAGAATCAGGTTCTTTTGTGTATGTACATTTTTTGGCACTAGGTCTTTGAAATCTGGTGTGTATATTATGTCACATCCCTGTTTGGCCACATTTCAAGTGTCCTGCAGCCACATGCGTCCAGTAGCCACCTTACTGGACAGCATAGGTGCAGACAGTAGCAGGGTGGGTGTGGCACTCCCCTGTTTCAGACCCATCATGGCCAAACTCAGAACATAAACCCTCCAAGTGCCTTACCTGTTCTGTTTCCCTGCCTCATCTCAGTTCGCACTTGGCCTCATGCATTCTCTTGCTACACTGGCCTTCTTTCATTCCTTGAATGTTTCTAAGATTTCTCCAAGGGTTTCACACGTGGACCCTTTGCCTGGTTCACTCTTACTCAACTTTTGATTTTTAGCTGAAAAAAGTCACTGTAGGTGGGCCTCCCCTGCTCTTACCTCCTGGACTAAAGCATTTTGATAGCCTTGTATTTGCCTACTTTATTTTTCCTTTACAGTACTTAAGAGAAGTATGATAATTTCTAATTGTATGTTTATTTATATAGATTATGTTTAATGATGTTTTTTCTAGACAGAAAGCTCCCTGAGGACAGATACTGTTACATAGTAGGCCCTGAAATGTAGAATGATGAATACATTTCTTTTAGTGGCTGCAATTTTTTGTTTTTTAACATTTTAACATCATGTAGTAAATCAATGGATGTCCTTTTCATGACCCCTTCTTGTATGAAACAACCTACCTAGTTTAATTATGATAGTTTATGGTAGCTTATTCTATTTTAAAATTTTTATTTGTTTATTTTTAGCAAGAGGGGAAGGGAGGGAGAGAAAGAAGGAGAGAGACATTGACGTAAGACAGAAACACTGATCTGTTGCCTCTCCCATGCGCCCCGACCAAACCCACAACTGGGGCATGTGCTCTAACTAGGAATCGAACCCTCCACCTTTTGCTTTGTAGGATGATGCCCAGCCAACTGAGCCACACTGGTCAGGGCGATGATTTGTTCTTTTAATATATCATTCTAAAACCATCCTGCAATAGAGAAGAACCATTTCTTCCACTTCTTTGGCACCTCCTGCAAATCTTGTATACACTCAATGAATCTTTGATAAATTATATAAAAGTAGGAAGATTTATGTTTCCTTGATTCTAAATTATCTGAAATGATTTCTAATTAAAATACCATTATTATGTTAATATTAGGGTGAAACTAAGGGCAAACTTGTCTCTAGAAGGGTTGGCAGCAGTTGGGGCCTGGAAAGCTTCTTAAACCAGGCAGAGAATTCCAGGCGAGATTTTAAAATAAGTGTGATACCCACATCTTTCACCTGCTTTTAGAGTATATTTCAAAGTATATTTCTCAGTATAATTCTAATCTGTGTCTTTTTAGTTTCTTTAGTTCAGCTTTTCTTAAAATAGATTATTAACCTTGTGTAAATTTCCTGAAACAGATTGATACATGCTTTAAAAGGAATTATTGTAGGAATTTGTGGAAACTGCTACATTTTCTTAAAAGACAAAGTATGAAATTTTAATTTGTTATTGTTTAATTGGAACTGTTAATATCAATAAATACTTATGAGTTATTGACTCTTTTATCTTTGTGATATTTTGCTCAAATAAGGAAAAAGAATCTCATTTGTGCCTGAGGATAAATGATCAATTTTCTCCACTATTTTTTTGAGCAACTCTTACATATCAATAAAATTTCTATCACTTACAGAAGAGGTTGGCATTGGTTGTACAGTAGTGAGCATAGCTGCCTTCCAAAAAAAGAGCCTAATTTTTTTATTTAGAAAATTTGTTTTTAAACTTTAATCTAAGTAGGTCTTTCCTTTTAGAGAGGCTTTGCTCTTTATTTATTTATTTATTATTTATTTATTTATAAATAAAGCAGGCAACCTATAAAGGGAAGTTATAGTGAATGTAGCACTAGGCCAGGAGGAAGGACATTGGAAAAAAACCTAATTTGTATACAGTCATACCTTGTAGATACTGCAGGTTCAGTTCCAGACACCACAATAAAGCAAGTCGCAATAACATGTGTTGCAGTGTTTTTGCTGATGGGGAGGGTCTCGCCCTCAGTAAAAAACATGAGCAACGTATGTGAAATGCAGTACAGTGAGGTATGCCTGTAAATGGAGGTTGGATGTTAGCTTGTTTTTCTTTGCTTTTTCAATTAGAGTTACTGGGCTGACATTGGTGAATAAGATCCTGTTTCAACTGTGTACCTCTGTGACATGTGATCTGCGAGTTATACTGTGTTCCCACCGCCCAAAGTCAGGTCCTCTCCCTCTCTCCCTCTAGTTTTTAGATGATGAAGAAAACTTGAGTTAGGTTATTACTACAATTTAAATATCTTCCTGAAGAAAAGTATGTATTTAAATATTGTATTTAGATATGGAGCACAGGCACGTTTTAAGCTTCCATACTTTTCCATTGTCCTAGCTGAATTCTCACTACTTAAACTTAAGAATTAACCTCAAAGGACCTATTTAGTCAAACAATGAAAAAAAATGACATTTTCCTAATTGAGTCTAGTACCTAAATATTTTACTCTTAGCCATTTGTTAAGTAAAATGTTTTGCCTTAAAAAGACTCAGAAAGGATGCCTTTTGGCTGAACCTGTGCTGTTAAAAACCAAAATGCTACTGAAATGTGGAAATCCCATGGAGTTAGAAAAATTTTCAATGAGAAGGAAGTTACTTTGTTGTATGTTAATGAAGTGTAGGTACTTTCAACAAGACAGAGTTCATAGAAGACAATTTAGGTACTCAGATATATAAAGTATTTTGTTTAAATACTATATACCGAATATTTGCAAAACCAGAGTGCAAGCTTAAGATGCATATTAGGTTTCTAACTTGTGTCTTACTGCACACAAGTGCCAAAACTTTCTCTGATGAAACTGCATTTGTGGTATGAGGTGAATTCATGTCAAATTAGGTTGATGATATCAATACTTATATTATCCACAAGTATTTGGGAACTTACATGGTGGGTATATAATAATCCCCGAAATTATCCAAGTAAGCGTGAAAACTAGTGCAGTTTTGTTTTGGGGACACCCCATCTAATTGATTACATTCCCTAATTTATATACTATTTTCCACAAAATCAAGTGCACCGAATTGATACTATTTTGGACTTATATAATTCCAGCCTTTGTCATGATTAAATCAAAAGTGAAAAAAATCTCATTATTATTCCATATGAATTATAGAGTAAGCTTTTAAGAAATGGATATAGCCTTAAAAAGTTAAAGTTGGGAATAATGAAACGTTTAACATTTATATCATAACTGCCATTTGTTCCTAGTTTTTCCTATCAGTGCCAACCTCATGGACTCTAAAATTGGGATGGAGGATGCCCTAGGCTTAGTGCCTCAGGGTGGGTCCTTGCAGCCTTGTTATATTCTTAGTGGGAGCTAAATAAAAAGATATTTTGTTGTAACAATTTTAGGGGCTAAAGTTACAATCCTTTGAAATAACTAGTTCAAAAGAAATTCTTCAACTAACATTTCATTATATAGTATAAGGTAATATTGCTTGTAAATATGTTTTAAATGAATGGAATTAGCATCTCAGCATAATAAGTGGAAATTTTTTTAAAATGATTTATCAATTCTTCTGTATTTCAATAAATTTACATTTTTAGATGGAGAACAGAGTCTTCAGTTTTTTCGCTTGGCAACATGCGGGCAGGATTGCCAGATCAGAATTTGGGGTGTGCCTTTGAGCCACATCTTAGGTGTGTATTCAGCCAGCAGTTCTCTAAAATCGTTCGTGATCCAGATAAAATCTCTGTTTGGGTTCATCTTCTTTACCTCAGGTACTCTGGATACCTAAAAGTGATTATTAAAATGCTGTAAGAACTTTTAATAAGAGTAATATATACCCACGATTTAAAAATGTGCTCGCTGCCGACTGTGCCCTCACCACTGCCGTCACACAGAGCTAACCGGGCACTTTACTTGTTCTCGACTCCCGTGGTGGTTTCCAGAGTCTATGAATATTTATATTACCATATTTTAAACTTACCGTAGTTACTGTTCTTTGACAGGGTGTGTGTCTCTTCCTCACACATTGTACTGTTTCTTCAGGTGACTCTTTAGTTAAGAAATTGAAGTCATTTAGTTTTGGAATACAGTATTCCTTTATGTTATTTCTTTAATATTTCTCCTCTACTTCCTCTCTTTATATAACTCCCATTAATTGTGTTGAACCTTCTGATATAACTTCATTCTGCTTTATCCTGCACATTTATCTCTTCATCTTTTTTCTACT
The DNA here is from genome assembly GCF_022682495.2 of Desmodus rotundus. NCBI lineage: Eukaryota > Metazoa > Chordata > Mammalia > Chiroptera > Phyllostomidae > Desmodus > Desmodus rotundus. Next base: position 148,032,439 of record NC_071388.1, on the reverse strand, counting down.
AAATTGAAAATTCCTCAGCTTTATCTTTTAACCTTCTTTTGAATTGTTTCATGTCATCAGCCACATTTTCAATTTCTAAAAGCTCATCCTCTGTTTCTTTTTCATAGTGTCCTCCTTTCATTTGATGAATGCAAGATCCTCTCAAAACTCTCCACATACCAATTAGAATCTTTTCATTTTGTTTTTAAGTTCCCTTGTTTCCTGATCATCTTTGTTTGCTCTTGGGCCTGTTTTTTTTGGTTGGTTGGTTGGTTGGTTGGTCTACCCTGATCTTTCTGTTTTTTATAGTTATCTAAATCAAGTGTCTGGTGATCCTTAGGATTCCATTTACAGGTAAGAATTAGACAGTGGACCCTGGCCGGGTTGTTCAGATGGTTAGCGCCTGAGCCCAATACGACAAGGTTGCGGGTTTAACCCAGGTCAGGGCACATAAAACAATCAGCCAGTGAATGACTCAGTAAGTAGAAAGCGAAAGCCAAATTGGTGTTTGTCTGTCTGTCTCTCCCTTTCTCCCTCTCTCTCCCTCCTCCTCTCTTGCTCTCTCTTAAAAAAGAGAGAGACAAGGACAAAGTGTTTAGAAGCTCTGGCGCATGGCCTCCCTTTAGAACAGGGGAGGGGTTAGGGCTAGGGGATGGAGGTGTTCTGTCGTCTGGAACTGCCCTGGGCTCCCCAGGCAGTTTGGGTCAGGGAGGGATCGGAGGAAGACACGAGTGTTTATAAACAGACTTTTGGTTGGTTTTTCTATTTTCAGGTCTGTATTTGTATCATTCAGACTTTGCTTTTCCCTGACTGTTGATAGCCCCAAATCTTTTGGGGTTTCCTAGGGCAGATTAGCTTTCTCTTGGCATTCTAGGCTGTTATTCCTCTAAACTACCTCATCGGTTAATTTGCTTTCTGCCTTCCCCAAACTGGTTTCAATTTCTGGTTTGCTGATGCCCCCTTTCTGTTCTTTTCATTGATGTGAATTTATATATTTATGAATTCCTATATCATCATTTTAATGGGAACTCTGAAATATATGGTCAATTGGCCATCTTGCTTTAGATGCCTAAAAATATTCTTATTTTATTATGTAATCAGCTTTGGTTATATCTCAGGCCACATTTTGTTGTTAATAATTGTCAAAGATAAACAGATAAACAAAGGGGGACGCTGGTTAAAGTGGTAAGGACAGGTTTTAACTAGTAATACACCACCGCAATAGGGAAAAGAACCCAGCATGAGCTCAGCTCACCTCCAGGTTATACAGAGGTGACGGGGTGTTTTAAAGGAGGAATGAGGGAATAAGGGCAGGTAAGTAGGGCTCTGTAGAGTCAAGGAAGTGAAAATTACAGAAAGCAGGAAGAGGGTGGGGTTGGTCCACTGAAACCCATCTGGGTTTGCTAATTGGAATTTACGGAATTTAAGCTCCTACCTTCCCACAGAGCCCGGGAGTCAGGAACCCTATCTTCAGGTGTTCGCTGAAACAAATAGCAACATGTATTTGACAGCCTTGAACACTGCTCAAGGCCTTTCCCCCTTCCCTCTGGTCACTGTCAGTTTGTTCTTTATTTCCTTGTCCCTGGTTCTGTTTTGGTGGCTTGTTTGGTTTGTTGATTAGGCTCTACTTGTGGGTGAGATCACATGGTGTTTGTCTTGCACCTCCGGGCTTATTTCACTTAGCATAACACTCTCCAGTTCCATCCATGCTGTTGTGAAAAGTAGGATTTTGTGTTATCATACTTGGTAGGAGTGTTATAAGGTATACTGGAATGACAAGCTATATAAATTACCATTCATTAATTTTTATTGATGAAATGAGAAAATATTTTCTTAAAATCAGATTTTTAAAACTACAGGTGCTTGATTCTTAGGGTATTTGGGCAATTGGTATATGTACGTTGTTAAATAAAATATATAACATTTTAAAAATTAAATACCAAGATTGTAATGTAGTTTAAATTTTATATTTTTAAAAGATTTGATAATTAGAGCAGCCTCCTGTCGAGTGCTTGCTGAGCACACCATTTTCTTTGCCCATTACTGAGCTTCTGAAACCACTGTCCCACACACCGTTCCAGTGCCTGCGTGGCCTGAGGACTTTTTCATCTGTGTCCTTCGGGCACTAATTAATTGAATAAATAAGTGTAGTAGCTTTGACTGAAGGAATTCTAAGCAAGGCCAGCTTGCTAATCTTTCTCACCTTATTGTTTGCAGGTTTTGAATTAAAATATAAAAGTACACTGAGTGGGCACTGTGCTCCTGTTCTGGCCTGTGCTTTTTCTCATAATGGGCGGCTGCTAGTCTCAGGGTAAGCCATTTCCTTTAATTTCCTTAAACCATTTTGATAGGAAACAAACAGGCATACAGAAAAGTACATAACACATCAGAGAATAGCTTGATAAATGATTCTGTTACAAACCTATAGCCGCTACTCTGGTCAAGAAATAGAACATTGCTGGTTCTGCTCAAGAAGTCTTCCCCTTCCACCTTTCTGGTGGCAGCACCTCAGGACATAAGCAGTATTGCTTTTTCCTTTTAAACTGATTTAAAACAAATCATACAATGTGAATTATTTTATGTCTGGCTTCTTTAACTCAGTATTATGTTTGCAGCATTGATTCATATTTATGCATATAGCTGTGGTTTACTGGTTTTCATTGCTGTGTAATATTCCATTGCATGTATGTACTATAATTTATTCATATTAATGTTGATGAGCTATGAATTATTTCCAGTTTGGGAGTATTACAACAATAACTCTATGAACATATCTGTATCTCCTGGTGCTCATGATCCTGTGTTTCTGCGGGATAAATACATAGGAATGGAATTGATGGGTCATAGAATAGTTGGATTTTCAACTTTGGCAGGTAACACCAAATTGTTTTCCAAGTGGTTGAATATACCTATAGCAGGGTTATTTCACATCCTAGCCTATACTTGGTATTGTGGGTCTTTTTAATTTTAGCTATTCTGATAGATGTGAAGTGTTGTCTTGCTGTGGCTTTAATTTGCATTTCCCCAAAACACTGAGATTAAAACCATTTCAAAATTGTATTGGCCATATGTATTTCCTCTTTTGTGAAGTACCTGTTCAAGTTTCTTGCCCAGTTTTCTTCCAGATTATTTTTCTTTTTGCTTTATTGTTAAAAATATGTATTCTTCCTATATTTCTATATATGAGCCATTGTATTGCAAATATCTTTTCCTACCCTGTGGATTTGCCTTTTTACAGTTTATAATTTTAGTAGTTTTTTTATGTTCTAAGGTCATGAAGATATTCTCCTGTATTGTCTTCTAAAACTTTCTTGTTCCTCAAATTTGATTGGTGTGTATGATGTGTGACAGGAACCCAGTTTCATTCCTTTCCATGTGAATGACCAGTTGTCCAGAACCATGCATAGAAACACCTACTTTCTTATGCTAACTTGTCAGAAATCATTGGCCACATATGTGTGGATCTGATTCTCAGCCAGCTATTCTATTCTATTTTTCAGTTTGTCTGTCCTTGTTCTAATGCCATTCTATCTTTCTAAGGCTTTATATTTGGGTTACTCTCGGCTTCTGACACTTCCAAGTAAATTTTAGCATTAGCTTGTCAAATTGCTTCCAATTCTCCCCTCTGAACATAACTGTTTGGATTTCAATTGGGATTATATTGAATCTGGTAAATATGGGGAGAACTGATTTTTGTATGATACTGAGTCTTCTAATAGATGAAGATGGACTATTTTTCCATTTGTCTTGATTTCTTTTAATAATTATCTTGTGTATAAACATTTCCCTCATCGCTTATTAGATTTATTTCTGGGTACTTGATTTTTTGTTGCTATTATAAGAGATGTGGCTAATATAGAGAAATATATATGGAAAGAAAATGGGTATCTCTACAAAGATTCTAATTTTGAATTTTTTATGTATGAAATTATATGTTAATAATGATGGTTTTTGTCTCTTCCTTTCTAATCCTTATACCTTAGATTTCTTCTATGCTTTGCTGAACTGGCTAACACTATCAAGATAGTGGAAATAGAGATAAAAGCCATCAGTGTCTGAGTGGCATTGTTTTATGTTTTTGAAAATCTCTTCAATATCTTGGGTTAGCAGAAGATACATAGAGTCTCATATTTGCATCACACTTTCCGTTAGCTTTGAGAGCTAGAATGGTGTCCCACCTCATGGAGCAAAATATGGAGGGACTGTCCCCTCCATCTTTCTCCACAGCTGTCCTCCAACCCCTTAGAATTGGTCTCTTGTTCCACCCTACCTCTCTTGATCCAACCAGACAAAATGAGCACTGAATGCATCAGCTTCTATTCAAGCAGGAAGAATCAGGCTGTATACTTCAAATGGAGGCTGCCTTTTCCCATATATTCTCAGTTCTTAGCATTCCTTGGAAACCAGTTTTAAAATGTCCATCATTGTAGTAGTTTTAAGAGTTCAATAAATAACACCCTCTTCTTGAGTTGAAAACCCGAAAGAGAGAAATGCAGGACAGAGAGGCTGGATCTGTCTCTGACTTGCTTGCCTGCTCTTGGGCCGCGTGGGCCACTGCAGACTGTCCATGCAGGAGCACATCAGGACAAAGGGGCTGAGCCACGCGGCCGATGGTCTTCTCCCAAACTTTTCAGTCATCTGTTTTTTCTTCTTTTCTGCTAAACAGGAGGAGAGAGAAGAGAGGCCAAAAATAAATTTTATTTCAGAAGGGATAGGAAATAAATGTCCCCTTTTCCTCCCAACAAGATACTTATTTACTTTTTAAAAAAATCTTTATTACATATGTTTTCCATTACCATTTAGACCCCTTATACCTTTTATCCATTTTATAAATGTGGATGATAGGTTGTCATGAATTAGGACTGTCATGAATAAATAAATTATCATTAATTAGGAGTGGTTTTAACAGCCCGCTCTCGCTCACTAATGACTAGCATAAGAAGGCTTAAGACCACCTTTCCAAAACTCAGATCATCTTTTATTTCCTATCTCTTTACAACACTGTTAACAATCCTATTGGACAAGTTAGTTCATTAGTAGCTAAAGAGTACATGTTAAAATTATGGAAGTTTAGTTTGATGTAGTCCCGTTTGTTTTTCTTTTTTCTTTTGTTTCCTTTGCCTGAGGAGACATATCCAAAAAATACAGGGTCTGGCACAAATAATGCCCCTTATTTATTACAGAATCTTTTATTTCAAAATGATAAGCATGTAATTCTGTAGTGTAACAATATCACATGCAAGTGTACCATATGACACTTTAGGTGAAATGTTCAAATTAAAACTATAAATTATTACACCCATATCATAATCCTACCAACAATAGTCAGGCAGGCATTACTTCTGCCAGACCCTGTATATTGCTGAAAGTGATGTCAAAGAATTTACTGCCTGTGTTTTCTTCTAGAAGTTTTATGATATCAGGTCTTAATTCCAGTCTTTAAAAATTTGAGTTTATTCTTGTAGTTCATGTAAGAAAGTGATCCATTTTTATTCTTTTTTATGTATGTGTCTAGTTTCCCAACACTGTTGATTAAAGAGACTGTCTTTACTCCCTTTTACAGTCCTGTCTTCCATGTCATAGATTAACCGACCATGTAGACATGGGTTTATATCTGTGCTGTCTACTCTGTTTCATTATCTGTGTCAGTTTTTATGTCAGTACCATCCTGATTACTATGGTCTTGTAATACAGTTGGATATCAGGTAGCATGATACCTCCAACTTTGTTCTTGTTTTTCAAGATTGCTTTGAATATTCGGGGTCTTTTGTGGTTCCATATAAATTTTAGGATTATTTGTTCTAGTTCTGTGAAAAATGACATTGGTATTTTAAAAGGGATTGCCTTGAATCTGTAGATTGCTTTGGGTAGTATGGATAAGGTTAATTCTTCCTGTCCATGAGCATGGTGGTTGTTCGCCTGTTGCTTACTCTTTCCATGTGAACTCTTGCTTGTTGCCAATACAGTGCTTCCTAATACACTGCTCCTAAGATTACTGCTCACAACGCAGCATCTCAGGTGACACATATCATTAGGATGAATTGATTTTAATTGTACTAGTGGTAGTCTCAGAAATTGGAATTTTCTTTTAGTTCTCAGAAGTAATGGAGTTTTCTCTAAGAATTTTGGATATTCCAGTAATAATACTTTGTGGCTTGAGGGATTTAAGACTAAATAAGAGTGTCTATAAATTATGTCTGACATGTACATATTCAAGTAATGTTAGCTGCGAGTGTGATTTCTTAATGTGTTTTGGCTGAAATTTAGCATTTAATGCTATAACTATGTTTTTTTAACATCCAGAATGCATTTATCTGATTCCCATTTTCTTTTATTTTATATGTGAACATTTAAAGTATAATTCTTATTTTGAATATATGACAAAGATTCTGTAGTCAAGATGAATTATCAACACTGAATAGCTTAATAAATGAGTAATTTTAAGTCTTATTGAAAGGAATTTTAAGGCTTCCATAGGCATGACTCCTGTGGTCAGACTATAATCAACTAACTTTTAATAATAAGTACAAATTATTAAAGTGGTACAGAGGGTAGTAACACTTAGTTGTTACATTTTCTTGCCTTGCAACATATATAAAGGTGGTATAAACACCAATTCCAAGAAGGGGGAAATACCATGTAGAAGCATGTTTATCTGCTATTTTTAATTATGTATTTTGTTATATAGTATTATGCTTTTTTTGTATGATTATTTCCACCACTAGAATAATCCCAGCTGGTTGTTTTTAATTTTTATGCCACTAACCAAAACAATGTAGAGTTCATATCAAGTTTAGAATTATAATTTTCAAAAATGAGTCACAATCAAGATACACACATTGATTAGTAATTAAGGCATAGCCATATCAATGATAAAGAACAGTGCTATCTGAAAAAAAAAAACAAGTAGCAAGTAATAGCCTCTTCTTGTGGTGGGTTTTCCCTTTGAGTTACTAACTTGATGGGATTGCCACTTATTTATACATCACAAATGTTTATTCTCTTTATGGCTATATAGTATAAACAGTACATGCTAACATTTAATAAAGTTTGTAACTTTCTGATAAATTTCATATATGGCATGTAGTTTTTGAATGAAAGTTCATTAATATGAAAAAGTACATTCTAAATGTTGGTATGTCAATATCTCAGTTTTTTCTTAAAAAGTTATTTAAATGAATTTAAAATACTAATTAAATAAATGCTATACTTTGTTTTTATAGAATTTTTCACTCATATTTTCTTTCTTTTAAAGATCAGTGGATAAGTCAGTCATAGTGTATGATATTGTAAGTATTTGAAAATCTTGTGTGTGATCTGTGTAAAGTATGTATATTAATTAGGCTACTGAACTTCAAGTTTAGTCAGACAAGATGAAAAAATGTATACTTTTTTTTGTTGCTTAGGGTACCCAAGAATATAATATAAGCATTTTCAGAAATGCTGAAATAGTTAGGCAAGTAAGGTACCGGTTCAGGGAGAAGCCCTTAAATATTTCAGTAATGATTTTAAGATGGACACATGTTTAATTTTTGTCAAAGAAAACATAGACTTAAAGAGCACTAATATCCAAAATATCACTTTATATCAATTTTTCTTAAAGTTTTACACCAGGTTTTCATAATAAGAAAGGGTGAGTGCTTACCCCAGGGTATGTGAAAAGTGGCCTACCACTGTTAGTCCTGGCTGGATTTAGAGACCAGTATAAGGAAGAGTAGGCTACAGTGGTTTTGGAAAAATTGGTGTTTGGGGTAGAACCATGTAAATAAAGACCAGATTGCATGAGTGTGAAGAAAAGTGAACGTCTTACATATAGTGAAGATGTGGTTAATGAAAATGTTCTAAAAGAGAAGTCAGTATTGAGGAAAGACTTATAATGATTGACTTCAGGCTGTAGTTATGCCAGCAAATGAAATGGAGACGCAAATACTAATCAAAGTGTAGTGGGTAGACTTCTGGCCAATACAGTGGTGTAGGTAGACATACTTTGCCTCCTCACACAACCAAAAGAAGGATAACAACAAATTTAAATGAAAAAAATAACCAGAGCTGCCAGAAAATTGAACTGTATGGAAGCCAGACAACCAAGGAGTTAAAGAAGAAACAATCATCCAGACGAGTAGGAGGGGTGCAGATGGGCAGCTGGGGCAGAGAGGACTCCCAGCAAAGTGGTGGCTGGAGGACCTGGGTGGGCAAGGCTGCAGCTGGCATACTGTATGGTCCCACATTTGAGTGTAGATAAACTGGGAGGAACATCTGGGGAGTGAGACAGATCATGCAACCCAGGGTTCCAGCATGGGAAAAGAAAGCCTCAAAAACTTCTGGCCGTAAAAACCTGTGGGGGTTGGGGTGGTGGGAGAAACTCCCAACCTTACAGGAGAGTTTGTTGGAGAGACCCACAGGGTCCTAGAATGTACACAAACCCACCCACCTGGGAATCAGCATCAGAAGAGCCCAATTAGCTTGTGGGTAGCAGAGGAGGCAACTGAAAGCTGGATGAGAGCTGTGTAAGAGGCATTTTTCCCTTTCTGACCCCTCTCCAACATACAGTGCCACAACACAGCAACCTGGGTTGCTCTGAGCTGGCAAATACCTTAGGCTCCACCCCTTAGAACATAATAGGCCCCCAAGATAAAGAAATATGGCCCAAATGAAAGAACAAATCAAAGCTCCAAAGATTAGAACTAAGCAATGAAGAGACAGCCAACCTTACAGATGCAGAGGTCAAAAAACTGGTAATCAGGATATTTACATAAATGGTTGAGTATGGTCACAAAATAGAAGAAAAAGTGGAGGCTATGAAAAGTGAAATAAAGGAAAATGTACAAGGAACCAACAGTGAAGGGAAGGAAACTGGGACTCAAATCAATGGTTTGGACCAGAAGGAAGAAATAAACATTCAATCAGAACCAAATGAAGAAACAAGAATTCAAAAAAATGAGAAGAGGCTTAGGAACCTCCAGGACAACTTTAAATGTTCCAACATCCGAATTATAAGGGTGAAGGAGAAGAGGAAGAGCAAGAAATTGAAAACTTATTTGAAAAAATAATGAAAGAGAACTTCCCCAATCTGGTGAAGGAACCAGACATGAAAGTAAGTCCAGGAAGCTCACAGAGTCCCAAAGAATTTGAATCCAAGGAGAAACACATGAAGACACATCATAATTAAATTTCCCAAGATTAAAGATAAGGAGAGAATCTTAAAAGCAGCAAGAGAAAAGGAGACAGGCACCTACAAAGAGTTCCCATAAGACTATCAGCTGATTTCTCAAAAGAAACCTTACAGGCAAGAAGGGGCTGGAAAGAGGTATTCAAAGTCATGATAGGCAAGGACCTATATCCCAGATTACTCTATCCAGCAAAGCTCATTTAGAATGGAAGGGCAGATAAAGTGCTTCCCAGATAAGGTCAAGTTAAAAGAGTTCATCAGCACCAAGGCCTTATTATTTGAAATGTTAAAGGGACTTATCTAAGGAAAAGAAGAAGTAAAATGACAAGTAAAATGAACAGTAAAATGACAAGAAACTCACAACTATCAACAACTGAACCTAAAAAAACAAAAACAAAAACAAACTAAGCAAACAACTAGAACAGGAACAGAATCACAGAAATGGAGATCACATGGAGGGTTATCAGTGGGGAGTTTGAGGGGGGTGAATGGGGGAAAAGGTACAGGGAATAAGAAGCATAAATGTTACGTACAAACTAGACGAGGTTAAGGATAGTATAGGAAATAGAGAAGCCAACGAACTCATGTACAACCCATGGACTTGAACTAAGAGTAGGGAATGCTGGTGGGAGGTGGGGTCCAAGTTGGAGGGGAATAAAGAGAAAAAAACTGGGACAACTGTAATATCATAATCACTAAAATATACTGGAAAAAAAAGTGTTTGGGTCAAGTAAGAAAGTAATCCTCCGTGGAGAGGTTCACATTACTAAGAATTCTGGCAGGAATTGGGAAAGAATACTCACATGAGGTAAAGTAGATCCTTAAAGATTTTGATGAAATTGTCATGAGGTTTTACATTTACAAAAACAATTATAACATTAAATTTTTCCATAAAATACATATATGAGTCTGTTATATACAGCTAGATGCTGGATGGCCAGCTAAGTGTACTCAGAACCTAAGCGACTAATTTTTACTCACCAGTCCTGCAGTGGGTACAAGTCAAATGCCATAGCAAAAGTACAAATTGTTTCATGTAATAGGTGTTTAGGTTACTATTAGTAAGTTCAAACAAATCACTAAAAGCCTAGAGTACACAAAAAAATTTCCCTAAAAATTTTTGGGAAAGTTCTTATAGACAACAGTGCTGATTTAAGAAAGAGTGAAACCAGTATCTGATAATATTATTAGGTAAAGATTCTATTCTTTATTCATTGGGTGAAGTTTCAACCTATATTAGTGACTAATAATAATGTTAAAATACATAGAGCATATAAACCATTTATGTCAAACAAGTTTTTATTAGTAATTTGTGCCTGAGTAAATAAATGTAAAGCTGTTTTCTTTTTTTTTTTCCCTCCAGAATACTGAGAATATACTTCACACATTGACTCAGCATACCAGGTCTGAACTTAACCCCCTTTGTACTAATATAATTAAAACATGAGTCTAAGGTATATAATAGTTGTTTTTATTAACTAGGTACGTCACAACGTGTGCCTTTGCACCCAGTGTTCTTCTGCTTGCTACTGGTTCCATGGACAAAACTGTGAACATCTGGCACTTTGACCCGGACACACTCTGCCAAGGTTAGTGAGGACGACATATTTAATCCAGTTCAACCCCTTCACCGTTAAAATCAGAAATTCAGCATCTTTGACAAAGTATTAACATCACTTTTTCCAATATAAAGCATACATCCATATTGAATATAATTTAAAGATAATTTTAGAGAAAACAGTGATAAAGTAGTTGACCATGTTAGAACTGTTGATAAATAGTTGGGCACGTGTTCATGTATATAACACTTCCCATAGTTTTGTAAGCTAATTATTTATACTTCATCCTCATTTTTTCAGATAAATATAGCCTTCAAACAAAGTAGAAATTATAGTTTTATTTTGTTGGTTTTATTTTGGCCCTGGCAGGCAACATTGATACATAATTTAAGAGTTTGTTTTAATGACTGCCAGAATCAACCAAATAGTGGTGCTGCTATGCGGGTGATAGAGCCAAAAGAATTCTTTTGCTGGTAAGAATTTTATATAGTAAAGAAAAATTGTTTTTATTTAGTAAAAAAGGTTCCAAAATAGTATTTAATGTATTAAATAATCCTTTAATTATACATGCTATTTGATTTTCTGAATTTTTCTGAAAGGATGTTGAAACATAAAACACAAATTTGAGGAGAAAGTGAGACTGTTTGCAAAGGAAACAGTTTTTCTTTTGTTTGTTGTTATTTTACTTGCCTTTTTTTGTGGGGTTTTGGGGTTGTTTTTAAGCAAGGAGCACGGAAGATCACCTGAAGCCATTTACAGAAGATTGGTCCGAAGATGACGTCTCAGCGTGGCTTTGTGCACAAGAGTTAAAAGACCTCGCTGGTGTTTTCAAACTGAATAACATTGATGGGAAAGAACTATTAAATCTTACAAAAGAAAGTCTGGCTGATGATTTGAAAATTGGTAAGATCGGCGGAAGATGTGTCTTTGTGTGGGACGGTGTACGTGCATGAGGGCAGGGCAGCGACTTCCACCCTCTCATCTCGCAGCACACACGAGCTAATTCCTGACATGCTGTGGCTCACCAAAAACCACGTTACATTTTTTGCTGATCCAACAAAAAATGGGTACAACTTTGATTCAGTCACACCAGGTGGCTGTTGTTGTGTTGGCTGTTGTCACTTTTTTATGTGACAATCTAAGGGAAAAGAGGTCAGTGCCCCTGACTAAATAGTCAGGTATTGCAGGTTTTATAAATTCCTGTGGCAGACTAGGAATGAAAATTGAAAATTGCTGGGTTATGGAAAATAAATGTTTAGGTAACTAAAGGCACCATGTAACTGTAATTGGGGGAGTGGGGCTGGGTGGAAAAGGTGAAGGGATTAAGCAAAAAGAAAACAACAAACCTGCTTCATAGACAGACAATGGTGTGGTGATTACCAAATGGAAAGGGGGATGGGAGAGGCAGGAGAGGGTAAAGGGGGAGAAATGGTGATGGAAGGATAATTAACTTGGGGTGGTGAACACACAATGCAGTGTACAGATGTAGAATTGTAGCCCTGAAACCTATATAGTCTTATTGGCCAATGTCACCCCAATAAAATCAACTTAAAAAAATATGGTTGCCATATGGGAGGGTGTTGGGGGTAGGAGTATGGATAAAAAGGTGAAGGGATTAAGAAGGACAAATTGGTAGTTATAGTCATGGGGATGCAAAGTAGGGCATAGGGAGTAGAGCAGCCAAAGAACTCACATGCAGGACCCATGGGCATGATCAGTGGCGTGGGGATTGCCTGAGGGAGTGGGGACACTGTGTGGAGGAAAATTTGGGCCAACTGTAATAGCGTAAACAATAAACTGTAATTAAAAGTTAAAAATAAAATATTTAAAAATTTGAGATATAGTTACATACCATAAAACGCACCCTTTTATAAGCGGTTTTTAATATATTTATGGAGTTGTATAACTACCACCACTGTCTAATTTTGAATATTTTCATCCCTTCAAAAAGAAACTCCACACCTATTAGTAGTCACTTCTTACTTCCTTTCTCTCTTGGCCCTGGCAACCACTGATCTACTTTCTGTCTAAGGATTTACCTCTTCTTGACACTTCATGCAAATGGAATCATGTAATGTATAGCCTTTTGTGTCAGCCTCTTCTACTTAGCAGGTTTTCAAGGTTTATCCTTGTAGTATATGTTAGCACTTCATTTCTTTTCATGACTGAATAACATTCCATTGTGTAAATTTATTACTTTTTGCTCATCCATTCATCAGTTGATTGAATTTAGATTGTTTCCATTTTTTAGCTATTATGAAGAATGCTATTAGGAACATTCATGCCTAATTGAGTGGGCATCTGTTCGCAGTTTTCTCAGACGTATAACTAGGAACGGAATTGGCAGGTCTAATGGTGACTCTATGCTTACATTTGAGGAACTGCCAGACTATTTGCCAAAGCAGCTATGCTGTTTTATTTCCTTTCTCACTAGCAATGCGTGTGGATTCCAATTTTGCCATATCATCAACGCTTGTTTGCTCTTTAAATTATAGCCATCCTAGTGGTTTGTCATTGTGCTTCTGATACGCATTTTCCTGATGATGAGTGTGCTTGTTGGCCATTTGTGTATCTCCTTTGCAGAAATGTCTATTGAGATCCCTTGCCCATATAAAAAAACTAGGTTGTCTTTTTATTGGTTGAGTTGCTTATATATAAATTTGGATATTAGATTCATATCAGATACATGGTTTGTAAATATTTTCTTCCTTTACTACACAAAGGTTTTAAATTTTGATGAAGCCCAGTTTATCTGTTTTTGTTCTTTTGTTGCATGTGCTGCAGGTATAATATCTAACCATTGCTTAATCCCAAGTACCAACGATTTACAACTGTATTTCCTTCTATGACTTTTACAGTTTTAGCTCTTAGATTCAGGTGTGTGATCAATTTTTGACTTCATTTTTGTAAATGGTATAAAGTAGGGGTCCAGCTTCATTCTTTTAGATGTGTGTATCTAGTTGTCCGGCCCCATTTGTTGAGAAGACTGTTCCTTCCCCTTTGAATTATCTTGGTACCTTGTTGAAAATCAATTGACCATAAATGTAAGGGTTTATTTCTGCACTCCCACTTTTATTTCATTGATTTATTTGTCTATTATACTAGTACCACACAGTTTTAATTACTGTGAATTTGTAGTAATTTTGAAATTGAAAAGTGTGTGTTCTCCATCTTTGTTTCCATTTTTGTTTTTCAAGATTGGTTTTGCTACTCTGGGTCCCTTGCATTTCCATATGAATTCTATGCAAAATTTCAATTTCTGCCAAAAAAAAAGCCACCTGATATTCACAGAGATTATATTGAATTTGTGGATCAACTTGAGGATTATTGTCATCCTAACAATTATTAAATTTTCCAATCCATAAGCATGGGATAGTTTTCTGTTTATTCAGGTCCTTTAAAATTTTTTTCAACAGTGCTCTGTAATTTTCAGTGTTCAAGTCATTTTTATATGTAAAATTCAGTGATTTTTAGTACCCACATCACTACCTAATTTCATAACAGTTTGACCCCCTAAAAGAACCCTAGTCTCTTCACTTCCTAGACACAGGAAACCACTAATCTACTTTTTGTCTCTCTGGATTTGCCTGTTTTTAACACTTATTGTAAGTGGAACCATACAATATGTGGCCTTTTGTGTCTGGTTTCTTTTATTTATTTAACATAATGCTTTCAGGGTTCACCCATGTTTTTGTGGGTATAAGTACTCCATTCCTTTTTATGAATGCATAATACTCCATTGTAGGGCTGTGGCTCTACCACATGGTGTTCATCCATTCCTCACTCGATGGACATTTGGGTTGCTTCACATTTCTGGCTATTGTCAATGACGCTGCTATGAACATATATGTATGACTTATGTGAATATACTCATTTGTCTTGGGTGTATAATTAGGAGTAGAATAACTCTACATTTAACATTTTGAGGAACTGCCAGACTGTCTTTCGAAGCAGCTCTACTATTTGTCATTCCCACCAGCCATGTGTGAGGTTCCCAGATTCTTCGTCTTTGTTAACTCTTGTTATTGCCTGTCTTCCTGATTATAGCCATCCTAGCAGATGTGCAGTGGTGTTTCATCAGGGTTTTGATTTGCATTAACCTGCTGGTATGGAGCATCTTTTCAAGTGCTTATTGGCTATTTGTGTATCTTCCCTGGAGAAATGTCTTATTGGATCTTGGACCTCTTTGAACTGGATTATTTGTCTTGTTGTTGTTGAGCTGTAAGAGTTATTTATGTATTCTGCATACTAGATCCTTATCAAAAACAGTTTGAAGTCCTAGGGTCATGCTCTAATAAACATAATAACCAGATACTACTATCAGTATTCTATAGGAAAATCATAATTAACCAGAAAGCTTAGGAAATAGGGTATTCATAGTGACATTTATTGTTAATCAAGAGTCAATTGACAATGTTTGTTTTAGAAAACCATTTTAAAGTATAGTATTATACTTTCCTTACACATTAAAGATTGTATGTGAGCCTGTTTGAATCTCTTGGAGGCTTATGGCCATTTAAGAAGTTAACAGAATGCTGACTTTGTGAAAATACTTAGGATTAGATGATTCTGTGCCCAGGCCACACTGCGAAAGTTATCTTTAATAACTTACTTGCTTTGTAGTTTACCCTTTCTTCCTGAAAGTAGGTAATACAGTGTAGTTTTCTTAAGTTCTGGTGAATTTAATATATTCATTAGCTGATTTCTCGTTACTCTCACAAAAAAATCTTAACAGTACCTTTTACACAGAAATACTTGACAATGTAAAATGATAATTTCAGAAATCAACATACAATGTTTGAAAACTCAAGAGAGGCATAGTAAAAATAATTAACAGTAATAGAATTCTATTCTGATAGCCAGATAAATAAAGAATAAGAAATCCTTACAGGATTCAGTGACATGAAATTATTTTTGAAGGATGAGTCTCAGATTTAGTAGTTACAGTCATTTTAAAGTTCAGTGAAATAAGTTTTGAAAGTTTCAGCCCCAAACCAAAATTGAAATACAATTTAAGTTACATGGTGATCTAATAGCTGAATTAGGAAAATCATATTAGAAATGGAGACCAAAATGTTGCATATTCTCTAGTGAACTAGATATCTGCTTTGTGTTTGTGGGGGGGGTTTATTTTTTATTTTTTATTGTTGTTCAAGTACACTCGTCTCCATTTCCCCCCACCACTCTTCCCTGCCACACCAACCCCCACCTCCCACCCTCACTCCTATCCTCCTCTGGCTTTGTCCATGGGTCCTATATACATGTTCCTTGATGACCCTTCCCCTTTTTCCCCCCTTATCCCCTCCTCCCTCCCCACCGTTACTGTCAGTTTGTTCGTTATTTCAATGTCTCTGGTTCTATTTTGCTTGCTTGTTTGTTTTGTTGATTATGTTCCAGTTAAAGGTGAGATCATATGGTATTTGTCTTTCACTGTCTGGCTTACTTCACTTAGCATAATGCTCTCCAGTTCCAGCCACTCTGTCACAAAGGGTATAAGCTCCTTCTTTGTTTCTGCTGCCTAGAATTCCATTGTGTAAATGTACCACAGTTTTGTGATCTACTCATTTTCTGATGGGCACTTAGGCTGTTTCCAGCTCTTGTCTATTATAAATTGTGCTGTTATAAACATTGGGGTGCTTAGGTTCTTTTGGATTGGTGTTTCAGGATTCTTAGGGTATAATCCCAGCAGTAGAATTGCTGGGTCAAAAGGCAGTTCCATTTTCACTTTTCTGAGGAAATTCCATACTGTTTTCCATGGTGGTTGCACCAGTCTGCATTCCCACGAACAGTGCACTCGGGTTCCCTTTTCTCCACAACCTCACCAGCACTTGTTTGTTGATTTGTTTATAATGACCATTCTGACCATTGTGAAGTGGTATCTCATTGTGGTTTTAATTTGCTTCTCTCTGATGGCTAGTGTTTGTGTTCTAAGTTAGTAAATTCAACAAATTAAACTCATAGACACAAGAAAAAATAAAGCTCCCTCATATTTTAAGAACAGCCAAAGTTGCGACCTCTGATCTGATCTATTTAGAGGACCCCAGATGGCTTGTGAAATTCATTAGAGCTGCCATTGCAATTTAAGGGCTCAGCAAATTAATGAACTTCTTCCCCTCTCTCCTAGGTGTGATTTTATATGTCATAAATGTTTTCATATATCAAACAAAACAACAAATAACAATGTTCAGTTATTTTAACACATTTTCTTTTTCTAATCTGGTTTGCTGGGAAAATATTGAGTAAATTGGGAGCTGCAAAATAGAAATAATAAATTGTTTAACAAATCCTCAGTTTGGTTTCAATGAGTTACCTAGGAAAGAAGTCACAGGGAAGCAGTGAAGCAGTCCCTGAGTGGCAGGCAGCCGCGAGGTTGACGTGCCACACTTCCTTAGATGTGGCCGTGAGTCCAAACAGATGTACACAGCTATGGCACAGCAGCGGAGCCTGAGCTTCAAGTTCAGATCAGCTCCCGTTTCCAGCCTTTTGGGGCCAATTTGTGTCACAGCTGAGGAAACTTAAGCCCCTATCCACCCACCCCCTCCAATCTTATAAGGGGATTGCAAGCAAACCAGCCAAAGAGGAAGACATCTTTTTACTTAACTGGAAACAGATCTACCCTCCGACTGGAAAGGAGGTTTTATATCCAGCTTCCAAAGATGTTCGCCAACAGACAGCAAGCTCATGCAGCTTTTTGTGGGAAGTATTGGGCTTTCCGGATGTAATTCTCCTACCCATGTCAGTCCAAACACCTTCACCTAAAGTAGAACTGTCGGATTGTTCTAGACGTGGGAACAGGGAACATCTTCCTCTGTTTGGTAAAGACTTGCATAAAGATGACCAGTAGTTCTCCAGTCCTAACAGAGTAATTTCTTTTTAGAATCTTTAGGGCTGCGCAGTAAAGTTCTGAGGAAAATTGAAGAGCTCAGGACAAAGGTGAAAACCCTTTCTTCCGAAATTCCTGATGAGTTTGTATGTCCAATCACTAGGGAGCTCATGCAGGATCCTGTCATCGCTTCGGGTAAGTGCGGTCCTGTTCTCAGTCCCAGGGCACACTGTTGCTAAGTGAATAAATGATGTAGACGGTTCACATAAGTTTGTTTAATGCGGAAAACCTTCAAAAGTGCTCTTTCATTTCTTGTAAGTAGTTATCTTTTTCTTTTCAAAACGCCATTAGATCAGAGGTGAGCTATTATTGAACACTATATGTTTCTTAATAAAATTGGATGGAGTAGGTTTAGATAAGATGTGAGACAAAAGGAGTAAGTTTTACAAGCTTTACTTAACCTTGTGAATTGTGTAGTTACTAGAATGTAAAGGTAAAATCTTGGTGTTTTTTTTTTTTTTAGGATAGACTGTTGAGGTCTTTTATGTTTATTTTGTCTATCACAAATTTAAACAACCTTACAAAATAAGAATTTAAAAACTATAAAGTTGCATCATTCCACATTAATTTCTAATCTTTGTCAGTAAATATACATACTTTACATAGTTGTAATCAGTGATTCCATATTATATTGTTTTTAAATTTTGTGTAAAACATAATTATATACATCTCTCTGAACACTGACTTAGTCTACGTAATTTTCAGTTTGAATAACTCTGTCGTGGCTCTAGGCTACATGTTGTCTGAATCTTCTACTACTTGGTGTATGGAAGAGTTGCAGAACTTTGCATGGTAAATAGCACTGCGTGTCTTGCCGCCCCTTTCTTTCTGTTGCTACCGTACTTAGGTTACTTTCAAGGGATCTGTGTCCCAAGGCAGCATTAGCCAATCAAAGAATACTTCATGAGCGAGGAAAAGAACAGTCTTGGTAGTTTTTGTTAAATTTGTTATTAAATTGTTTTCTAGAAAAAAAGTACTACCAGCAATATATTTAAGAGTACCTGTTTTTCCAGTTTTTGTGATTATTGAATTTTATAACTCTGTTTTGGTGAGTTTAATGTTTGTTTGGAGTTGTATTCCTTATATTGCAAGGAAGGCACTAAATTGTTCTTTTCTTTTTCCTAGTATTTTAACTTCCTCATCATTTTTTAAAAATTGAATTTATCAAGGTAAAATCAGTTAATAACATTATGCAAGTTTTCAGGTTGTGTAATACAGCCTCTGTGTGCTCACCACCCAGAGTCTAGTCTCCTCCGGCCACCATGTGTTTGGTCCCCTGTCCCTCTGGTAACCGCCATACTGTTGTCTGTGTCTGTAAGTTTTTATTTTGTTTTCTTTGTTCATTGCTTTCTGTTTTATATCCCACATATGAGTGAAAGCACATGAGTCTTGTCGTTTTCCCCCGGACATGTTGCACTTATTTCACTTAGCGACACTCTCAATACCCATGCATTATTTCTTGTGACTGAGTAGTATTCCATTGTGTATATATGTATGTGCCATGTCGTCTTTATCCAGTCATCTGACGGACACTTAAATTGTTTCTATAACTTGACTATCGTGAATAATGCGGCAGTGAACATAGGGGTACGCATATCATTTAAGAGTAAGAGTTTTCAAATGTTGGGGATAAGATACCCAGAGGAGGGATTGCTGGGTCATATGGTGGTTCTGTTCTGAATTTTTGGAGGAGCCTCCTTACTGTTTGCCATGGAGGCTGCACCTATTTAACAGTGGTGGACAAGGGTTCTCTCTTCACCACACCCTCTCCAGCACTTGTTTTTTTTTGTCTTATTGATAAATAGCCATTTTAACAGGTGTTAGATGGATGTCATTGTGATTTTGATTTGCATTTACTGTAAAGTTAGTGAGGTTGAGCATCTTTTCATCTCTCTGTTGGTCACCTGTATGTCTTCTTGGGAAAAGTGCCTGTTCTGGTCCTCTGCCCATTTTTTAATTGAATTATTTGGGGTTTTGTTGTTGTTGTTGTATGAGTTCTTTGTATATTCTTTGTATATTGTTTGCAAATATATCCTCCCATTTTATTGGTTTCACCTTTGTTGATTTCTTTTGCACAGCTTTTATTTTTATAATTTTTTTCAGAAGCTTTTATTTTGATGTAGTCCCATTCATTTATTTTTGCTTTTACTTTCCTTGCATTTAGGGTCAAGTTCACAGAAACCCCTCTGAGACCAAGAACCATAAGTTTAGTGCCTATGTTTTCTTCCATGTATTTTATTTTTTCAGGTCATATGTTTAAGTCTTTAATGCCAGGGGGTCCAACCCATGGCCCACAGACCACAGTGGGCCCAGGATGGCTATAAATGCAGCCCAACACAAAATCGTAAATTTACTTGAAACCTTTTTTTTTCCCCTCATTGGTTTTCATTAGTGTTTGTGTATTTAATGTGTGGCCCAAGACAACTCTTCTTCTTCCAGTGTGGCCCAGAGACGCCAGGAGGTTGGACACCCTACATCCACTGAGTTAATTTTTGTGTGTGGCGTCAGATAGCATTCTAGTTTCATTCTTTCGTGTGTGGCTTTCCAGTTTTCCCACCACCATTTATTAAGGAGGCTTTCCTTTCTACTTGTATGTTTTGGGCTCCTTTCTTGAAAACTAGTTGTACTTATATGTATGTATGTATTCCTGGGCTCTCAGTTATATTTCATTCATCTGTATGTCTCTCTTTCTGCCAGTATCATACTGTTTTGATTATTTTAGCTTTGTAGTATAATTTGAAATCAGGGAATGTGGTACCTTCAGCTTTGTTCTTTTTTCCTCAGGATTGCTTTCGCTATTTGGGGTCATCCATACAAATTGATGATTTTTTTGTTCTATTTCTTTGGAAAATGCCATTGGGATTTTGATGGGAATGGCAGCAGATCTCTATATTGCTTTAGGTAATATGGCCATTTTAACCCTGTTAATTCTTCCAACCCATGAACAGAGAATATCCTCACATTTCTTTGTTTTCAGTTTCTTTCAACAGTGTCCTGTTGCATAGTTTTCAGTGCATAGGTTCTTTACTTCCTTCATTAAGTTTATTCCTATGTTTTATCCTTTTTGTTGCAGTTGCAAGTGGGATTGTTTTACTTTTTCCATTATTTCATTGTTAGTATATAGGAATGCAACAGATTTTTGTACATTGATTTTATATCCTGCAACTTAACTATATTTGTTTATTCTTTTTAATAGTCTTTTGATGGAGTCTTTAGGGTGGTCTATGTATAGAATTGTTAACTGTGGAGTTAGACCTCTATTGCTGGGTTTGGCTAAGAAAGAATAGAGCCAAGAACTCTACCACAATAAGTTTATTTAGAAAGTCACAGAGGTAGAAGAAGTGAGCCAGCCGGGCAGCAGGGGCTCAGGAAACAAGTTACAGTGGCAAAAGATGGGCCCTTGGAGCTTAGGAGACAGAAAGCAAAGATAATTCTCCCAAGGGAAGAAGAGGGGGGAAAGCATGCTCTAGAGAGAGTGTACCTGAAGAAAGAAGGGGGTAGATAAAAGTGTGGGTGAAAAGTGTGGGTGTGAAAGAGAGAGAGAGAGAGAGAGAGAGAGAGAGAGAGAGAGAGAGAAAGAGGAGAGGGAGAGCCTATGGAAACAAGGGGGGAAAGGTACAGACGGGCTCAAGAGAGAGCATGTGTGCACTGGGTCCTTCATCTTAAGGGTTTTTATCTGTTTTCCAAAAGTGGGGATTTTAAGGGAGATGTCAGGTGAGAATCTCAGCAGAATCTTCATTGGTTTTCCAAATGTGTTCTTTCAGGGCCATGTTCTCTACTGATGGTCAGCGCTAGAGTAAGGGGTCATTAGCCATTGCATCTGATGTCAGCCATGGCATCACTTAGTTTGGTTTTATTGCTTTTCTGGGCCTGGAGCTGAAACACAACTGAGGCCTAGATGTTATCTCTAGTTTGACCAGAATTCTGTGTCTGTGGTCAACAGAGCCGAGGCTTTGTTCCTGAGATTATTTGCTGCTGATCAGGACGTCATTGTTCTCAGGGCTTAGTGCTTAAGGGGGTGATCATGCCAGGGCTTGTATGGGATCCTGTGAGACTACCCTCCAGCCCCCTTGTTCATCATCGAAGGGGGTCTAAGCTGCATGACCAGCGATATGAAAGGTCAGGGGGTCCAAACTGCGTAAGGAGCTACATGCTGTGGGCGGAAAGACCACCTTGAGGGTAAGGTCCTAGCCTGTAATGCTTACTTTTCCCAGTTTTGTCTGTTGCGAGGCACCCGGGATTTTCTGCCTTGGTGGCAGTCTGTACTTGGCCTATGTTCCCGCTCTGCTCATGCTGGTTTAACTACCTACTTTATCAGAATCAGGTCATCTGCACATTGTGACAGCTTCACTTTTTTATTCCCAATTTAGATGCCTTTTACTTCTTTCTCTTCCCTCTTGCCTGATTCCTCAGACTAGGACTTCCAGTACCGTGTTGAATAACAGTGGTGAGAGTGGGCATCCTTGTCTTGTTCCTGATCTTAGAGGAAAAGCTTTTGGTTTTGCGCCATTAGGCATGCTAATTACTGAGGGTTTGTCATGTACGGCCTTGTTAGGTTGAGGTTACTTTCCTTCTATACCCATTTTATTGAGTACCTTAATCATAAGTGGGTGTTGTATCTGGTCAAACTTTTTTCTTCATCTATTGATATGATCGCATGATCTTTAACTTTGATGTTGTTAGTGTGGTTTATCACATTGATTTGCATGTGTTGAACCATTCTTGGGTCTCTAGAGTGAACACTGCTTGATTACATTATCTTTTTAATCTATTATTGCATTCAGTTTGCTAAGTATTTTGTTGAGGATTTTTGCATCTATGTTCATCAGAGATATTGGCCTAGAATTTGTGTGCGGTGCTTGTGGGTGTGTTGTCTTTGCCTGATGTTGGTATCAGTAATGCTGGCCTCACAAAATGAGTTAGGAAGTAGTTCCTCTTCTTAATTTTTTTGGAAGAGTTTGAGGTTAGGTATTAAATCTCTCAATGTCCACTATAATTCACAAGTGAAGCCGTCCTGGACTTTTGTTTTGGGGGAGGTTTTTGATTGCTGTTTCAATTTCCTGACTGTTGATCAGTCTATTTAGGTTCTCCAATTCTTTATGATTCAGCCTAGGAAAGTTATATATTTCTGAAAGTTTGTCTCCTTCTTCCAGGTTATCAAATTTAGTGGCATATGGCCTCTCATAGTATTCTTGTGTAATCCTTTGTGTTTTTGTGGCATCTGTTGTAACTCCTATTTTATTTTTTATTTATTTGAGTCTTTTTCTCTTTTTCCCTTGATGAGCCTAGTCAAAGGTTTCTCAATTTTATTTTACCTTTTCAAAGAACCAGCTCTTTGTTTCATTAATTTTTTCTATAGTCCTTTTGTTCTGTATTTCGTGCTCTTCCTGCTCTTAATCTTTTTATTTTCTTGTTTCTACCAACTTTAAACTTTTTTTTTTCCAGTTTTGTAAGGTGAAATTTTAGATTGTTTATTTGAGATTTCTCGTTTGTTGAGATAGGCCTGGAATGCAATAAACTTCCCTCTTAATGCCACTTTTGCTGCATCCACCAAATTTTGATATGTTGTATTATCGTTTTCATTTGTTTCTGTGTATCGTTTGATCTTTTATTTCTTCTTTGAAACAATAGTTGCTCAGTAGCATGTTATTTAATCTGCACATATTTGTGGTTTTTCCAACTTTTTTCTTATGGTTAATTTCCAGTTAAATACCATTGTAGTTGGAAAATATGCTTGTATGATTACAATCTTCTTAAATTTATGGAGAGTAATTTTGTGCCTCAACATGTGGTCTGGCCTTGAGAATGTTCCGTATGCATTTGAGACAAAATGTATACTCTGTCATTTGGGGAGGTAGATCTCTGTAAATATCACTTATGTTTATTGGTCTAATGTGTTATTTTGGGCTGATTCTTCCTCATTAATTTTCTGTTTTGTTGCTTTCCTCATTGCTGTCCGTGAGTTATTTACACCTCCTACTATAATTGTATTTTTGTCAGCTTTTCCCTTTATCTCTGTTAGTAATTGTTTTATGTATTTTAATATTCCCAGATTGGGTGCATATATATTAATAAATGTTATGCCTTTTTGATGAATTGTCTCATTTACCATTATGAAATGTCCATCGTTATCACTTATTACCTTTTCTATCTTGAAATCTATTTTGTCTGATGTAAGTATCATCTTCCACCCCTTCACTTGGAGTCTGTGTTTGTCTTTGTAGCTGAGATGGGTCTCCTGAAGGCAACATATAGTTGGGTCTCATTTTTTAATTCATCTCACTACTCTGTGCCTTTTAATTGTTGAGTTCGGTCCATTTACATTCAAGCTCATTGTTGATATAGGAGGATTGAATACACCCATCTTATCTTTTGTTTGCTGGTTTTCTGTATTTCCAGTGTTTTTTCTCCTTTGTGTTTCTGTGTGCTATTTTAGTTTGGTGATATCCTATGATTTTATCCCTGTTTTTTTTTTTTTATATTAGTGTGTCTGTTCTAGATTCTTGTTTTGTGGTTACCACTGCTGTCAGCATGTCAGTCAGTGAGATAGACCCTCAGGCAGACTGGCTGTGAGGCTGTCAGGGACTAGAGAGGGTGAGCTGTGGTGTGGGGTCTTACTCCAAGGAGCAGGAGTCACTTTGGTGGGCTGTGGTGCCAGCTGAGTCTGCTCTTTGGGTGTGTCCTTGGTGGTGCTCTGGTGTGGTCTGAAGCTGGCCACCACGTGTACTGGTTCTAGAGCCTCTTGGGAGGGTCTCTGAGGCAGGCCAAGGTCAGTTGCTATTCCTGACTGTTGATCAGTCTATTTAGGTTTTCCAATTCTTTATGATTCAGCCTAGGAAAGTTATATATTTCTGAAAGTTTGTCTCCTTCTTCCAGGTTATCAAATTTAGTGGCATATGGCCTTTCATAGTATTCTTGTGTAATCCTTTGTGTTTTTGGGGTGGGGTGCCTGCTGGGAGCTACAAAGTGATCTGTGGTTGACTGTCACTTGTGCTGGGCTCGGCAGAGCTTGGAAGAGGCTATGCTGCAAAACGAGGCAGGCTGCCACTGGCACCTCAGGGGCACCACGATGTGAGCTGAGGACAGCCACTTTTGCTAGTAGTTTGGCTGCTTGGTTTAATTTATATTCCAAGCCAACCCTGGCTGCAGCTTATGCCAGTCTTGGGGCAACCTGATGGAAGTTACAATGTAAGTTGGAACTGGTCACTGCCTTGACAAGCTTGGGGCCACTTAGCAAAAGGTACAGGGCACACCAAAGCTTACCACTGTTTATTTGGAGTTTGTGGACCTTTGAGACATTTTAGGAAAGGCTGCAATGAGAACCAATGTAAGCCGCATGTGTGGAAAAGCTCTTGGAGAAATTCAGTCAGGGCACATGAGTTGGATTGGACGGGGCTTCAGGGAATCACCAGGGCAGGCCAGCTGGTGTTAGCCAAGTTAATGGAGCGCACAGATTTGGCACTCACCTGTGCCTGTCAGCTGGGTGGGAGGAGCACTCAACAAAGGAACAATGGCATCTGCTAGCACTTCTGTCCTTGGAGAGAGCTGCCCTGACCCTTGCCCCTCCAGCCCTCACCCCAGAGCTAGTCAATTCAATTACTTTCCATGTACTCGTGGTGCCCTTTGTGCTTCTGCCCCACACTGGAGCCCAGAGTGAGTCTGTGAGTGAGCCAGTCTGTGTGGGGGCCCTTAAGTGGGATGTGTGGGACTTTAGCAGTCCTCCATCTGGGATGCAGTCTCTGCTGGTCTTTATGGAGACTCCTTTTCCTGGCACCTGTGCCCTGGACTGTGGAGCCCATCGTGGGCCTGGGGCACTTGCTTCTGACCAGGGAGGTGGGTGAGGAGGTGGGAGTCTCTGCAGCTGGGCTATTCCTCCTGATTCTTAATTGCCACACCATGGGTGTGGGACCAGGCCACTCTGCATCTCCACCCCACCTACCACACTGGTTGTGGCTGCTTCTTTATATCCTTAATTATAGGACTTCTAATCAGGTGGTTTTCAATGATGGTGGTTCTGTAATTTAGTTGTAATGGTGATATGTTTGTGGGGGTGGTGAGCTCAGTGTTTACCTACTCCACCATCTGGACCGGAAGTGCCTCTAGATTTTCTTAATGACGCCTTTGGAAGAGCAAACAATTTTAATTTTGATGTGGCCCAATTTATCATTTTCCCCTTCAATTTCATAGTTTGTGTCCTATTGATATGTCTACATCAGTGTTACAAAATATTTTATCCTGTTTTCTCCTAGATATTTTATAGTTCACATTTTTATGCTTAGGTCTATGATTTATTTCAAATCAATGTTTGTGTTAGGTGTGAGATTAACTTTTCTTATTTTTGTAAATGAGTATCCAATTGTTCCAGCAGCATTTGAGAAATCGTTTTTTAAATTGGGTTATCTTGGCACCCTCGTTGAAAATCAGTTGACTTTATATTGCTAGTTATCCTAGACTTCCTGTGATATTTCACTGATCTGCATGTCTGTCCTTGTGCCAGTTACCTCAGCGCCTCAATTATTAGAGCTTTATAGTATGTCTCGATATCAGGTAATACAAATCGTCTTAGTTCTTTTTCAAAACTGTTTAGCTATTTTTGGTCCTTAGCATATTGCCACATAGCTTTTAGAATAATTTTCTCCATTTCTACAGAAAAATGTGCCAGGGTGTTTGTGTGTGTGTATGTGAGTAAAAAATAAAATTTACCATTTGAACCCTTTTTAGGTGTCCCATAGTGTTAACTGTATGCACGCCGTTGTCCAGAACTCGTCAGTCTTACAAAATTAAACCTCTGTGCCCTTGAACAACTCCTGTCTCTAGCCCCTGGTCACCACAGTCTACTTGGTTTTCCATGGTTTCCACAACTCTAGTGAAATCATGAAGCGTAAGTCTTTTTGTGACTGGCCCGTTTCACTCAGCGTAATGCCCCCAAGGTTCTTCTAGGTAGTTGCATGTGGCAGGATTTCCTTCTTTTTTAATGTGGGATAATATTCTGTTGCAGGTGTATACCACCTTTGGTTTCTCCATTTCTCCATTGCAACGTATACGACGTATGTGCATACGTTGTGTGTATATGCCACCATTTGGTTATCCATTCCAACCCACCTGGGTTGCTTCCGTCTCTTGGCTACTGTCAGTAGTGCTACTCTGAACGTGAGTGTGCAGGAATCTCTTTGAGATCCTGTTTTCAGTTCTTTTGGATATATGCCCAGGAATAGAATTTCTGGATCACTAATAATTCTATTTTTAATTGTCTGAGGAACCTCTATACTGTTTCCATAGTAGCTGTGCCTTTATATATTCCTGTCAACATTGCATAGCAGTTCCAATTTTTCCACATCCTCACCAGCACCTGTTATTTTCTGTTTTCTTATGGGTTTGAGGTGATGTCTCATTATAGCTTGTATTTGCATTTTCCTAATGATTAGTGAGGTTGAGCATTTTTCCTGTGCTATGTCCATTATAAAAACCAGGTAGTTTATTTTTGTTGGTGGTGCTGAGTCTTTTTTCCTCCCCTTCCCCTTCCTGTCTTTTTATTACACTAGACAAGGATTTCCAGTGGTGTTGAAAAGAAGTGGGGAGAGTAGACATTCTTACTTTAACCTGCTCTTAGGGGAAAGCATTTAGTCTTTTACCATTACATTCGATGTTAGCTGTCCTCTATCAAGCTAAGAAGTTCCCTTCAATCCCAAGTTGCTGAGAATTTAAAAAATGCTTATCCAGTGAAACAAAATGGTTTTTCTCCTTTAGCCTGTAATGTCATAGATACCCACATTAGTTTTCTATTGCCGCCCTAACAAATCACCACAAAATTAGTGGTTTAGAACAAAATGTCTGTAGGTCAGAAGTTCAAGATGATGTAACAGGCTAAAAGCAAGGTGTTGGCAGGCTCTAGGGGAGGGTCCATTTCCTGCTAACTTAGGTTGTAGGTAGAGTTCAGTTCCTTATGGTTGTATAACTGAGGCCCCTGGTTTTTTTGCTGGCTGTAGGCTGAGGGCTGTTCCCAACCCTGGCAGAAAAAGTGATGGCTTCCCAAAGATATCCATGTCCTAATCCTCAGTGCTGTCACAGCAGTCACAGATGTGACAAGAGAGCAAAGATTGGAGGGATGTAGGACTGTGAGCTAAGGAATTCAGGGAGCCTCTAAAAGCTGGTAGAGGCAAAGAAACAGATTCTCCCCTAGAGCCTTCCGAATGCCACACTGCTGACACCTTAATTTTAGTCCAGTGAGACTGATGTCATAGTTCCCATCTGCAGAACTGTAAGATAATAAATTGTGTTGTTTTAAGTGACTAAATTTGAGGTAACGATATAGAAGCAGTAGGAGACTTACACACTGGCTTCTGGAGGCTGTCTCATTCCTTGGCTTGTGGCCTTCTTTCTCCATCTATCAAACCCAGAAACAGTGGATCGCATCTCTTTGCATCTTGTTGCATCTCTTCAATGCACTTTCCTACCTTCCCCTTCTGCTTTTAAGAGATCATGAGATTTGAGTGGGCTGCCTGGACAATCTAGGATAATTTTCTATCTTAAAAGCAGCTGATTAGCAGCCTTAATTCCTTTGTGACCTAAATTCCCTTTTGCCATGCAATATATTCACAGGTTCCAGGAGTAAGATGCAGACATATTTGTGGGGCCATTATTTTGCCTGCCATAACTGCATCCATTGATTTTTAAGTTGTTAGAATATATGGAGAACAAACTTTACACTTCAACAGTTGTTGAGTGTGCAGCTCAGGTATGAAGTACATTCAGTGTCGTGCAGCCACCACCGCCGTCTCCAGACTTATTTCATCTTGCAAAACTGAAAGTCTGTACCCATTAAATAGTAGCTGTACACCATCTTCATTTAAGTAATACCCATCTTCTTATAATCACCAGTCTACTTCCTGTCTCTCTGAATTTGACTATTACAGAAACTTCATATTGGTGGAATTGTGCAGTATTTGTCCTTTTGTGTTTGGCTTATTTTACTTAGCAGAAAGCCTTCAAGGTTCAGCCACACTGTAGCATGGGTCAGAATTCCTCTCCTTTTTACGGCTAAATAATATTCCTTGTATGTTTGTACTACGTTTAGTTTACCCAGTCGCCCAGCCATGGGCATTTGGATTGTTTCCACCCTTGGCTATTGTGAACAATGCCGTTGTGAACACGGATGTACAAATAGCTGCTCGAGTCCATGCTTTCGATTCTTTTGGTGTTTACCCAGGACTGGAATTGTTAGGTCATACGTTAATTCTGTGTTTGATATTTTGAGGAATCACCACAGCATTTTCCACAGTGGCTGCACCATTTTACAGTATTTTTCTACATTCTTGCCAGTCCTTTTTATTTTATTTTTCATGATATCTGCCTTAATGGGTATGAGGTGGTATCTCATTATGATTTTGACCTACATCTCCCTAATGATTAGGATGTTGAGCATATTATCATGTGCTTATTGGCCATTTTGTATATCTTCTTTGGAGAAATACCTAATGAAATCCTTTGCCCATTTTTCAGTCTGGTCTTTTCGTTGTTGTTGTATTATAGTTCTTTATATAATCTGGGTATCAATCCCTTATCAGATGCATGATTTGCAAATGGATCTCCCTTTCCACAGTTTGCCTCTCACTTTGTTATAACTCTTGTTATAAAACAAAAGATTTTAATTGTGAAGTTATCTGTTTTTTTCTGTTATTGCCTGTATCATATTCAAAAAATCGTGACCAAAACCAATGTCTTGAAGTAATTCCTTCTGTGTTTTCTGCTAAGAGTTTTATTGTTTTGGTTATTAAATGTAAGTCTTTGATTAAATTTGAGTTATTTTTTTGTATAACATGTAAGGTAAGGGTCCAGCTTCATTTGTATGTGGATACCCAGTTTTCCACATTTGGTTAAGTGTTTTCTTCCCCTTTGAATCATCTTGGCACCCTTGTTGAAAACATTAGACTATGTGAAGGTTTATTTCTGGACTTTATTCTATTGGTCTGCATGTCTGTCTGTATGCCAGAAGCACACCATTTTGATAAGTGTCAATTTGTAGTAACATCTGAAATCAGGAAGTATGAGTCTTCAACTTTGTTTTCTTTTTTCAAGATTGTTTGGGCTATTCAGGGTTCCTTGTGAATCCATATGAATTTTAGGATGGACTATTCTGACAAAAAATTCACTGAGATTGTGATAGGGATTGCATTGCCTCTCTAATTGCTTTGGGTAGCATGGGAATTTTAACTAAGGCTACCAATCCCTGAACATGGGATGTCTTTAGTTTTATATGTGTCTTTAATTTCTTTAAGTTTATTTACCTATATGTAAGTGGAATTTTCTTACTTCCATCTAAGTTTTTTATTGTTAGTATATAGAACCACAAGTGATTTTTGTACCTTGATTTTATGTCCTGCAACTTTGCTGAATTTGTTAGAAGAATTTTTGTGTGTATGTGGAAACTTTAGGGTTTGGATTATCTTTACATATGCTGGATTTGATGTGGTCATATCAGCAGTATTTTATTATCTGTGTTCATAAGGGATACTGGCTACAGTTTTCTTGCAGTGTCTGTCTGATGTGGTATGAGGGCAGTTCTGGCCTTGTAAATGTTCCCTCTGCTCCATATTTTGAGTTTGCATAGTATTGCTAATATTTTTTCCTTAAATGTTTGATAGAGCTTGTCAGTGAAATCATCATTGTGTGGGGTTTTCCTTGTAGGAGAGCTTTTACCTGCAGATCATTATCAATTCAAATCCAGCTTTTATTTTTAAATTTTATTGCATTGATTATGCTATTACAGTTGTCCTGATATTTCCCCCTTTGCCCTGCCTCCACCCAGCACTCCCCACTACGTCATGCAGCCCCCCACCAACACTGTTCATGTCCATGGGTCCTGTGTATAAGTTCTTTGGCTACTCCATTTCCTACACTGTAAAGTAGAGCCATCCCCACGGCTATTCTGTAACTACCTATTTGTTCTTAATCCTCTCACCTCTTCACCCACTCCCCCACACCCCCATTCCATCTGGCAACCACCAAAACACTCTGTATCCATAATTCTGTCTCTGTTCTTGTTTGGTTAGTTTTTCAGATTCAACTGTTGATAGATTTGTATTTTCTTATTCATAGTGTTGATCTTCTTTTTCTTAAATAAGTCCCTTTAACATTTCGTATAATAATGGTTTGCTGATGATGAATACCTTTAGTTATTTTTTGTTGTTGTTTTTGGATTTTATTTATTTTAGAGAGGGAAAGGGAGGAAGAATGAGAGAAACTACATGGTTGCCTCTCGTGTGCCCTCTACTGGAGACCTGGTCTGCACCCAGACATGTGCCCTAGACTGGGAATCAAACCTGCGATCCTTTGGTTCGCAGGCCGGCACTCAATCCACTGAGCCACACCAGCCAGAGCTCCTTTAGTTTTTTTGTTTGTTTTGCCTGGGAAGCTCTTTATCTGCCCTTGGATTCTAAATGACATCTTTGCTGGATAGGGCAATCTTGGCTGTAGGTCCCTGCCTTTGATGACTTTGAATATTTCTTGCCAATCCCTTACTAGCCTGTAAAGTTTCTTTTGAGAAATCAGCTGACAGTCTTATGGGAACACCCCTGTAAGTAACTAACTGCTTTTCTCTTGTTGCTTTTAAGAGTCTTTATTTTTAACCTTTGGCATTTTAATTATGACGTGACTCCCTGTCTTGCTAGTATGGCCTCATGTAGTAGGTGTGTCCCGTAGGGTCCAGTGGCACAGCCTCCCTTATCACCCAAGCTGGGTATTCACGGTGCACCCTTCTGTGGGCTGTGCTACTGCCTCTTGTAGTTGAACTTTAGTTGCTGTTGGCAGATCAATGGGAAGGGTTTACTCAGGCCAGTCAGCTGCAAGGACTGGCTGTGACCACTGATGACCAACCTCCACCCTCCATGAAGGGTTAGCTATGCAGGGGCAGGATGGGTGGTGGTGCTCTGATGTGGTCTGTAGCTGTCCACTGGGTGAGCTGGCCCAGGGGTTTCCCGGGTAGTGCAGTCCAAGGTCAGCCCCAACCTGTGTTTTGCCTAGGGCCACCCTGTGTGAGCTATAAAGCAATCTGAGGTGGCTGCTGCTAGTTCCAGGCCTGGGGCTCACTGAGGTGAGCTATTGCTTGTTTGAGAGGATTTAGGAAGTTGTGCAGTATGAGCCAAGACCAGCCACTCATATGGAAAAGCAGCTAGGGTGGGCCCATAAGTTTGGTGGGGTGGAGTCTCTGGAGATCTCCAAGGCAAGTCAAACAGTGCTAGCCGGTTTGATGGAGTCTCAGATATGGCACCAGCTTGCCAGCCTGAGGGTTAAGAAAAGGGAATCTGGCTTCTGCTCACCTTGATTCCAGACACCTCAGCCTCCCCTTCATGCCACCGGTGCTCCTCAAGCCACTATCCCAGCACCAAGTCCAGAGGAATTGAGCCTGAGTAGATGAGTCTGTGTATGGGTTCTTTAAGAGGAACTGCTTGGGGCGCCAGCTGTTTCTTCCACCGACTCAATCCCTGCTGGTTTTTGTAGCCAGAAGTTGTAAGGTCTTACCTTCCTAGTACTAGAACCCTGGGCTGGAGGGGCCTTGTGTGGGTCTGGGACTCCTCAATCCCAAGATATCCCTCCTGAATTTTTATCTAACACACAGGATATGGGACCAGCCCATTCTGCATTCAGCCCCTCCTACCAGTCTGGATGGATGTGGTTTAATTCCGTAGTTGTCAGACTTCCATTCAACTCGATTTCTGATGGTTCTCAGTGACGGTTGTTCTATATTTTAGTCATAATTTTGATGTGGTTGTGTGAGGACAAGCCAGTCTGCCTACACTGCCATTTTCACCAGAGGTTCTCAAATCCAGCTTTTAATAGGTTAGTTCATCGATTTGATTTTTGAAATTCTCTCTTCTTGAAGGCTTGCATTTTTTACCACCTGAAAATATCATGTTGGCATCATTTGTATTTGTCATGAATTTTGTCTCATTCATTTTAATCTTGGCTTTTTGTTTATACCTGCATGGTGTATTTATTTCTAAAGGAAACATAAGTACACATCTTGAACTTTCACACAATGAATGATCTTTCACCAAGGATAATCAATATCCTGACTTTTAACATTATAGATTAATCAAAAGTACATTTTTATTAGATTTTATCTAAACTGGTGTCTATCTTTGGGTCTAACTTTTGTTAAGCATCGTGTTTGTGTGATTTGTCCATTCTCATGTGTGAGTGTACCACAGTTCCTTATCTGCTCAGCTCTGACGGTTACTGCTGCCCTGACCCTTTATTCACGGTTTTGGGGGAACAACCTATATTTCTAGTGGGTATATTCCTAGGAATAGATATACATAGTTATTCAGAGTGGTTGAATCCATTTGTACTTTCACCAGCAGTATAAGAATTCTAGTTGCTCTAAAGCCTTACTTACATTTAGTGTCTTTCAGCCTTTTTGGTGCCACCCGTTTATTTTTGTTTTATTATTTTTATTGAAGCAATTACAGATGTACATGCAGTTCTAAGAGAGATATCTTATACACTTTGTCTGGTCTTCCTTCCCCCTGCCCCTCAGCAACATGGATGCAATGCACAAATCTTTAGATTTTTCCAGTTTTACATGTATTAAGTTCTATAATTTTGTCCCTTTGGGGGTTTGAGCGTCAACCACCCATCAACACAGAACAGTTCCAACCCCACAGGACCCCTTCTGTTGCCCTTTTAGGTCTACATGCGTTACCTACCTGCTCTCTCCACCTCCTCCCATAATCTACCCTCCATTTCCGAAATTTAGTCACAAAGTGTTATGTGAATGGAACCATGCTGTTTGGGAAACTTTTTCACTCAGCGTAATCCCAGAAGAGTCCCTTTGGCCTTCCTGTGTTACTTTGTTTTAGAAGTGTTCCCGTGGGGAACAATACACTTGAAATCATTTTAGTCAATTTAAAAATACTCAGTCATTATTTTTAATAGAACTGAACTGATTTCTTTATATTGTGATACATTAGAGATAATTCCTTCCAGCATATGTTTCCAGTTTATTTTGCTTTCTTCTAGTTCCCGTTTTCTCCTTTCCTGAATTTTTCTGAATTGATCATGCGTCTTTTTTGGCATTTCCCCCCTGGTGTTTTGGAAGGCATGTTTATTGAATTACCTGCCTCAGAAAAATTTCCAAGACCTGTTTTTGCCTATAATTCAATGCTCTTACACAGTATTTGTATTCATCCATCCTTTTAAATTATGAAAACAGCATATGCCTAGTAAAAAACAATACAGAAATTATTTATATATATATGGAATGGGGAGACATTTCTGTACTCTGGTTTATCCTTCCAGATATTTGTCTATCCATTTATATTTCGTTCATATGGGATATGACACATACTCTTGAAAAATTGCTCTTATTAATGTATCAGATAGTACTCCTTGTTGGTATATATTCAGAACTATTTCATTCTCAAATACAGGACAGTATTTTATGGTGTGAATGTGCCATTAATTAATTCTGTTGAATAAATTCTTAATACTGGTAGCCATCTTTTGTTTTAATTATACTCATTTCATTATTTTTAAAAATTGGTTTCTCCAATTTTTGCCCATTTAGACCTCCAGATAAATTTTAGAATCATGCTGTTATGCTACAAAAGAAAACCTCATTTTGTTTTATTCGGTGGTGGGGTGAAGAATAGAAATGCCAACTACTAGTCAGGCAGTTCAAGTATTTTTTTTTTTTTTACTCTTTCAGACTATTCCAATTATGTAAATATATTGTCATCATTTATATATCTTGGTGAATAAGTGTAACATTTCAAAAGTGTACTACCCTAATAAACCCTATCTATCCACTTTGCATTTACTCTAAAGTTTTCGGTGTTTAGTCTCAATTATGTATCGAGAATACACACTTTTTGAAATCCAGTGTCAGTTCAATTCTGATTTTTGTTTCAGACAGTTCTTATTTTTCTCAAGTTTAAGGTGCACAATGCTTCTTCAGTGGAATTTCGTGCCGTTATCATCTCTGGGAATCTTCCAGCCACTCTCATTTTACATACCTCATCTCCTTAGACTTTCTCAGACCTACCTACAAACCATTTATTCTGATTGTCTTAAGAGTATTTAACATTCTCATTGAGTCTTTTTCCAAAATTTCAGTGACTGGCATCTGATTTAGCATGTAGATTAAGGGCATGACTCTGGAGCCAGACTGCTTGGCTTTACACCCAGCTCTGTCATTTCCTGCGTGTGTGACCTTGGAAAGTTATTCAGGCTTTGCATTAATTCCTTCATAAGGTGGTTGTGCAGATTAAATGAGTTAGTATAGGGAACGGTCTAACGAGACACAGTAGTTACGAGCATGAAATATTTCTTCTTCACAGTATACTGTTCATTTTACTTTGGAGATCCTGACAGGTTATTTTCAAAGGCTTGTGGGACTCTAACTCTACGTGTGCTTGTCTTCAGTCGAGCGCATATTACCTGTGGATCCAGGCTGGGAAGAGGGTGTACAGCTCCAGAGAGGCACTGGGCTTGCTCTGCCCATTTCCCAGGACCATACGTGGGCAGCAGCAGGTTGACAAGTTTTCTTGAACAGAGACAGTATAAATTCAGAGGCCAGGCCAGCATTTTTCATTTGAACCTAGAAGCTTCAAATCCATGTAAAAAGATGCTCCTTGTAGCCACCATTTCTAAGTATAATGTAGCAAGAAATTGTGGGGCTTCCATAATCTGCCAGAAGTGGGGCTTCCATAATCTGCCAGAAATGGAAGTCAAAGGAATGAAAGTATCTTAAAAATAATAGATATCCTCACATTTTGGTGTTTTACCAGAGCCTATTTATCTGAGTATATTAAACTGGTATTTGAAATAAAATTTTTAAGTGGAGCTTACCAAATATTGTCCTAAAACTACCTAGGACCGATCTTGGTTTATAGCAAGAGTCAGACGGTAATGTTCGGACGAACACTTAAAAAGGTAGTGAAAACAAGCAAACCTAGTTAATAATGAATGTAATATATACACTATGTATATTTTTTCCAAAAGTGCCAGTTTTTCCCCCTGGTGACACATTTGATTTCAAATAAGCTTACTCTAGTTGCAGTAAACTTCAGGTATGATTTTTAAAAGAAACCAGGAGTATCAGTTGTTTTTAGTTATGACAATGTTTCACTGCTTTTTCATTTATGTATGAAAAGCTCTGTGTGTAGGTGTAGGTGGGAAAGTGGTCTTGGCTTTGTGTCCCTGCCGATCCCTCTTGCTGCTTTGGGATGAACTTTGGCAGAACTATTTTAAATTTTCAATGTAATTAGCAATGTAGATCTACTCAGAGTTCCTGCTTTCTCTCTTTTAGGGAATATATTTGCTACCAGTAGAAACCTGTTAATTATTTCAAAGAATCACTGTTTTATCATACGTAGAAAGCCAATACGAACCTTTAGGGTAAACCGTGACGAGAGTAATGGGCTTCCCTACAGTAGACCGCCTGTACCTTACAGAGAGAAGGGCTCACATTGTATTCGCTGCTGCCTGACCACTCGCAAGCAGGGGAGGAAAAATCATTCACGTAAGGGAATTTCATTAAAGGTAACTAAATACTATATTATGATGATGATATGCCCTCACAATGTAGATATAATATACCTATTAAAAATGGAAAGAATGAGAAATTGAATAAGCTAAGTAAAAGAGTGTAAAGGTAACCAGTAGATCGAAAAATACAAACCTGCCTACACATCAAAACTGATGAAACCAGTTCCTACTATAGTGAAAGAATTTATATATGTGATTTACAAAAATATAAAAAAGAATGATAGCACTATTTCCAAACATACTGGTCATTTTAATAAATAATTTGGCTTAATTCTAAAGAGACAAGAGTTGAGATTAGCTGACAAAGCTCAGCCCAAACTAAAGCAAGGATTCAGACAGGTTAGAAATAAAGGATAGGCAAAAATGAGACAATTGCAACTGATGAAGAAGGTGTTACACACTTGTCTACAAAAGTAGAGTGAAGACATCCCCTAAATTAAAAAGACGCAGGATACTCCGATACTGAAGACCACGATTCTCAGTGGAGACCACTGTTAGTAGCTCTGTGGTCCCAAACACAGAAAGCACAGATGATGTGAGGAGAAAGCACAGTAATAGACTTGATTATAGCTCTCAGTTCAAAATAGAAAGTACACCTTTTTTTAATACATAGGGGACATTCATAACCATATTTAAGCACCAAACACCACTATCGGAAATCAGTTTTATGTCATCACAATGGAATATAACAAATTAATAATCAACTGGGCTCTTTTCACCGGGAAGGTTAAAAACATGCTATTATCAGATTTATCTAGCCTAGTGGCAAATGAATTAGCCATCACTGAACTCAAAATATAAAATATTTCAGTGATATGAGCACATACATCATTTATCAATAACAGGCCAGTGTGATGGCATTCTATAAAATTCAAGTTCATTA
Source organism: Desmodus rotundus (assembly GCF_022682495.2). Classification (NCBI taxonomy): domain Eukaryota; kingdom Metazoa; phylum Chordata; class Mammalia; order Chiroptera; family Phyllostomidae; genus Desmodus; species Desmodus rotundus. The sequence continues at coordinate 147,995,420 of NC_071388.1, read as the reverse complement.
TTCTCAGCTTTTTATAAACAAAAATTTATAGTCCATTAAACCCTCACTTAACGTTGTTGACAGATTCTGACTTTAAGCAAAATGACATAACAAAACGCTAATTGATACTAATAAGAATTAAGTTCCTACACCATCTCATCAACACTGTAACTGAAAGAGATAAAACAGCATGACATTATTTGAGGGTCTGGTGTATATTTTCCTCCTTAATCTTACAATTTAACACTAAGACAACCCAATTAAAAAAAGGCGAAAGATTTGAATAGACTTTTCTCCACAGAAGACAGACAAATGGCCAATAAGCACTAAAAAGATGTTCGATATCAGTAGGGAAATGAAAATCAAAACCACAGTGAGATACCACTTTATATCCACTGGGATGACTAGAATCAAAGAGATGGGAAATAACGTGTTGATAAGAAGTGCAAAAATACTGCTGGTGAAAATGGCTTGGCAGGTACCATTTGATCCAGCGGTTGTACGGAGCCATATATCCGAGAGAACAGAAAATGTGTGTTGCTCTAACAGATGGTACATGAATGTTCATAGGAGCCTTACTGGTAATAGCCAAAATGTGGGAATATCCTAATATCCCACCACTGGATGAATAGATAAGTAAAATTCGGTGTATCCATTCAGTGGAATATTAATGAGCCACAAAAAGGAACAAATACTTACAGATGTTACATGGATGAACCTTAGAAACATTATGCTCAGTGAAAGAAGCCAGACATCAAAGACCACATACTGTACCATTCTGTTTATAGGAAATGTCCAGAATAGGCCAATCCACAAAGACAATACATTAGTGGTTGCCAAAGGTGGGAAGAAGTGACTGCTAATGGGTACAGGGTTTCTTTATGGAGTGATAAAAACGTCCTGAAATTAGACAGTGGTGAGGGTTGCACAACTCTGAATTGCACACAGAGTGGTCAATTGTATGGTATGTGAATTACATCTTAAACAAAAGCAAAAGGCAGTAACAATATCTGCAGAAAGCACCTACCATCCATAGGATCCGGAGAACAAAGGGAAGAAGCTGAATTCATCAGAGCCTCACCTGGATCTCAGAACCAGGCCTCTAAGATGGGGAGTTACCCAGCTGGTGCTAGTTTCTGTAAAGGGGAAAGGGTTAGACAAATTTGGGCAATACTGACAAAGAAGCAAGCAAATAAACCTGAAGAGTGTATGTAACCAAGTATTCTTGCCAGATGGAGGGCCACGGCCAGGCACAACACTCAGAGGGGCCTTCCCCCTGGTTATGTCTCCCTTCAGAGAATTCTACTGCAGGACCTAAGAAGGAACCAGCTGGCAAAACTGAAACGTGGTTTGTAGTATCTTGGCCCAGTATCCCCCTCAGCGTCAGGTATGGGTCTGGAGCTGAGAGACAATAGCATAATAGGACTAATCAGCATTTAGCAACTTAAATCAGAGGAGTAAATAGCCATCATATGTGTAAACACAAAGCAATTAAAAAGTATAATGGAGGACTTACTTTACAATAACAAAAGCAAACCCCTACACATAAATATGCAAAATTTACCAGACACAAAACTTATTAAATAATCCCTGTAAGGTATACTTGGAACAAATGTAAAGCATAGTGATGATAGATAGGAAGACTGTTAGGTTTCTCCCTAGAGAATCAGAAGATGATTATTAGGTCCGTTGGAAAGAACACACAACAAATAGCCCAGAAAGGCAGAAACAACAGCAAGAGGAGCGTCAGTCGCCCTGCCAGATGTGAGAGCGCGTTACAAAGCTTCTGTCAGTAACACGGTGTGCAACTGGGAGATGGAGACAGACCGATGGAAAACAGTTGTTAAAAATTCAGGAAGTGACCCAAGTGCCTTTGGAAATTTAATGATAAAAATGGCATTTTAGATCAGTGGAAAAATAATTTTAAAATAACTTAAACAAGTGGTATTCTGATTACTAAACAGCCATATGAAAAAGGATAAAATTGGTGTCATCTGCTGTACTGTATATAAATTCCAAATGGGTCAGAGGTCAGAGATATAAAAGTGATACTGTACAATGTCCAGAAGAAAATGGAGTAAATTCGTTGATAATCTCAAAATAGGGACACTTTCTAACCTGGACTCAAAATCCAAATGAAAAAGGTGAAAAGTAGATGGAGTGTTAGTATTTCATAGATATAAGAAACAAATTAAATTCTTTAAAGAAGAATTAATACTAATCCTTCTCCAACTCTTTCATAAAACAGAAAAGGAGGAAACTTATCCAAACTCATTTCATATTGCAAGCATTACCCAGGTAACAAAAGCAGACAAGGACACTACTGAAAAAGAAAACTATAGGTCAATATTCCTGTGAACATAAAAAATTCTCAAAATATTTGCAAACCAGATTCAAAGCTTTACAAGGATCATACACCATGATCAAGCAGGATTTATTCCAGGGATGCAAGGATGGCTCAACATACATAAATCAATGTGATACATCACCTTAACAAAATGAAGGACAAAAATTACATAATTACATAATTAATAGATGTTGAAAAAACATTTGACCAATTTCAACATCCATTTATGATGAAAACTCTCAACAAAGTGGATATGAGAGGGAATATACCTCGACATACTAAAGACCATATATGACAAACTTACAGCTAACATCATAATCAGTGGTGAAAGCTGGGAAGCTTTTCCTGTAGATCAGGAACAAGACAACCATCAGGAACAAGAGTGAATAAAGATCACTCTTTCCACTTTTATTCAACATAGTGTTGGAAGTCCCAGCCAGAGCTCTTAGATAAGAAAAAGAAACGGCCCTGGCCAGGTGGCTAAGTTGATTGAGTGTCGTCCTGTGCACCAAAAAGGTTGCAAGGTCAATTCCTGGTTAGGGCATTTGCGGGAGGAAACTAATCAATGTTCCTCCCTCCCTCCCTGCCTCTAAAATCAATGAACATGTCCTCGGGTGAGGATTCAGAAGGGAGGGAGGGAGAGGAAAGAGAAAGAAATGGCATCCAGATTGGAAAGGAAGAAGTAAAACTGTCTCTATTTGTAGATGTCATGACATTTTATGTTTATATAAAAAATATATAATATATAGTTTATACATAGTTTATACATATGTATAAGAAATATGTAGAATTTTATATATGTATATATGAACTTCACCAAAAAACTTAGAACTAATCAAAGAATTCAGCAATGTTGCAGAATACAAAAATCACTGTACAAAAATTAGTTGCATTTCTGCACACTAGTTATAAGCTACCAAAAATAATTTTAAGAAAGCAATCCCATTTACAATCACACTTAAATGCATAAAGTACCTAAGAATTAATTTAACCAAGGAGGTGAAAGACCTGTATACTGAAAACTGAGACATTTACTAAAGAAGATACAAATAAATGGAAAGATTTTTGGTGTTCATGGATAAGATATTATTAAAGTGTCCATACTGGCCATGGATAAGAATTAATATTGTTAAAATGTCAGTACTGCCCAAAGCAATATACAGACTAAGTGCAATCACTATCAAAATTCCAATGGTATTTTCCACAGAAGTAGAACAAATAATCCTACAGTTTGGGAACTACAGAAGACCCTAAAGAGCTGATGTAATCTTTGAAGTAATCCTGAAAAAGAAGAACAGACCTGAAGGTATCACAACTCCTGCTCTCCAACTATATTACAAAGCTATAGTAATCAAAACAGTATGGTATTGGCGTAAGACACACCAACAGAACTGAATTGACAGCCCATAGATAAAACCACACATATAAAAACCAATCAATTTACAATAAAAAGAACCAGGAATATACAATAGGAAAAGGACAATCTTTTCAGTAAATGGTGCAGGGAAAACAAGACAGCCTTTCATGCAAAAGGCTGAAATTGGACCACTGTCTTAAATCATACACAAAAATCAACTCAAATGGGTTAAGGACTTCACTATAAGACCTGAATGAAACCATAAAATTAGAAGAAAACAAAAGTGGTAATCTTCTTGACATTGGTCTTGGTGGTGACTTTTCCAAAGCAGCAACAAAAAAATAAGTGAGACAAAATAAAACTAAAAAGATGCTGTACAGCAAAGGAAACCAACAATAAAATGAAAAGGCAACCTACCAAATGGAAGAAAATACAGCATTTGCAAATTATATACAGGGTCTGTCTGGAAAAAGTCCAGCCACTGTTAATATAACAAGAATGGTTTGTGCAATATCAATGTAACCTGGCAGCCAAGGAGAGTGGACTGGGATGTGCATGCACGAACAATGACGACTTCACTGTGCTGGTCAGTGGGGCCAGTAGATGCTGTTGAGTGAGCACGTGGACTGTGTGGCTGTCACATTCAAAATGACCGAGAAGAGCCAACAAATCTGCATCAAATTTTGTGTTAAACTTGAACATTCTCCCGTGGAAAATATTTGGATGATTCAGAAGGCTGCAGCTGTGGGCAACTGGTGACTGGCAGCTGCATCACAACAGAGTGCTTGCTCATGTGTTACAGATTTGGTGCTCTGTGACTTCTAGTTTTCCCAAAACTCAAATCACCTTTGAAAGGGAAGAGATTTCAGACTGTTGCTGAGATTCAGGAAAACACAACAGGGCAGCTGATGGCAATTGGGAGAACTGTGTGAGTTTCTAAGGTGCCTGCTTCGAAGGGGACTGCGGCATCACTGTCCTATGTACAACATTTCTTGTATCTTGCATATTCTTCAACAATGTGCCTATTTTTCATAGTACATTGCTGGACACCTTCTGGACAGACCTCATATTCCTGATAAGGGTTAATATCCAAAATATTTGGTTGGCCAAAAAGTTCATTTAGGTTTCTTTTTCATATTATGGCTCTGCTAGTGCTTAGTTGTCTTCACCTTCGTTTGAAACAGTTTTATTAGACTGTATTGTGACAGCTGCCCTATCAGCATGCATTTCAAAAAATCTTATCAAAATTGTTGAATGTTAGTGCAGCCACTTTAATATTGAAGATGAAGGAAAATATGCAACACTTTTGGCATATTATGCTTTATTATTTCAAGAAAGGCAAAAACACAACTGAAACACAAAAATGATTTGTGCAGTGTGTGGAGAAGGTGCTATGCTATAACTGATCAAACGTTATCAAAAGTGGTTTGCCAAGTTTCTTGGTACTATTGACTTTTGGCCAAATAATTCTTTGCTGTGCACTGTCTTATGCATTGGAAGATGTTTAGCAGCACCCCTGGCCTCTACCCACTAGAAGCCAATAGTGGGAGATAGCCGACATACTCAAAATATCCAAATCAATAAAGTTATTGGTGAAACTGAAAAATGTGTCTTTTATTTTATGGAAAAAAGATAACAGACTTTTTGGCCAATCCAATATATAAAGAACTTATACCAATCAATAGCAAAACGAAAACAAACCCAAACAATCTGATTTTAAAAAAATGGGCAGAGGATCTGAATAGACGCTTTTCCAAAGACGACATACAGATGGTCAACAGGTGCATACAAAGGTGCTCAACATGACTAATCAGGGAACGTAAATCTAAACCACAATGAGATACCACCTCACACCTGCCAGAAATAGCTATTATCAGAAGGAACAGTAGTGTTGGTGAGGTTGTGCAGAAAAGAGAGTCCTTGTACACGGTTGGTGAAAATGTAAACTGGTGCAACCACTATGGAAAACAGTATGGGAGTTTTCTCAAAAAATTAAAAATAGAATTACCTGTGATTCAGCAACTATTTCTGGGCATTTATCTGAAGGAAGCAAAACCACTAATTTGAAAAGGCATTTGCGCCCTCTACATTCGTTGTAGCATTATTTACAATAACTGAGACATGTAAACAGCCTAAGTGCCCATCAGTGGATGAATAAGGAAAAGGGGTGTGTGTGTGTGTGTGTGTACCAATGGAACATTAGCCCACCATTAAAAAAAGGGAAATCCTGACATTTGTTATCATGGATGGACCTTCAGGGCGTTGTGCACAGCGAAGCAAGTCCAAGACGAATACTATGTATTCGTGAGTGCAATCTCACTCATGTATGGAATTTAAAACAAAACACCAAACTCAAAGCACAGATTGGTGGCCGCCGGGGTGGAGGTGGGAGTGGGTGAAGGAGTAGATGAAGATAATCAAAAGGTACAAAGTTCCAGTTATAAAACCAGCCCTGGGAGTGTGATATACGGCATGGTGACTAAAGTTAGTACTGTATGTTAGAAAGTTGCTGAGGCAGTAGATCTTAAAAGTTGCCATCACGGGGGAAAGGAAAAATTTGTAACTATGTGTGGTGATGGATGGTTACTGAGCCTGTATAGTGATCGTTTTGCAATATATATCGAATCATTAGGTTGAACACCTGAAACTAATGTTTTATGTCAACTGTACCTCAATTAAAAAAATAAATCTTTCTAAATTAAAAGAGCAACCTAATAGAAAAACAGGCTGAAAACAGCAGTTCATATAAAAAGGAAAAGCAAATGGTTCTTAAACATATGAAAAATGTTCTATTTCCCTCACAATAAATAAATCAAAACCACCTGATAGAACACACCATTGTTCACGAGAGACTAGTAAAAATCCAATTTGACACCATGTTCTCTTGGTGAGGCTCTGGGTAAAAGGATTCTCATCACCACTGTTGGTAGGAATGACAAAAACGGTAGAATTTCTATGGCAGGACAGGCATGTGGGACAGAATGATACACACGTACTCTCTGGGGCAGCAGCTCTACTTCCGGAATTTGCCCCAAAGTGGTAAGACTGTTCCCTGCAGCACTATCTGTGAAAGGCAGCGATTCGAACCGGCCCAGCTGTCCGCCGGCACATCCACACACTGGAGTGCTGTGGGGAGAAATAAAAGGCAAGGTACAGTGAAGTAAAAAACCAGCCAGGTACAAAATAGGGTACAGCATGTGAGCTTTTATGTAAGAACACACATGTACTGTGTGTGTACACATACATTTGCTTATATTTTCAAAAAGAAACAAAAGGATAAACTAAACAAAAATTAATATACATGGTTACCTGTAAGGGAATGGAGGGAAAGTGGGTTAGACAGAGAGAAAATAGACTCTGAATGCACCTTGTTTTATAGTTTTTCCTTAGAAATCACTTAAATGTACAGTTAAAATAAATCTTGAAAACCAAACCAATCTGTAAAAGTTGGGAGGATAAAAAGGGAAGCAAATGAACCAAACTGTATGTCAAGTTGGCAAAGTTATCAAATGGAAATTTTTTCAAGTGATTTGCAAACACCGTCTTGCAACTAGACAACTCTTGTGGATGTCTTCAGTCACTAACACACTCGCGTCGTTAGTCTGAAACAGGTGTATGCACTGTGGATTAAAGCAAACAGGTTAGTGTGCACATGTGCTGGGAACTAACACTTCCAGTTTAAAAGAGCGACCAGTAGAAAAAGGCACAGTGAAGCAAAAACTCCAGTCTTTCTGTGTGCAGAGGCAAAGAATTGTGCAAGAACCTGGCATTAGAAATTTTAGCCAGTGGATCTTGTTCATTTTCCATCACAGATATCTTGGCTGTCAAGTCCTTAGCGGGCCGAGTGGTACAATCTCTAGGTGTCCGTTCTAATGCACCTTCAGTGCCACCCCCCTGGCTCTTTTCCTTCCTTCCTTTCTTTCTGCTGCATCTGCATCTTTTGACAGGGTTCTTTTTCAGTTGTAGTGCTCAAAGGAACCAGCAGAATGTTGACTCTGTTTCAGGTAATGTGTGCAGTATTGATGCATTAGGGTACTGGGCAGAAATACTTGGGCAGTAGTGGTACAAGACAACAATACCACTTAAATCACAATAAAGATCTTAGCAATGGAGTTTTCATACCCATCTCATTTTGGTAATCCTAACTTCCTTTTCTACATTGCAAATCATTTGTGTCTGTGTTTTTTTTTGTTTAGATGGCTATTCATATGAAAAGGAAGCAATGGAAAATTGGATAAGCAAGAAGAAGCGCACAAGTCCCATGACGAACCTTGTTCTTTCTTCAGCGGTACTTATACCAAACAGGACTCTGAAAATGGCCATCGATCGATGGCTAGAGATGCATAAAAAATAAAACTGTTTATATTATGTACATTGTATCAGTGATCTCATTTGAATGATTTAAGAGTAAACACTAATAAGATACGAAAAGCACAACAGGAGGACAAAGGTAATCTTCAATTTAGTTACCTATAAAAACTATTTAGTATCTATTTTCATTCTTTAAAACATATGGGACTAAATAACATATCTAACCTCTTTTCTATTTTTAGTATAAAAGCCTTTTTGTACTAATGAAACAAATCTTAACTTTTAGAGAAACAATGTTTTACTTTGATTTTAAATTGCAATGGCCACTTTTATTCTTCTTAGATATAGGTCATATTACATTACAAGCAAACATCGGACTAATCTGTAACAGATATTGAAATCCTAGTTAATAGCCATTCATTTGATAATTCTTTGGAATCCATCTAAAGAGAATTTGTAGCAAAATAATTGTAGATTTGTTTATGAATAGAGAAAATAACTTTCATGTTTAATGACCAATTTTGTTGGATTCTGAATTTTCAAAGTGGTAATGATTATTTTTCTCCATTGTACAAGATGGAATAAATTATCATGAATATATTGAATTAAATTTGCTAAAATATATAAAGTGGCAAATTAGCCTTTTTTTTTAGCATATAGAATTCTTGAAGTTTTTACATAATAGTCTAAACTAGACTAAGCTAGGGGGACATTTTTAAGTATATTTTTAAGTATACATTTTTAAGTATATTTTATTGATTATGCTATTAGGATTGTCCCAATTTTCCCCCTTTGCTCCCCTCCTCCCGGTAGCCCCTTCCCTCCAGCAGTCCCTCCTCTTAGTTCATTTCCATGGGTCATGCATATAAGTTCTTCGGCTTCTCCATTTCCTATACCTCTATTTTGTACCTACCATTTATGCTTCTTATTCCCTGTATCTTTTCCTCCATTCTCCTCTCCCCCTCCCAGCTGATAACCCTCCATGTGATCTCCATACCCATGATTCTGTTCCTGCTCTAGTTGTTTACTTAGCTTTGGGGTTTTTTTTAGCTTTGGTTGTTAATAGTTGTGAATTTGTTGCCTTTTTAATTCATAGTTTTGATTTTTTTTTTTCTTAAATGAGTCCCTTTAACATTTCATGTAGTAATGGCTTGGTGGTGATGAACTCCTTTAGCTTTACCTTTAGTCTGGGAAGCACTTTATCTGCCCTTCCATTCTAAATGATAGTTTTGCTGGGTTGTAATTTTAAAATTACAAAATGATAGTAATTTTGGTTGTAGGTCCTTGCCTTTCATCACTTCGAATACTTCTTTCCAGCCCCTTCTTGCCTGTACGATTGGAGCAATCAGCTGACAGTCTTACAGGGACTCCTTTGTAGGTAACTCTGCTTTTCTCTTGCTTTCAAGATCCCCTCTCTATCTTTAACCTTTGGCATTTTAATTATGATGTGTCTTGGTGTGATCCTCTTTGGGTCCAACTTGTTGGGTATTCTAGTGTTTCTTGGACTTGTTGTCTATTTCCTTCACCAAATTAGAGACATTTTCTTTCATTATTTTTTCAGTTAAGTTTTCAATTTCTTACTCTTCCTCTTCTCCTTCTGGCATCCCTATAATTCTGACGGTGGCACTTTGAAGATGTCCCAGAGTCATCTTATACTATCGTGTTTTTTTTAATTGTTTTTTCTTATTGTTGTAGTTGAATGTTTATTTCTTCCTTATGTTGCAAATCATTGATTTGAGTCCCCTTCACTGCTGGTCCTCCGTGGACTTTTCTTTCACGTAGTACAACCTTCATTTCTTTATGTTCATGCTGTGCTCAGTGAGTTCTGTGAGCACCTCCTCGCCAGCCTTTTGAGCTCTGCATCTGATATATCTCCATTTTGTTTTGTCCTTTTACTGAGGTTTTGTTCTGTTCTTTCATTGGGGCCACGTTCGCCCCAATTCGGCAGCCTCCCTGTGTTTGTTTCTGTGTGTCAGGTAGAGCTGCTTTCACTGCCTGTAAAAGGCACCTGTTAACTCTGTGGGGCAGAGCCTTAGGGAATGACCAGGGTGGGGCAACCCACTTCATCACTTTGTGGCTTGTGTGAAGGGAGGGCTTGGAGAGGGGACAGTGCCGCTGCCTGGCTTCCGGAGATTTGCCTGGCACGTTTCCAGCCACTCTCCCTATGTGACTGGTTCCCTTCCAGCTGTTGCCCTGGTGCTGAATCCCAGAACAGGCAAGTTTGTGTACAGTCTACACCTGTGCAGGACCTTTAAGCAGAGTTTACTGAAAATCTGGCAAATTATTCTGCCACCCCAACCCCCACTGGTTTTTACAGCCAGAAGTTACGGGGATTTATCTTCCAGGCACTCGAACCCTGGGCTAGGATCCCTTCGCTCCAAAGGTACTCCTCCCAATGTTTATCCACCACACGTGGATATGGGACCGCCCATGCCCGTTCCACCACCAGCACCTCTCCGCACCACACGGTGTCTCCTCACCTGTGTCAGCCCCTCCTACCTGTCTGGATGAATGTGGCTTCTTTAAATCCTTGGTTGTCAGACTTCCATACACTTTGATTTTCTGACAGTTCTGGGCGTTGAGATTTAGTTGTAATTCTTTTGCGGTTATGTGAGGAAGCAAAGTGTATCTACCTATGCCTCCATCTTGACTGGAAGTCATGACTACACATTTTTATTCAATACACTGACATTTAATACAGCGCCCTGATATGTGTTCACTTAGAAGAAAACTTCCGAGTTCAGGAACTGGTGGTTGTATTGCCTTTACGTCCCTGTTTGCCAGAGTGGAAGCCATCAGTGGGAAAGCTTGTTGGAACTGAACTGCGATGGCAAGCAGGGACCTAGAGCTGGATGTTTGCCCCCAAGCCCCTGTTGGAATTGTTCAGAAACTTGAAAACCTTGAAATAAACTTGAAATAAAACAGAAATGCAATGTAACTACCTTATATACTTAGTCTTTTCCTAAATTTTATGAACTTACAGTTAATAAGCTGTAGGCCCACAGGACGCAACACCTAGCTCCCACAGAAATCCCAGATGCCTTGTCTTTGCAGCTGCTGCTCTGTACAGTTTGCCACCCTCGTCTTGTGCTGCCGAGTTTCGGTCTGTATCCCAGCTGGGATTCACAACTATGATTGTAGGAGAGTTTCTTCATATTGCACATGCTTCTCACATTTTTAGAGGACAAAAAACAGGTTGGGGACATATTCTAGAAGGTGTTTGTCCATTGTATTCTTTACAGAAAGAATGCTAACATAATTTTAACAGAATTTTTTTAATTGTTAGGGTCCAACACTGGACCAAATATCTTTTGTTTTCGTAAAATAACAGACTTATCTTCCAAAGGAGGCTATCTGGTTTTTACATAGAAGTTACTAAACATCATCAAAGTCATTTAAGGAAAAACAAAATCATTTATATAAAAAAAAGGCTGGTTGTTTTTAAATGATAGAGGTCATTTTCTTTTCTACATTTCCCCAGTAGAGTTTGTTGTTGAACAAACTGGCTGGAAACTAAGATGCCAATAATTTACCAAAGTGAAGTACTTACAAATAAGCCAAAGCCAAACAACTCACTGTCCCCATAAACACACAAGCAGAGACAGACCTAAACACGCCAAATGCAGAACCACCCACGGAAAGCACACGATCGCTCCGCTGCACTCTCCACCCTCCCTCAGGCCTACGCGGGAGCAGCACTCACCTGCCTGATGCCCGTCCTCAGGACTGACCAGTAGCTTCCCAAGGAGACTTGACTTCTCTCTGGCATGACTGAAGCAAATATCTTTACTGAGACTATATCAAAATCATAATGTAATATGTAACAAATTCTACTAGTAGTTACACTAGCAGCTTCACAGGAAAAGTCATCCAACAAGAATTATCTATTGGCAAATAACACTTTTTCTTCCCACCCAGTTTATTTTTAACCTTTAGTTTAAATGTATACCTTTAAAGGACTTAAAACTCTACACTTAGCCTTGCTAGTAATAGCAGCAACCGGACGGTAGCCTGCAGCGGCACGGGGAACACGAAGGCTTGGACTCCAGCCGGGATCTTCCCACAGTGCAGCACAGTTCACTCAGTGCTCCCTCACTCCTGCAACTCTGAAACTGAAAGATGTGGGTACACACACAAATACACACTTCCAACCGAGAAATGATACAAATGTGCTGAGAACAAACTTTCACACTAATAGTGATCGCTGTGTTGCCAAAATGTTTGAAAGTTAGAGTCCCAAAGATACCTTATTGCCAGTAAAAACATACACCATGATTTCTGGAACAGATACAATTATAGAATGCTCTTCTTTGTGCCTTCTTCCCTATTTCAGGCAAAAGGACTAATTTTGACCCTTGAATATTTTGACATTTCTAGAAGCTGTCACCCTTGTTTTAAAATTATTACTAAATGAAATTATATATGCATTTCATAGTATTACTATAAAAATAGGCTCTTCACTATTTTCTTTAGAGTAACAAGACCGTCCGGGATTAAGCAAAGCAGGTAGCTGTCATCAGAATCTCCTCCACTTATCCATGGTGTCATTTAATGCAAAACACATTCTATTAATAGTCTTTATTCCATGTGGAAAAGTACAGTAGTTGTGCAAAAACAAAACTACATAACAAGAGTAAGACTCACAAATATTAAAGAAAATAAACAATAAATAAGCCATAGTAGTTATAGCAGAACTCAAGAAAAGCCTATTAAAAAAATGACAAAGCTGTACAAAACACATCAAGAACAAATGTCAAAGAATAACACCAGAAGATTCTATTCGTACAAAACTACAGTGATGCTCACAGGAACTTCATTACAACGATTCATCTTTAAAACATTCTGTAAATATAGAACTCCTTCTCCCCAATTCTAGAAAATAAATTTCACATCCCAACATGTAAAACAAATAGATTCCCTCCTCTCTCAAACTAGCATTTTAACATCCTTCAATAGCACACCATTTTCATATAAAAATACCTTTAAGCCAAGGTTCATTCCTGTACCTTATCTTTACAAATGAATAATACATCAGTTTGGACTTAAGTAGCACCTCAAAGGTGTTCATATAAATGGAGTAAAGTGCCGTTACTGGTGCACTGCCAACGCGCCCTAATACACTGTCCAGTGCAGGACCCAGTATGGATGAAGTGTACAAAGAACATGCAAATATATGACTTCTTTTTAAAGATTAAGTACTTGAAACAGTTCTATTTACAAGTCTGCGTACAACTTGCCTGTTTAATATGTACAACATGTGACTATAAAGTAGTGACTGTGTAATAAAACCACCAATGAACCAGACCTTAAGTACCCAAATTAAACACCACCCTTAAAGGACCACGGAGGCTTGGTCCAGGACTGCGGTCACTGGTAAAAGCAGTTTGTGACCCAGCTGAGAGCTAACTTGCGTGTCCCCAAGAACACGACATTCTCGGTAGTAGAGCCCAGTTCCAGCTTGACCGCCAGTCGTGATTCCAAATGGCCTATGCTGCTTCCAAACACTGAAACACACTGTGATAGAGAAGGAATGTAGTTCCAAAACGTGCTATAAAATGTTTAATGAGAATCGTAACATGGAGATAAGTGCTTAATCCTCTTCGAGGAATTGCTATGAAGGGAACAATACCTGGATATTCTTGTATTTTGCTTTAAAAAGTCAGCAATGCAACATTTATAGTCACATACTCAGCTGGAAATCACTTGGGTCTTAATTTTATCTATATATGTAAATTGGGATTTGACTCAATGGAACTCTAACTTGAAAATTCCATCTTTTCCTGACTATTATCATCGGGCTATTTAGTCATGAGCTGATCCTATCACTAGACATTTAATGTTCTCTAAGAAATATTATGATTTTACCACATAGCAAAGGCTAGGAGAAAACTGATAAAAACCAAATTTCATAAGAGAAAAGCATTAGTTAATGTCTTCTTGGTTGTCCTAAATTTTTAACTTAGTAGACATAACTAACTGTAGTTTTCAATTCTGGTTAGCATCATTACTATGGTGACTTCTGATATTTATCAAAGAAATTTTATCCCACATTTAAAATAAATCAATGGTATCTGATCCACCTCCAAGGAAAAAGAATATGGCTAAAAAGTAATTTTTCTCATAAAAAAAATTTAATTATCACCAAGAGCCAACACACTGTTTCAAATTCCAGCAGCGGGTCTCTCTCGGCCTACACATTTGACTCTATGAATGATCGCTTTGGTTTGGCCGAAGGAAGGTGGCTCCGGTGGCCTTCATTACTGATGTGAGGCTGCTGCTTAGAGACGCTTTCCTGGTACAGATGAGAAACAGTCTTGGTTATCCTGTTGTCCGGACAGTGGGCTGGAACTTGGCCCTTCCTTTCTTCTAGCTCTTTCACCTGTGCCCCATTGTGGACAGTTCCACCCAGGGTCGCGACAGAACAGGTTTTGCCTTGGCTATTGTACCCCGCTGCTTGCTTGAGAGCGGGCTTCTCAGAGTTCGAGGCCTGCAGGCCGGCTGCAGAGGACGAGCTTGTCAGCAGCGCCTCCGGCCCCGGGCAGTTCCAGGGGCGGCCTGGAAGGTTGCTCTGCTGCTGGAACCGCGCCGTCTTGTCCATGATGCCCATGAACGGAGTGTTGCGCGGTCTGTGCTCGGCTGTGCCACTCTGCACCTGGTGAACGGCCTTGTCTTTCATTCGGGCATCTGGTCCCTGGCCCTTGAAGCCATCAGAAAAACTACTGCTCGAAGTCAAACTACTGGTGGAACTTGACATCATCACGCTGCTAGACGGAGAACCAGAAGAGCCTGAGCTGGGGAGGCAGGCTGGGTGTCGCATGTCGCTGCAGCCCACTGGCCCACCTTGGTTTAGCGGGGCTACGTTCACGGCCACGGAGGCGTGAGCCAGGAGCCGCTCTGCGGTTTTTATCCTGCTCGGTAAAGGGTACGCATTGCCGCCCTCGCCGGGCTGCAGCTGGACGCCGTGGCTGGAGCCCAGCCGGTCTCCGAACCGGCCTGATCCCCCCACAGTGAAAGCGCCGGTTCCCTCTGAAGGCTGGTTCCTGCCGCCAGCAGGTGCTGCGGACATTCTACCTGGCATGGGACTCGGGGGAGGATTCGCAGAAGACACCTGGACTTTTGTGCTACTGTTTCTCACGCCAGCCTGTCCAGAACCGAGGTGCTGGCTGGTCTTCACTATCTGTGCCTGCCGGGTGGGCTGCATCATCAGCCCTGGCTGCGCTGCAGGCTCCCGCAGGGGCTTGGTGCCTACCGGCCTGTTCTGGGGTGAGACTGGCCTTATTTTGGACTGCAACCCTTCCTGAAGGTTCCGGATATATGGGGAAGGGACAGATGAGGATGGCTGGGGCCTGGGAGTCAGGGAAATAGATTCTTCCTGTGGAGAAGTTTCTTCTTCTTCAGCCTCCTCAAGAGGAAAGTGGTCACTTAGTCCAGCGGCTGGGGCTTCCGCTTCGTTATCCGAGTCATTGGGTGGGGCCGCGGGTGGGCACTGCTGTTTTTGCTGTTGGCTCCTCTGCAGTTGCTTGCACTCCTCTTCCACACGGGCCAGCAGCCTCTTGATTTCCTGGTTGGTGGGGCAGAGCTTCACAGCTTCTCGCAAGTCAGCCAGAGCTGCCGCAAACTGCCTTTACGTGAAAAGAGAAGATATAATTACAAGCCATGTGAACACATGCTCCAAATGTAACTGTTCATAAAACAGCTTTGCTAAAAACGAAAGAGAAAGTAGGTGAGTGAGGTTTGAACACTGAACTCTGGTGGACAGGGCACATTTAACTAGCTTACAGATGCCCAGTCAGTGGGACGGCTGAATTCTAGCCCTGATCAGTGGACTCCAGGGCCCTTCTGTCTCTCTAAGGACCCTGGGCTGGGGTTGAGAACAGGCACGGATCAGTGGGTATGAGAATCCTCTCAGAGCTATCCTCACCCTCCCCTCTCCCCATGCCCACCTCTAATTCTAAAGTCTGATATGCCTCCTCCCTGCTTCCCCCACACCTCCACTTAATGTCTCTGGTTGGCAGTTCCACTGACAGTATGGACCAATCTAGGAACTGTACGTGGCAGTAAGTGTCAGCCAGGGTGGAGGGGAGGAACAGTCATTCAGATGTCAGGAGAAAAATCAATGTTGAGCCACTGCTAATAACAGCCACTACTGTGCCTCCTGGAAGCTACCAATTTAGTATTAAGAGATGAGAGGCATCTCAGCACTGCCCAAGTCCGAAAGGCCCACAGGCAGCCAGCAGCTTCGATACCACAGAAGCACAAGATGTCTGTCGTCACGCATCTCACCGCACCCAGACAGTACCTGCTATTTCTCTTTGCTCTTGCCCTGGCATAGAAGGCTTCGTAGGACTTTGGTTTCAGTTCAAGAGCCTTGGATGCAAATTCCTCTGCCATGCCAAAGTCCTGGTGCCGACAGTTAAACACATGAGTCAGAAGAAGCAATGAAACGATTACAGGCAACTTTTTAACAGGAGTCTTGCTCTAAAGGTCAGCAGAGAATTAGGACATAACTAGAGAGAGGAAGGTAAGTTTGTCTTGCTGTTCAGTTTCATGGTTAGGACAGAGTTAAAACTTATTAACATTTTTAAGAGAAGAATCCAGTAGACAAGCAACAGTAGGTGAAAGGGAGAGAGGAGGACAGTGGCGGAAGGGGGACCCAGCGCGCCACCGGGGTCGGCCTCCCAGGGCGCACGGATGCTCCACCCACTCTGACAGGAAGGGGGCAGCCTGTGTGGGCAGGTCCACAGATTTGGTGGTGGGAGGATGAAGTTAAAAAATTAGAACAAAGAAGAACTGAAACGAATCTGCCGATTATTAGTTACAAATTAACTGAGTCAGCTAGTATTTATTACAAGTTTAACAATTACTGGCACAACTCCTAAGCAAACATAATAAGCCCTACCAGGGGTGTCCAACCTTTTGGCGTCTGCACCACACTGGGAGAAGAACAATTGTCTTGGGCCACACATTAAATACATTACAACAGTAATCACAAAAAAAATCTCATAATGCTTTAAGTAGAGTACGGATTTTGTGTTGGGTTGCACTCACAGCCAACGTGGGCGTGTGAGGCCCGCGGGCCCAGGTCGCACACCCCTGCACGCAGACGGTGACATATTTAAGTTGAGCCTGATCCCATCCTTTCCTTTTAAATCTGGCGATGGGCCACGCAGGACAACGCTGGCCACACACAGCTGGGGAGGGGTGCAGGAGCGGTCTGCACTGAAGCAGAGGAAAGGACCCCCAAGCGCACCCTCTCAGCATCTGGAGCGGTGGAGGGGGACAGCGATCGAACAACGTCATCCCAGAGAAGCGCCAGGTTCACAAATGTGCACGCGACTGACAGGAGGTCCCAAGATTCGGGCTGAGGAAGGGCTGGCCTTCACCTCTGTGAAAACATTCCATCGCTAAAGGATGGGAATTAGGGGGCTCAGCTCACATTTGTTTTTCTTCGGCAGCGAGACAGATTGAGATAGAGGGAAACTCGTAGATCATTGAAGGGTCTCATGTCCTCTCCGAATCCTTCTCGAGGAAACTTCCTTAAGGCGTACTGGTACCGCTGGGCTGCCTCTTTCATCTTCCCTTTCTAGAAGCCAAAAACCAGGCATTCATCCTTTACCAGATGCTCCCAGATGAATACGCTCCTATACCCTGAAGATCCTGGAGTTACTCTCCTCCCACCGCCAAAGCCACGGGAGCACAGTGGAAGGGTCCTGAGGAGGAGGGGCTGTAGCCAGAACCAGGACCAGAACACTGAGCCGCGCAAACGCTCGGCCTCACCGTCCGCAGTGCGCACCTCCGAGGGTAAGCAAGACGCCGGCCGTACAGGGGGCAGCTGTAAACTGCCGAACTGGAAACTATCGGTCTTAACACATCAGATTATCTTTTTAAATATAGTTCTGAAAACCTTTCCATGAATGCTCTCTCATTTTATATCTCATTTATATCTCATAGTGACCTTTTAATGCTAAGCCCAATAGAAATCAGATGAAAACATAATGCAGGTAGAGTCTTGTGGATAAACCTACAGCTTGCTGTAGAATAATAATGTTTTCTTTTAAAAGGAACAAAAGCATGGGCTTTAAAAATCAGAACAGCACCGCACGTCCTTTTCAAGGCTAAAGAAATCCATGTAACGTGCTCAGTCAGTGCCGCGCACAGCGGGGATGCAGTCTGTGGAACATGGCCTGGCGTTTCTAACCTAATTGCTACCGAAACTCACATTACAGCCACTTCAAAGCCACCACAATACACACTCTGAACTCAATTTCAAACTGATTCCCAGCCAGGAACCCTGCTGGGTCATGCTCTATGCCTATTTATTTATTTATTATTTCAAAAGAAAAGGGGAAACATAGCAAGTGCAGAAGCCTCATGGTAAAAAGGATGAAAATGCGCATAATCTAGGGTTTTGTTTTTAGAAACTTTTAATTCTGTCTAATCACAGAAAGGAAAGAATCCTGATCTTTGTAAACGGCCCGAGCACCTTTTAAGCCCGGGGTTGGCAACGCACGGCGTGCAGGCCAATGCGGCTGGCCTGCGTCCGCACAGACGGCTGGACCGGGGGCGGCTGCACTAGCCTGTCGTGTATCTGCCGGCGGCCTCCGCACCGCAGCTCCGAAGCTGGGAGTGGCAGAGACCACAGAGCAGAGCGCAGAATGTTTGCTATTGGGACCTTTCTAGTCCAAGTTTGCTTTCGCTTGAAACTGATGTCTTCTTTTAGAAAACTTACTTTAAAGTCAAATTTATTCATGTGTAGATCTAATATTTCCATTTCTAAGGGAAAATGGAAAAAATTTAATTCAGTCTCCTGAGTAACTATTATATATCACTTACTGTCTTAAGTAAAAACATCTGTAGAAACAGTTTCAAATTCTAAAAGCTTATAGATACTAAAATAAGATAATCAAGGCTCGGGAGACTTAATGATTCTTTGCTTCTGAAAATGTTTCCAGAATGTTGCTTTCCCGGGCGTCTCACGACTCCACGCACTGCTGAATCTCCTGTGGGATGTGTTAAATTAGAAGCAACTCTGCCTTCACCTCAAGGCCTCAGGCCCTAAGTCAGTTACAGCCACAGGGATTCGCTCAGAAATAATGGTCCTTGAAGACAACGAGAGTGCTTTCTACCTTGAAGACTCTGCCGTTTAGGATATTACAGCCTGGGCGTGAGGCCAGGTCAGCATCTCTCGGAACTTCTATTAAAGCTGCGCCACGTGGATTCTGTGCAGGGGCTACATCCCCTATACACCAAACTAAGAGGCTGCTCGCAGGCCATTACCACATCATAGAAAAGGGTAAAACTACTTACTTTGTACAACATGTTTCCTTCCTCCATCAATTTCTGTAAAAGTATAATCAAAATATCAGGTTTGGAAGTAGCCATCGCCCAAGCAGCATTTCCTGCAAAACAAACATGTGATCAGAGGGACTCCAGCGGCCGTGGGGGAATGGTGCCCAACACTTCCATGGCCACACCACTGCTGGGACCACACGCAGCAGGGGCCCAGCTGCAGAGGACCCCCCGCTGTGTGCCCTGCCAACCTCCGACCCCAATGCAACCAGGGCAAGGGAGCCGGCCCCAAGGAGCGGGCTTCCCTTCTAATCTGTGTGAGGCTGAACGAGCACCCAGGGGGGTAACGGTACCAGCACAGTGTCGCTCTGGTGAACAAGTACTGGGAAACTAATGCAGCGGAGCGGCCATGGCCCAGCCCTCCCTCTGGGTGGGCATCTGGGCTAAAGTCAATTGAACCAGGCTTCGAGTAGGCTCCTTAGTGTCCTGCTGTGCCCACCGCCGCCGGCAGTGAAGGGGTCTTACCCTGCACTGCACAGCACAGTCTACCATTCCATCTATTCTGAAATGCCTCCGCTTCAGCTCTTCTGCCCTCCTCCCATCACTCCCGCTCTCGGCCCTCCCGGCTCCTGTCTACATCCAACCTCCTCCAGTCCACGGCCGTCTCCATCCCTCTTCTAAATATGTGCAGTGCAGGCTCAACAGCACAGACTTGGACGTCCAACTGCTCAGGTCCAAACAGAACTCGGCCCCTGTACGACCTATGGAAGCTATGTACCTCCTCTGTGCCTCTGTTCCCTCCTCTGTATCACCACCTACTCACAGGGTAGGTGAGTACTAAATAAGTTAAAACATGGCACTGCGTAGAAAAGTTCCTGACACTGTCAACTGCTTAATAATATCAGCTACTATCATTATCTTCATCACGGCCCCTCCCCAGAACTGCTGGTGGCCGGAGTTCTGCCCTCTCAACCAAAACGGTGATGTTCTGCTCGTTGTTCCCCCACAAGGGCTAAAGGGTGTGTCAGTCCCAACCCACACAGACGGGCTTTCCCCACTCAGCTCTCTCCACCCCAACCCTGTGTCTAATGAGCCCCTTCTTGTCTCCAGTGAGTCACACACCTTTCCCTGTGCTGGGGTTGCCATCACCCCACCCGCCTGGCTGTGCTTACTCCAGGGCAGCGGCTCTCAGACTCAGCTGTTGCTAAGGCACCTGTGAACCTCCTACTCGCCCCCTGCACCCCCTGGAGTCCATGGGAACTGCCCCGGCGCGGCTCCTGGGCATCCTGAACATCCCGCAATCCTAGACTGTCCATCAGCGCCAGCCTCTGCTCCCTACCCACACTGACAACAACAGTAGGAGCTGTTGCAACATTTTAGGTGACTGCGACTAAATGAGTGTCACGGAAGGAGAAAGAAATCTCCAAACATCTGACTTCTTCACCTGGGAGCAGGCAAATATGTAGGGTCCCTAACATGCTCTAAAATCTGAAACTGACCCACCTCTCACTACCAAACTGAGTGTTTACTGACCTAACTTGGCTCCTTTTCTCAGCAGCGCAATCACCACAGATGTGTTTCGACAGCCTATGGCTCTGTCCAGGGGACGCATCCCGCTGTGGTCTACGTGCTCAATCACGGCGCCCTTCTCAACCAGGTACAGCACCTGTAGTGGGAAGAGAGGCGTGAGGAGCGGCTCTGGGCAGGAGGCCTGCCGCTGGTCCACCCACAGGGCGCTGGTGTGGGAGCGTTTCTTGATCTTCGGTGCCTCTGCCCATTAGGATCCTGGAATGGAAATGAAGTTGACAGACGACAGAGCGGAGAAGCTGCAATCCATACCGAAAACCCGCTCTGTTAAAGGGCATTTGATATCAGCAGTGAGGCTCCCAGGAAGGGAGGTGGTGTGTCCACACACTCCTATGTCGCAGACGGGTAAATGCACATACCTGTCTCATCCCACCTCCCCGGCCACAGGGATGAGACACGGCCACCTTTCCATCTCCAGTCACTCGGGAGGCACACTGGGCCCCGGCTCCAGCAGGCTGGAGGTTACGGCAACAGGCGCTGCAGAAACACGCAGACCCGCGCAGCCTGGGCCCAGCCGGCTGGACAGGTGGGCAGCTCGGGATCAGATGGGGCCGATTATAACTCGTTTCAAGGCCAGGAACGAGACCTGACTATTGGGACTGTAAAGATGGCTAGGTGGGGCCCTGGTCCAACAGCTGACGTGATCTGATACAATAGCTGTCACAGAAAACAGCGGGGAAACCATTGGCCACTCAAACCGCCCCACTTACTGAGTAAGACGACTGCAGCCACCTGAGATTTTCATGTGGATCCAACGGGTCGACCTTATCGGTCCACCTGCTGTTCACTGTGACAGTACAGGGACAGACACCCAGAACGTACTGAAAACACCCACAACTTTACGACAAAATCCCAAATAACCCAACATAAAAATGGGCAAAGGATCTAACAGACGTTCTTTGCCAAATACAACACACAGACGGCCAATAAGCATGTGAAAAGATGCGCACTGTCACCAACCATTAGGAAACACAAATCAAAACGACCGTGAGCTGTCACCTGACAGAGTTAGCGTGGCTGTTATTATTAAAAAACAGATCTATCAAACAGAAACTAATGTGTCGGTGAGAATGCAGAGAAGCGGGGACCTTGTGCTCTGTTGTTGGGAATGAAAATGGTGCAGCCACTCTGGACACGACATAGAGGTCCTTCAGAAAAATTGAAAACAGAATGACCATGTGATCCAGCAATTCCACTCCCGGGTCCATATCCAAAAGAATATGGGCAGATCGCGAAGAATTTGCCCCGTCTCAATGAGATACTTGCACACCCCGTTATGCTCACAGCAGCACTATTCACAGGAGCCAGGAGGTGGGGAACGTAAACGCCCATAGGTGGATGGGTGGGTAAACACAACGCAGTAACTGTATACAGTGGGCCACGTATTCGGCCTTTCCAAGGAAGGAAGTCCCGCCACAGGCTTGAGGACATTATGCTGAATGAAGCAAGCCAGACACACAAAAGGACCAATGCTGTGTGGTTCCACTTAACGAGGCACTGAGGGCAGACACACTCAGAGACACGGAAGACAGAATGGGGGTTTCAGGAGCGCGGGAAGGGAGGAATGAGGCAGAGTTGTTTGATGGAGGAAGAGTTTCAGTTTTACAAGATGAGGAAGTCCAGACACCAGTGTTGAACTCTTCACTGAGAAATGGCTCGGATGGCACGTTTTACGTTGTGCTATTTATCACAATTTTAAAACAGGTACTAGAATGCTAACTTCCTTCACATTTTCCTAATGTTGATAGGCTACAGGATGTGGTACGGTATATAAGCTGAAAAGTAAAAGTGTAGGTATGTGAGGTTCGGTTCAAGAGCTGTTGTTGAAAACCGATGTTAAACGCCATTTACAATGTTCAGGAAATGGGGACCGTTTAACTCTCATATCGCTGCCTCCTAAAAGCGGCGAGGCCCAGATGTGCAGGGTGATGACGGCTTGTGCTCCACAGTCTGCAGCTTCCAGCGACAGAATACCTGTCTCTCCAGGTAACCCCAAGGTTAGGCACAGTAAATATTCAAAAGTACAGCTCTGGAGGGGCTGAACCGTCCTCCCGGGCCTGCTGGGCACCAGAGAGGTGGCTCCCGACAGGTGCAGTCTCTGCCCTGAGACGCATTTCGCAGTGCTTAGCTCCATAAGGCTTTACCCTCACACCTCAGCCGACTTCGGCGTCGGTCAGACACATGAAGCCAGTGCCCACAGCATCCTAGATGCTGCCGTATTGCTTTAAAGACAAACCAGCTAATCATTTGATTAGCAACCTCTCACATATACACACACATACATATATGGGATTTTTAAATGATCTATGAAGGAATTCTATTTATATGGATTGTAAGAAAATTAAAGTACACATGCTTGTGTGTGTACACACATCATGTATGTGTATGGTGCACACAGTTTGTGGTCATGCGGTTTTAAGCTTTTAAAAGTCTATTAAAGTCTTTACTACAATTCTGGAATAGACTGCATGTCACAGAATTAAAGAGAAATAAAAACACCCTGCAACACACACATACACCCTGACCCCACTCAGACACAGCCCCACACACACTCTGGGTGGTTCAGGTCTTGGGTTTCTGTGTGGCTCCGGCCCTGCACACGGGGCGGGCGGATGAGTGTGACCACCCGAGGCACCTACCGTCTCTGCGTCGCCATAGAAGGCCGCCAGGTCCAGGGGAGTGCGGCCATTCTTGTCCATCTGGTCTATCTCGGCTCCTTCCTCAACCAGAAACTGGACCACTGTCCTGTGACCTTTCAGACAAGCCCAGCTTAATGCGGACAAACCCTCTTTGTCCAGAGAAGAAAGGGTGGCACCTGAAAGAGAAGCCCAATCAGAGAACGTTAACTCAACCAGACAAAGCCCAGACAAAGCCCAGACGCAGCAAAGCGTTTCCCCAGGGCCAACACCTGGCCTGAGCACGTGGCCAGCAGGTGCGTGGAGTTTGAAGCCAACTTGGCAACCCGGTCATCGCTCTGGAAGCTGAGTAACGGGTACATGGACTTCATTACCCAATCTCTCCACTTGTGTGTCAGTCAGAAAATCTCCGTAACGAAATGCCTTTTAAAATTTGAGTCAGAAAGTACTGAGACTGCTAAAGCTTTGTGTTCGCCCAAAAGAAACCCGACGCGGAGCAGACGGGCACCCACTACCTTGTGAAAGGAGAAACTCCACGGTGCTCACGTGCCCTTCGCAGGCGGCCACCATGAGGGCTGTCCGGCCCTGCTTGTCGCTTAGGTTCACATCGCAGCCGCGGTCCAGCAGCACTCTCACGATCTGAAACAAACGCTGCAAGTTACAGTCTTCCTGCTACATTTCACACCGTGTTCGCTTCACCCAGGCAGGACTTCCTGCTTTTAAAAGTAGTAGAAGGACTCTCTTCTTTTGAAAACCCACTAAGTTGTGTAACCGGGCGGCCTATAAACATTTTCTGTTGCGTTCTTTTGAACACAATCTCCTTCCAGACGTACGCTTTCAAACCTTGCCCAAACCACAGACACGGGAATTTGGGTGCCACAACCAAGCAATGACCAGGCAGGCACGCAGGGCATGTGGGATGACTGGGCAGAACTAAAAGGAGGTGAGTGATGGTCACGGGTCCCCACGCTGGTGCTGGAACGACATTCCTGTCTGTAGTCAAGGGCACAGGGCTGGAGACGTGGGGCACAGGAAAATATTCACCCACCACACCCCAAGTCATCTGCTCTTCTAAGGCCCAGAGCTTGGCGGATGGCCCCATGTCCACAGAGGGCGATTTTTAGCAGAGCTTCCCGGAAGAGAGTCTCAGAGCTCAGGACGCCGCCTCTGAACAGTGCCCATGATGACTGGGGAGCAAAGCAAGAACCTGGAGAGGCGCCTCACACAGCCACCCCCCCAGTGGGAATGGCTGTACACAGGGGCAGCCCAGACTCTCTGGCGTGACTTCATATCACTACCAGAGGAGGGGGCGTATTCCCGTTGCTTTCTTGTTCTTGATACACTAACAAAAGTTTCCAAACTGCCCCTGCCTTGGGAAACAAACCAGGAGAGAGGCTGACCAGGGCACCATGTAGAAGCTGTAGGGTACAGAAAACGTGGGCTGCACACCAAGCTGGGAAATAAAGGGAGAAAAGCCAACATCTTGGTGGGAGCACTTATCGCTCCCACCCACAGAGCTGGCAAGAATCAGGACAGACATGATGCCATGATGCGAACTTGGGTCTAGAAAATTCTTCCTGTAATGAACATGGTAAGATCCATTCATTTGCTTGTTGCTTATGTGTAACAGCCAGGTGCCAGGCATAGGGTAGGTTCATGGCCACTGCTCATGAAATGAAGGAAATGCCTGAACCGCTGCTCTCAAGGATCCCAGGTTCCCCTGAGTGAAAGACAACGTGCCGCTCACAGAAGAAGTGAACACACTGCTGGACCACAGGGAAGACGGGGCCTTATCCAGAGAGCACAGCAGGACCACCCTTCTTTCAAGTGTAGTGGACCAGTTGTGCACACAATCACACCAACGACAGAAATATCACAGCAAGTCTTCTGTTACAGTGGGGGCCACCCGCCCCACTTCCCTCCCCAGGGAACAGGAAGCTGTGGGGGGCCCTGGCCTGGCCTGCCTGGCTCACTGCGCCACCCCGCCCAACGCACACCTTCATCCAGCAGTCCACAGGCACAAGCAGAAGCGAGGCCACTGAAAACAGGGCTCAGGGGAGCTGCGTGTGGGCCCCGGGGAGAGGGGTGAGAGTGGACTCTGCCCCCACTCACAGTTTCTGAAGCACTCAGGGGCCCACTGTGTACCTGCCAGTGCCCTTGGCGCGCCGCGCAGAACAGAGGTGGGACCCCTCTCCTGTTGGTCCGGGACACGGCGGCTCCACGCTCCAGCAGCAGCTCGCACACCTCCAGCTTCCCTCGTCCCGCAGCGGCAGTCAGGGCTGAAGCAAGTCACGGGGAGGACAGTCTGTTAGGATGTGCTGGCCCCAAATTCTTCGACACTCCTGCCATTGAGAGGAAGGGCTCCACCTATCAGTGCCCCCACCCCCAAATCCGGGTGAGCTCTGTGACCAAGAGAACAGTAGAATTGATGCCAGGCCAGCGTCTGGGCCCAGGTCCTAAGAGACGAGTGACTTCTGCTTCCCCAGAACAGTCATTCTTGGATTCAGACAGCATGCTGTGAGGAAGCCAGGTGGCCCTGGGGTGAGACCCGAGGGGACAGGAGCCGAGGCCTGTGTGTGGCCGACAGGCCCAAGTGAGCTCTCCGCAGACAGCCAGCAAACACCACCGACCGCATGCACCTGCCCTCCTGGAAGTGCATCCCCAGGCTGAGTCTGCCTGCGCCAGCTGAGACCGTGGGAGCAGAGATGAGCCCCCATCTCTACCTGGCCGGCGCAAACTGCACGTTCTGGAGTCACTAAGTGCCTGTCTTATGGTTTATTTTTTTTTTACAGCAAGAAATAACCAGAACACAGTACAACACAAACACAAAGATCAGTATTACTGTCCAGTCTGGCCCTTACCCGAAAGTCATAAATTTCATTCAACAAGAATTAATAATTATTGAGGCAGTACGGAGCATACCCTATCATTCCTGCCTTTATGGAGCTTAGAACCTCTGTAACAAGCCAAGACCCGAGATTAGGGATGTCAAGAAAGAGAAATCAGGTCACAGAGGGCCCCAAGTGGCTGGGCAAAGGGCCCAGTGCGATCCGGGGGGCAGTGAGCTGCCGGCTGGCAGCCGTGGTGTGGTGGGGAGTCAGCCACGGGGAACCGTGGCATGCACGGTAAGAGATCACGGAGCAAAGCCTCACCCTGTACCCTCACATCAGCGACTTGCCTCCCCGCCCCAAGTTGTGATTCTTAACAGGGAGGGGTGTTAAAAAGAGGGGTTCAGTTAGAAGAGGGGCCTCAACTGTGTCACGTGAATCACTGTCCAGAGGAAGGGACAGTGGGTTCTGGGGACAATCCCAGGCCAGACCACAGGCTTTCAGTGGAAATGGTGACAGGAAGGAAGGGTCGAGTGCGGGGTTGTGTCTCTGTTCCTGCTGCCCGCCTGGGACACCTTTGTTTTCAGATGCAGCCTCAGGCTCACCAATTCCAGCTTTCAGGATAGATGAAGTGTTCCTACAGATCAGTGAGCATCTCAGTATGAACACAGGAGAAACACAGGAACAGACCCTTCACAAGGGCGAAGTCCGAATGTCAGTGAACTTACTATGACAAGTGCCCAACCTTATTACTCATCCACGCAACTGAGAAGTGGCGGTGGCACGCCGGGAATGCTCATATGCCCCTGGTGGGCGTGAGGAGTGGGCGCCCGACCTGCTGACACTGCTGGGTGAAGCTGAGGATGCACACGGGCTACCCCCAGCACCCCGCGCCCTGCGGACATGCGCCTGGGGGGGTGTGCCCTTGGAGTGCGAGAGAGACACGTGCAGCCGGGCTCACAGCAGCCCCAACCCGGAACAACCCAGATGGCCATCAACAGTGGAATGCATCTGTAAATTGGGGTACATCAAACAATGGGAGGTCACATGGCATCGACAATAAATGCAGCTAAATGCAGCACAGTGGGTCTGTTTCACAAACTAAACATCAATTCCAAGAAACAAAACGCAAAAGCACAGAACAGGGTGACTTTGTTCACACGGAGTGTGGAAACTGGGCACCGCTGCAGCAGTCCTGGAAGAGGCCCAGACGTGGGCCCCGGCTCAGTACCAGTCCCTGCGTCTGCACTCTGCTCTCTGGGCTCCAAAGACCAAGGTGGCCAAGTACTCAGGAAGCACTTCCCACAGGCAGCCCCTCTCAGAACACACTGACCTACCTGCTCCAACTTCCCAGCAGTCCGGCCATGGCTGAGCCCCGAGGGGCCACACACGCATAGAAGGACGCAAACCTGACACCTGGGCCTGATCAGTGACAGACAGCAGTTCCTCCAAGGAACACAGAAGTCTCTGCAGCTCTTCCTGAGGGTCACAGTGCACGGGGCCGGTGACTTCACCTCTTCACATGTCACAGAGAGGCACCCACATCTGCCTGACAGACTACCTGAGCTCTGTTTCCATCCAGGGGGCCCTGCACTGGGGAAGTGAGGAAGGCGGGGGCTGGGGAGTGGGGAGCACACCAGGCAGCCCTGCACTGGGGACCTAAGGACGCAGAGGTCAGGCTGAGCAACGTGGGGGAAAGCAGACCCTCTCCTTCTAAGAGGGCAAGTCAGCTCTGGCCCTCGGCCCCTGGAACCGGGGAATGTGTGACAAGGGTGGCTTGTCATTGGCAATCTTAATAATGCTTTCATATGCCTATTCTAAGAATTTCTTATGACCACAAGAAGAGTCACTTTCAACAACAGGCTGCCATCCGTGATGACTGATTTTCTCCAGACGGTATAAACCGGGACAGAATGCAGATGCGAAGTGTGAACCACTGGGGATCTTGACGGCGGTGCCATCCTCTCTGTACAAACAGGCTCCCCGTCACCGATTTCACCTCTCAACTTGTAAATAAATGATAAACAAATGCCAGAAACAGACCGGAATTTATATCAGATTCACACATTGGTGCATTGGGGTGGGGGTGGGAGGTTCTCATATCCACAGTGTTTGAAACCCCGTGGCCAAAGCGATCCTGTCTGCACTCTAAGAAGTCGGCACTAAGGGGTCCTGGTCCCGCAGCCCTGGGCTCGCCCATCACAGTTCATCCCTGCCATGGTGTTAATGCTAATGATGTCTACACCACGGGGGCACTTTCATACACATTATCTAGATGGACCTGAACATGACCCCTGTGAGTGGCTCCTGCGATGGAAGATCTGGCAGTGGGTCACACCACCTGGACCTTTTGCTCCTTTGCGACCTTCCTCCAGTAAGGCTGCCTCTGCCCTCCCCTCCAGCTGTAGCTGCATACGACAAGCAACAAACCCACATGCTACAGACAGGGGCACGGCCAGCACGTGTTTCTGCAGAGCACTGTGGAAAGGAATACACTTAGGGCTTCCATTCGATGGGGCCTGAAGCAGCTGATGCACCGTAACCTTCTGTTCTCCGTTATTTGGTCAGCGAGGTTCGTGGGCATTATGAATGAGCCCTTTAAGTGAGAGTGCCTGCAGCAGCTGCTGCTGAATTCCTGCAGCAGGAGCACATCAGAAGTGACAGCCCTGCACTAAAAATAGGGCGCGGTGCTTTAAGGAGGCGCCAGAGAAGCAGAGGATGGAGCAGCTGACAATCGGAGGAGAGCGCCACCCAGGCCTGGCGACAGGGATGGATGCCCTTGGCCTCTTCCTTCGTGGCCTGACTTACTGTGCATTTAGTGAGGAACTTCTTTCTGAGGTGAGAAAGCACAGGCTGTGAGAGTCTCAGAGTTTTCTCAGGCCTGGGACGATCACATTCTGCCCACCCGTTCTAATGGTGCCCTCATTTGCACAGGGGGCCAGTAAACAACAGGACCTGCTTTCCTTCTTCCACCAAGACTGGATATTTTTGGCTGCATCCCCCAGGACCCCGAGGCTAGGCTGCATCTCAAGTGTCAGCAGCTGCAAGGATTCAAGGATACCATATTCGGAAAAAAGTGAGACTGAAGACTAGTCAACTGCATGCTTAAACAAACAAAACCCAGGCAAGCCTGTGCTCTGGAATTCCAACTATTCTGCTTAAAAGGCTGACCTCTGAGCTGACCACCAGACTCTAATGAGGGTCACTGGTCAAAAACGGGAGAGGAGACCTGGCTGGCGGACAGTATGCCCTGGCAGCGGCGTAAGGCTTGTTTTCTGGCCAGCGAAATTCAAAGATGAAGGAGAAAGTCGAAATGAACACATGGTACTTTTTAGGACTCAAATCGGACACAATTTCTTTTACTTGCAAAATCCTTAACAAGATGGCACTACGGTAATTCAATGTCCACGAACGCAAATATCCGTCTCTGCCGATTGTAACTTTACCGCAGCACCACTGTCCTCTGTCTTCAGAGCGCGAGTACCTCTGCCGTGGCAGATACTCGCTGTGAGAAACCCTGACATGCAAGAACACGAAGTTATGGAGGACATCGGTGAGATATGATTCTTTGTGAGCTGGATCGTCTGCAGGAATCTTTGACGTATTAAAGTGCCCCGGGCGAAGATGTGACTTACTAAAACACACCTGTCAACTTGCCAGGAATACAGGCATCCCACCGACAGGGCTGTTCATGACATGTCATCACAGATCTGTCACACAGACACACAGGGACAACCTGTTAAGCCTCTACTCCATACTCCTCTGTCCCCAGTTTGGAGTCACAGAGAGAAGGGTGACAGGTCAGTATCCACAGAACGCCAGATTCCTGATGGCAACCTCTTCATACATTACACACTGATGACCCAACGCACCGACAAGGACGAGCCAGGCACGCTCCGAAGCAGCGTGCGCTGCGGCAGGGCCATTCCTGCAGGCCAGGCGGCCGAGGGACGGACATGGGCACAGGGGCTCAGCTCCGCTTGCACTGTTTTTATCTGTGCTATTTATTTACTAATATATGGCTTTTCCCATCACTTACAAAAATGAGTGGAAAATAACAAAAAAGAAAAAAATGAAACTGCCCAAGTAGTATAAACAGCGGGGTTCTCATAAACGTCATTGAGGTGCAGCCAAGATGGAAACCATTGAATGTGACAAACGCAGTGACGTGTGAGCCTCAGGTGAAGGCTCACAGGACAAACCCCATTCAACTGTGAAGGACAAGAGCCAAGGTAAAAAGTGTGCATGAAATGCTAAAATGCTCAGCTATTTTATCTGAGCTAAAATATAATCAGAGCCCTGACTGGTGTGGTTCAGTGGGTTGGGTGTCGTCCCGCGAACCAAAAGCTCGCTGGTTCGATTCCCAATCAGGGAACATGGCTGGGTTGTGGACCAGATCCCCAGTTGAGTTGGGGGCATACAAGAGGCAACCGATTGGTATTTCCCTTGCATGTCGATGTTTCTCTTTCTCCCTCCTTTCCCCTTTCTCTAATAATAAATAAAATCTTTTAAAAAATAAAAATGTAATTAGGGATTTCATGATTTTTTTCAAGCCTTGCTTTATTAGACATTTCCTGGAACTACCACTGAGGAAGGGAGGCTCCTGTCAGAGAGAAGAGCAAACTTCCTGAAAGCTGTAAATCCCCTTGTGCACCCAGAGCAGCGGTGGTTTGATCTACTGTGCAACGACGTGCAGCACAGAGAAACACAGCGAAGACGCTCCCACTGAAACAGGTCAAGGCGCCGGGCAAGGAACCGCTGAGCAGCCTCCGCACCCCAGCCCTGCTGGAGCCCCTGCTGCCAGGGCCCGGCCACCCCGGACCTAATGAGCAGGAAGCCAGCACTGCCCACGTGCTCTTGGAACCTCACAGGCCTTCCTTTGGAGCACCTTCCTCATTGCTCTCCCTTGGGCAGAAATGTCCCAGAGGAGCCTGCAGGGGCAGGCGGGAGGCCGCTGGCTGGGGTTGAGGAGAGGGAATCTGCGGTACAGAGCAACAGGCAGCCATCAAGCAGCAGGTAAACAAAGGCAGGATCCCTGCCTCCGCCACCACATCAGCCCACTTCCCACGTGCTGCCTGAAAAACAAGGCAGGGATCACACCTGAGGGACAGGGACACTCCTGGCAACTTACAAGTTCTAGTGTAAAAACACGCTGTCAGTCTCTGTGCACAGATTAAAGATCGAAGACGAGCCTTAGATTACCCAGGAATTCTTCAAAGAAATAAAATGTGCAATTGCCATTAAACAGGACTTCACGTGCGACCAAAATGCTTTTCTGTTCTTCCCACCTGTACAGTAATTGCAAAGTAACTATGATTCTATCACTCAAGACCAAATGCATCATATCAATTAATAACATATTAACAGCCCTGGCTGGTGTGCTCAGTGGATTGAGCATCGGCCTGCAAACCAAAGGGTCGCCAGTTCGATTCCCATGCAGGGGAGAAGCCTGGGTTGCAGGCCAGGTCCCAGTAGGGGGTGCATGAGAGGCAACCACACACTGATATTTCTCTTCCCCTCTCTCTCTCCCTCCTTTCTCCTCTCTAAAAATAATGAATAAATTCTTTTTAAAAGTATTACAATAATAATTAATATTAACAATCAACTAATCACAACCCTGGCAGAATATTACACCTGTTGAACACTTACAAACCCAAGCTCTGGACAAAATACTATGGGTGAATTCTCATTTCACCTCGACAGGAGTCTTTGGAATTAGATGCTTCTGTCCACTTTATCAAGGTGAAGGAATGAGTCACAAGAGTCACATCATTTGCCCCAAATTGTGAGGCCAGTGTCATTCAGGAGCCATGCTATCAGAATAGGAAGATCCTTACATATTTTAATAACATGCTATGACACTGCAAAGAGCTTCCTGCATGATGCTTTGTGGGATTAATTCATACATTCATTTAATACACAACTAACTTCGCTGAAGCAAGTACCACCCACCCAGTTTCAGAGATGATGAAACGAATGCTCAGAGATGTTAAACAGCGTGCCTGAGGTCACGCCGCTTGTGGGAGGCGGGGACAGGGCTGGAAGTCGGGGAGTCTGCTGGAGTCTGAGTTCTGAACTTCTGTGCTGCCACCTCGGGAAGTTTCCTTTAAAAATGTCCGACTAATCAAATGGACTATGAGTGTTGTTTTAGAACAAGAGTACAGGAAAACACTTTTGTTCTCCTGAAGAACTATTAAGCTGTCTCCCACGGACAGTAAGAATAATCTACAATAACCCCATTCCCTTTTAACTCCGGACACATGGCATCCTGAGGCCAGAACAGTAGCTCCACGCCGGGACCATTCGGACACGAAGGCGGAACATCTGTGCTGTCCTCCCTGTCCTGTCCTGACTCTATTTCTCCCTGTTCTTACGTGTATCATTTCAAATAAGCTGCTTCAAATCCTTTGAGGAATAATGTGTGCTATAAATAACACAAGTTCAATTTCAAAACAATTTCCTAAAATGTGGATGACATAAATCACCTTTCATACAGACTTTGTTCTAAAAATCTACCAGAAGATCGCAGCTCTGCGCAGCTGTCACTTCTGACGTGCGCTGGCGGTGCCCCCACTCTCGGCAGATCCCCTTCCACACCGAGCTATTCACAGCCCCTGGAGCTGCTGCTCTCCCCCCGCTCCCGGCAGGGCGAGCTCTGGTGCTCAGGGGGACGGCTGTGTGCAGGTCACCATGCAGGGCGTTTGAAGGGGCATTTTCACATAACCACTTTATACAAGTTCAATATCCGGTCTCAAAAAAGAAAAAGCAAGAAAGAATCCAAATATCATTTCAATGAGAATCTGAAAGAAGCAATGTCAGTCTTCCTGTGGGAGTACAATGACCCGTCGGTAGCCCGAGGAGTGACTGAAAGACCAAGCAACAGTTTGTGTGGGTGAAGAGGCTCCGAGCCACCAAAATGTGGATGAGGACAGGTTTCTGTGTTGAGGGTAGAGGTTTGTTTTCTAAAAAGGATTATGAAGGAAACACTCACCAGAACAACGTCTCTAGGTACAGCAACAGCAACAGGATAAAGGTGTGAAAAGGGTTCTCCTAAGGGGTCGAGCTGCCAGGCGTTTGCACCTGAGGCGCACTCTCGGTTTTGAACGTGCCCTGCCCCGCACCCTCCTCTGTCCTATCAGGCAGGGACGCAGAGGCCAGCTGACTCCTCTCATCCTCTGGGCAGCAGGAGTGGTCTCTAGAACACCCCCACATCAGGGCCCAGCCCCAGGACGCTGCAAGAGCAGGAAGGGGACAGGGTGTGGACAAACCCAGTGCCCTTAGTTCTTACCCCAAATCAATCCCCTCTCCTGTTAGGCTGACCCCACACCCACCACACTTTTTCCGGAGTCTGGGTTACACCTCCCCCAGAGTCCCACATGCCCCACCTTGTCCTTCCTCTTCCAGGGCTCCCCTCCTCTCAGGGTTCCAAGCCACCCACCTCCCATACTCTCCAAGGTTCTGTGTTAGCTTAACCTTTTCCTCCCCTTCTGAAGTCCTGGGTTACCCCTCTGTCAGCCATCCAGGGCCCTGGACTCCCCAACCCCATTGTGGGTTACCCTGTCCCTCACAGCCTCTAGGGTCCTGGGTTACCCCTCTGTCAGCCATCCAGGGCCCTGGACTCCCCCACCCTGTCGTGGGTTACCCTGTCCCTCACAGCCTCTAGGGTCCTGGGTTACCCCTCTGTCAGCCATCCAGGGCCCTGGACTCCCCCACCCTGTCGTGGGTTACCCTGTCCCTCACAGCCTCTAGGGTCCTGGGTTACCCCTCTGTCAGCCATCCAGGGCCCTGGACTCCCCAACCCTGCTGTAGGTTACCCCATCCCTCACAGCCTCTAGGGTCCTGGGTTACCCCCCTTTCATGCTTTTACATCAAGGACAATCACGAATGTCTGCCTTTGTTTGGACTGACAGAAACCTGGACTTCCGCTGACCTTACCTTCCTTAAAACAAACCCTAGCAGAGGAAGGAACGCCTTGACAAGTATTTGTGAACAATGGTGCCAGCGAGATGCTCAGGCCCTCCAAAACAATCGAGTCTCAAGTCCCTCAACTTTTCTCCACAAGATACCTTTAGCAAATTCCTTAACACAAATTCTCCACGTGCCCCAACAAGCAATGGACAAACGGTTTCCTTCCAGTCTTTCCCCTGAAATTCTGCCCTGGATGTGGATGCCAAACAATCCATTAGGTTTTAAGTTTACTTTAAATTCTTACCAAATAACAGCCCTTCCCTCTTGGAAAAAAAAGTATAGTAAAATTCAAACCAACAAAGTGTCATATCTAACCCAACCATCAGGCCCCCTGTTCCCTGGGTGTGTGCACTGTGCTCTGGGGCAGCCTTGGGTGCGATGAGCTCAGTCATCTGGGCCTGGGTCCCTGTGCAGCTCCAACAGGAAGGGCGCCTCCCCTCTAGGGGGATGGGCGGAGCCAGGGTGGGAAATTAAAACAGTGCCGTGGAGACCAAGTGAAAGTTGGAAAACATCAAGGATGACACGCAACTGTATTTCATGGCTCAGTGAGGAAACAGGTGTGAGGACCCTCTCCCCCAAGGCTGGCCCGGAAAGGCCCCGGCCCAGGTGCTAGGCCTCAGACTCAAGTTCCAGGGGTCGCCAGGTCATGTCCAGGTCTCGGACCAGAATCAGAGAACAGTGAACTGTGATTAGCACACTCTCCGAACTCAACTGCTTCGGGGTGCTGCGGGGATGGAAGGCTGCTATGCGGCCACGTAACCTACTCAATTTACAGTGGTCAAAACTCAGCCCTTCGTGGAAGTAGAGGCAAAAAAGGGGTTTTTAACAGCTTTAGCATAAAAATTACATAGTATCTATGATGACTATACTTCTTTGGAAAGTATTTGCCAACTAAAACAGCACCGACAACATAAAGGAACCCTTGCGGGAAGTGATTCAGCCACACGTCTAATCACCTCTGCTGCAGCGCCCTTCCCGGGATTCGGGAAGGGCAGTCCCGGGAGCAGCCTGCTGGTGGCGACCTACCCGTGCATAAAGCCCAGGTCTCCGGGCCTAGGAGCAGACCAGCGATATCCGCGGGACTACAGTGTGCGGACTTGGCACATCCGGGGGCCTGCGGTCAGGCTGGTGGGGCAGGAAGGGAGGGGTCATGCGCACAAAGATGGGCAGGGCCACCAGAAGCCATTCTGTCCATCAGCTGTGCCCACACCACCTTGGGTCACTAAGGACTGTGCTCTCCAAGACGCAATCCAGCGCCCTGCCACACCCACAGCACGGCTCCTTCCCCGCCGCTCCAACAAGACATGCCTCCCAACTTATTATGCAAAGTGAACGTCACCTACCCTAAAATCACATGGCCTTGTTTTCTGTAAACCTGCTTGTCCACTCAGTCAACACATCCGTGAAAGTGCCAGACTAGGCGAGTGGCTACCAGGTGGGACAGCACGAGAGACAGCCTCCCTGTCATCACAGAAAACTCCACTGGACAGCATCAGACCGGGCCTAGTCGCTGTATACCCGGCTGAGCACGGGAGGCATGGGAATTTCTGCCCTGCTGAAGCCCACCATCTGGGCGAAACAGTCTTTTATCAAAGAAGCAGCAACAACAATCAAACTTATAAGTGGCAAGTGCTCCGAAGGGAAATGCAAAATGACCTCAAGGAGTCGGGGGTGGGGAAGGCTCTGCTTACAAGACAGGCATCATTTGCACAAACACTGGCAAATGCTTACACAGAAGGGCCTCTCTACTCCCGCAGCGAGAGAGCAGCTCCGATCAGAAACAGACAGCAGGCTCACAGTCGTGAGAGTTGCCTGGAGTTTGGAAACACAGTCTGACAATTCACAACAGCATGAGGTCACCAGGTAAGCATCCAGCATCTCTGATCCGTTCAGGCCGGGCTAAGTCACATCAAACACCGGTGTGGGAACAGTAACTCTGTTGGGTCAGGCCTTCGCGGGAGCCATGACAGCCTTGCTTGTCACGGCTGTGGAATGCCCGAAACTGAGAGCACACAGCATCTGATGGGCTCTGGTCAAGTTCTGGATGCCCGGGAACCATGAGACTGAGTCGGTCTGACCCAGCCTGTGAATGTCATGAACACAGGGCCTGGGCAGGCTGCGGGGCAAAGCTGCTGGATGAGGAGACACAGCAGCAAGGCCAGCCCTCAGCAGCCCCAAGCTCTCTCCAGCGGGTCCCGCTGCTTCTCTGTCTGAGTGAGCCTGCGGAGACTCACCGCCAGACTGCAGACCTGATTTTGAAGGACTGGGCTCTCGACATCAAATAGACACAAAAAGCAAATGGCCCCAGATGCTGGGGAAAAGGGAAACTTACCTCCCTAAAACTGGTAGATAGTCTATGATTTCTGAAAGCTGTAGACTCACTCCCACAAACCCTACACTAAACACTGTTACCATTTTAGATGAGTGGCTTTAAAATCTTATATGCTTTGTCTCTTGAAACCTAAGACAGGAACCACCTCCTTTGTGATGACTTCTGATGACTCTGGGTCATCAGCGGGGAGACGCACCTGGTACTAAAGACACACAATTGTCCCTACTGCCACCATCCCCACCAGGACTGACCTGAGTGACAAGGGACCTCATGTAGGTCTGCCATTCCCTGTGCCCCCTCCTGTCAGCTGTCATCCCCTCTCACAGATGATCTGCTCCTTCCAGTCAGCACTGGGCATAACAACCACACTTTCACAACAGACAGTACGCACACTGGGACTGCAAATGTCTCCCCCTGCAGAAAAGTGGGGAAGGCCTCTGTGCACGGATTTAGTGTCCCCACTTCTGGAGTGTGGCTGTCAGAGCAGGACAGGCAGGTGGCTGTGCTCCAAACAGGGCGGCATCGCTGCACAGAAAGCAACGGGCCCTTCGAAGCCAGGCAGGTGAGCCCAAAACAGACCCAGGAGACCCTGCCTTGTAGCCCCATCAGCTGGTATTTCAAAGCCACGCTGTTCATAGCTGAAGCTACACTGACAGGCTTGTATAAACTTACAAAGTGTTCAAAGACAAACAAGGAACTGCATTATTCACACAGAGCTTCCAGTTGTTCTGTCATCTTCACACACTCCAGACAGAATCAGACCACAAGTTGTGGCTGGAGACAGACAAGCTCCATTCCCGAGTGTCTGAGACACAAAGCACCACTGACCACACCCAGGAATGAGGACCAAACAGCACCAGGAAGCGAAACAACTGCTCTCACTTCCAAGGGTCTGTAGCAATTAGAAGCAGGGCACAAAGCAGCACAGCTCACGGCCAGGGGGCCAGGGCGCCACTGGGGACGGGAATGGGAATGGGGACAGTGAGCTGACGCCCTCCCGTGCTCTCATTGTCTGGGCCTTCTGTTCCGGGGCCCTCCGGGGCCGAGTCCCAAACAAGGACCTCATGATCTGGGCAATGCCCCAAATTTGCAGATGCTCTCATTTAAAACTTCCTCTGCAAGATTTCAAAGTACAGCCTTCTTTGACAACCACAGACCAGGAAATTAGGAGGATCAGGGGGAACAGACAAGGGTGGTCATTTCAGAAGGAACACGGGAGAAAGGTGGCAGATGGGAAACGCAGAGAAGGTGAGACCGATTTTGCCGACATGCAGCCCACACAGAGCCCCCGGGGCCCCACACACCTAAGAAACGGTGCTGAACTTTTTCTTGGTGTAAATAATTTTTTTTTCAAAGTCCCTCAAACTCTTGGCTGATGAACTTCACCCTGAAGCCTGCTGAGGAAGGGCAAGAACTCTTCTACGCTGCAAGTGATCTGAAGGTTACGCTTTGGAAGGTGGGACTGAGCTGTTCCTCATCTTTTCATTAAGACCAATGGGAATCAGTGGCTTCTCTTCCACGACTCTTCATCCATCAATCTAGTAGATTCTCAAGGGGGCGGGGGTGGTGGTGGTCCTGAAATTCAGGATGGGTCATCAAGAGACACAACAGACCGCCCACACAAAGCCCTCAAAAGCAGCCCTTGTCTGGGTTTTTCTTCTAGAAAGAAAAATCATCATCAGTATTAAAGGTTGCAGATTCCCATGTGAGCTCCAGGTGTGCCGTTAACTACTACTACCACTAACCCTATCGCCACCTCGGGCACCTCTCAGCATGTGTCACCACAAGCTGGACACCTCACACAGCTTTCACAGCGGTTCTCTATCTGTCCTGAAGCGCGAGTCACCTGACACCACCTGGGATGCCTGTTAAGCAACAGAGTCCTGGACTCCCCTGGACCTGCTGAATCAGGATGTCTGGGCACGCGCGTGCTGGGGTTCCTATCATTAGGTACATTTGGACAAGAATACGTATCTTCATCACAACCCTGGAAAGCAGACACTGTTTACCTCATTTGCCAAGGAGGCAAAGTACCTGGTCCAAAGTGGCTACACTAGGCAATGATAAGGCAGGGATTTGGACCCTCTGGCTAAGCACGAAGCGAAGTCACGTGCTCTCGTACTCTGCTGCCCACAACACAGGATGGAAGTGGATGGAACTGTTTCTCCCTCAGAGTGTAGAGCAGCCTATACCATTTAAATGGGCGGGGGGAAAGACTCCGTAAAGAATTAAGGACAATATTGAAATCTACACATTTAGCCCCAAGCATAATCCAACCCTGTTTGGGGTCCTGCACTCTCCCTGGAGCCGGCACCCCGTGAGGCACCACACCAGCACAGCCAGCCACAGGTGGCAGCCCCCAGGGAGGGTGCCAGGCCCTGAGGTGCAGGCCTGCGCCCCACCCACCCCCCAAATTCTCTGAAGCTTTTCTTAAGTATGAGTTAGCTGACAAACTCTATGCACTGCCATTTGGCTTGTTAGGAAATAATTCAGAAGCAGGTGGAAACAAATCTGCCCTAGAGAGGTGGAAATCAGGAGAAGTATGTCCCCTGCAAATGCACATTCAACACTGTTGGCTACGTCTTTTCAACAATGACTTGTACCTTCAAGTCCTACACTCCAACACTGATTCAGTCCAACGGAAAACGTCAGCGCAGCATTCTCCACAGCCAGCTGACAGGTCGCCGACGGAGATCGTCATGAAGACACACTCACCTCAGGCTTCCCTCCCTTGCCACAGTGAAACACGCGTACCCACAGCAATGGAAATGGACTTGGTGGCTTGTTTTCAATATTTCAAGTAGGCCCCCTGAGGCCCAAATCCTGCTGTCATTCAACATGGCAGGCCCCAGCCTTTCTCGCATCTGCAGCATCTGCAGCCGGGGCTAGAAGTCCCTGCCCTGCTCGCAGGAGACCGTGTTGGTTAGGTTAAGGGCACACCTTAGTAAGGTATCTTGGCTGACATTCATCAGATGCATGATTTCTAGTTGACATCCATCAGATTAACAGAAACTGCTGGTCTAATTCAAATGATTCAAATTTCATATGCTTCTAGGAAACTTTTTACTGCTCATTTGGCAAGTTTTAAAAGCTTTAAGCTGCAAGTGCCTCATAGTAAAGCAACAACAAGACGATGTGCGCCCCAAATCATCCGTAAGGCGATGCGGCTAACACGGGGCCCAAACATCAGGCGGGGCCAGACCGTGAGCAATGGAACCGTAGTTACCTGTTTCTCCCCACAGTGTGTCCGCGCCATTGACGTCTATTTCATGTTCCTTTTCCAGCCCCAGCAAGCTCTGGACCACCTGTCAGGAGTGGCAAGGTGATTTAATGAGTTCTCATAGCCATATGTGCTTATTAGAGCCCTCGTGTCAAAGGAGAGAGCGTGTTGCTTTTTCACCATGATTATCTCATGCTGCACAAGGAGAGAAAATATAATGAAAACCTTTTCGAGCATAATTCATACGCTATTCACACTTTCACTTTGGGAAGGATAAAAAAAAATCTCAGTGAATTTGAGCAGCATTGTTGAGGATTACAGGTACTCAGAATTTTAATGAATTCCAGCATGACCCAGATACGCCAGCCTCATCAACAGCGGGCCCAGGAGATCACACGAAGGGCAGTTTCTGCATAAACCGCCAGAAGACGGTGACTCCATTTTCACAAGGAAAGAAGACAAGGCGATGCATATCTCTTCAGGAAAATAAACAATATTGTCCAAATGATTTGTCTCCTGATGGCGTTGCTATTCTTTTCCATACAGGCATCTGCCCCACCAAAGGGCAGGTGGGGCCACAGGGGTGGAGGCAGAACCTGGCTCGTGGACAATCGATGTACCTGAGCCCGAACCAGAGCCAGCAATCGCCCCGCACAATAGAAGCAGCAGGAAAGGACGGCGAAGCCGTTTTCCTGTCTCCCAATCTGCACCCTTTGTGGTAGGCTGAACAACACCCCCAGATACACCCACACCTTCATCCCCAACCCTGGGAATGTTCCCTTATACAGCAAGGAGGAATGTGCAGATGTGATTACAAATCTGGAAATGGGACAATTAACCTGAATTACCCAGGTATCTATCTCACATACACCTGATGTCACCACCACTGTCCTTATAAGAGGGACAGGAAAAACACGTCTGAGGGAGGAGGAGATGGGAGACAGAGGCATAGGCTAAAGTGATGCACTTTGAAGACAAAGGAAGGGGCTACAAGCTAAGGAATACAGGTGGCTTCTAGAAACTAGAAGAAGGTTAGAAACCATTCCCCTCTAGCATGTCCAGAAGGAACACTGGCTTCCTAACACCTTATTTTGCCCTCTGACCTCCAGGTCTGTAAGAGAAGGGGCGTGTGCTCTTTTAAGCCTCTGAAATCTGGGTCGCTTGTTACCACAGCATCAGGAAGCCAATATAATACGTCCTTCAAGTTGTTTGGTGAATGAATCCTGCCCTTTCCCACAAAGTGGTTACTGGCTGAGCTGAGGTTGCTTTTACACAGCACTCCTCCCAGCCAGCTTTCAAACAAGCTGAGTTGATTGTAAACATATTTTATATATATAACTTAGCACATTTTAATGAAATATAGTTTTTTAAGGAAGTATTTTCCCCAAAACTAAAACATGTAAGTTGACTGGTGTTGTCGCATACTTCTGTAAACCTCTCATGTCTCCAGAGAGCTGCGTTCTCTTATGTTTCTGCATGCAACTTGTGGCACTACATTGCGCTGATGTACATTGTAGATGTGTATTTTTAATGTGTGTGTGCATGTGTGTATGTCTGCCCTTGTGTTTTAAATGCCAAAAGGTAGCTGGCCAGCCAGCTTGGCACCAAAATTGACCTAAAATCATTGTGGGGAAAACTCTTACCAAATACCCACAAGTCCGACTGCTTGAGGATGATACAGAGTGAGAAATACATAGAAGACAGCAGGTAAGGCACTATTACGTTCAAGACACACTGGTCAGGAGACGCCAATTAAACCTTCAGAAAGAGGACTGCCAACATGCACCAGAAGTAAGTGCCCTATTGAACTACTGCAGGAAGGGGTCCTCTGGTGCAGGAACTGCAAACGACAGGCGTTCTTACAGGCTGTGAGAGCACTGATGTTGTATTTTTTAAATCCTTCAGTGTACTCGAGAACAATTTTAGAATTAGGATCCCATGTGATTATTTTTAAAAGGTCACAAGGACAAAAGAATGAACCAAAGTTGGGGGGGGGGGGGTGTCGGGATGGGGGAGGGTGGTAAGGCCGAAGGACTAGAGGATAAAAGTAGAAGAGGGAACGAACAGAGAAACAGACAAGAAAGAGCAGAGAAAGAACATTACAAATGTTATGAAGGGCATGCGGGAGGGTCTGCCCCCATCGTGGGAGCAGGCATGCGCACCTGACACGCTGGGCTCTGGGCTTCCACTCACAGGAAGGGTGGGATGCCAATGCCCTGGACTGTGGCTAAACACGGTCAAACCAACCGCTGTTTCTTGAAGTCCTCATTTTCTTTCACCTCTTCCATGTGTCACAGGCTAGTACCCAGAAGAAGGTGACTGGCACAAGTACCCACCCCACTGGACTACAGCTTCCAGGTTCCCGAGAAGGAATCGTGCAGCCTCACTCACCGAGCTGTGGCCCATGCTGGCGGCCGCCGTCAATGCCTGCTGCAGGGCTTGGCTCTTCTTCAGTGCGCCTGGCTGGGAAGGACCCGTCGACCACTCACAGCTCAGCAGGTACTGGAGAATGTCGCCGTGGCCCCTCAGTGCACTGTGGACCAGCGCACACTGGCCTTTCTTATCCAAATGGTCCAACTGGAAGGCAGGAGCAGGAAAGGTCACACTCTAGCATCACCTTTTCTCTAAGAATGTGGGTGCCACTCAAGTGCTGTGTGCAAACCACATCCCAGTGCATATGTACATGAGGTTCCTGTTCCAATGCGTCTTTCTGGAATACACCAAATCCCTGTTGGAATTACTTCGACATGATGAATGCACTGTTCCAGGTTTTGGGTTCCCCTTTGTAGAATTAGCTATCACAGGCCTCCGGCCTCCCTCCTCACTCCCTGCGCCTCTTCAGCAAACAACTGGAAGCTCCAAGTTCTCTGGGAAGCAGGTGTGAGGACACAGACCAAAAGCTTAGCCAAAGACCTGTGCTTACCAACCCCAGTCCCTTGAGTGGAACATTCTAAATCCACTGTGACAAGCTATGATCTGAGGGAGCAGAGCAGGTCTTCAGTCGCTGAGCCAGGAGAGCCAGCAAAAGGGCAGGATCCAGAAAACCCAGCTCTGAATGAGGAAGGTCAGGAAGAGACTCTGAGTGGCGTCTGACTGGGGAAGGAGGCCATGTGCAGGCAGGCGACCAGGGACAAGTCAAACGTGGCTACAAAGCTGGGAAGGCCAGCTAGGCACAAAGAGCATCTGTGTGCTGCGTACCTCCTGAAGGTCCAAAGGCAGCGGACAATGTGTCACTCTCTGTCTAAACTCCAGAATACTAGGTTGGAAGAGGAGCGCAGAGTACAGCCTCTCCTTGCTTGCAGATTCTGGGGATGCTCTGACCCTTGGCCTCCTCCTACAGACCTCTCAGCTGGGATGGAAGGGCGCCTGCTAGCCTCCGAATAAAGCTAGCTCACCGTTTGGATGGGGAAAGGGAGGCGTGGGGATGTGTATAAGGCGCCCGCCGAAGGCTTAACAGCAACAACTCTCCTCTTCCTTGAGCTAAGCTGAAGTTCAGCCATTCCAAATGTCGTATGTTTGAGAGAAAAACCGTTGTTCCTAAAGCCTAAAGTCTTTTTGTTGAACCTTAAATATCCTAATTAACATAAAGGCAAATATCAGCAATCTATTTCTGTTATTATTCAAAGCACATCTCCTTCCCCTGCTGCAGCGAAATGCTCATAGCAAACCACCTGGGGTTCACTCTGCACTTGGCTCTGTCCTCATTTAATCTATTAACGCTGATGTTTCTGCAGGAACTCATTGAATAAAAACGTTAACATGCTGACTTATCTAATGCTCACACAGCAGCCCTGTGGTACTGTTATTTTGCTCACAATACAGACGAGAAGCCGGAGGTACGCAGCCTCAACAACTTGCCCGATGTCCCAGCTGGTAGTTGGAGAAAGGAGGATTCTGGGCTAAGACCCATAGAGCTCATTTTATTATTTTAAAAAAGGAATGAAATGAAATAGGATAAGGTGACAAAAAAAATCAAACATTTCAAACTTTTCAACCTATCAGTGCTGTGTTAAATTCTGTGGTAAGTTCTAGGTCCATACTTCATAGGCTTTTGAAAGGATGGCCCTACGTCTGCTGCTGGAGGCAAGGGACCTCCCTGGTAGCCTGCCTTCCCTGGGCAATCTCAAGCAGAGTAAGAGCTTAGGAGCTAAACACAAGGCCCCTTGCCTCCATGGCTGCGCACTCGAGCTCCCACTCAGGTAGTATCACACAGCAGTGCCTGAGCTCTGCCCTTTCTATCTACTGGGCAATTTCTATTCATTGCAATTCAACAAAGTAGAGGCAAAGGGAAGACTGGCCCAGTCAATAATTCTAACAAGGAAGGGATGACATTTCCCTACCTACTGGGGAAGGCTGCTGCTTACCCTTGCCCCCTTCTTGACCAGCAGACACACCAGCTTCATGTGGCCAGCAGCTGCCGCGAAGCAGAGGGCAGTCATGCCATTCTCTGACATTCCGTCCAGGCAGGCACCAAATTCCAGGAGCAGAGTGACCACTTCCTCATGGCCAAGGTGAGACTGGACGCACAGGATCGGGGCATTATTTAACACTTCTGTCCTGTAGTTCACGTTGGCCCCTCCCAAAATCAGGAGGCGGCTCACCTGTTGGATAATGTATCCCAACAACATTAATTTCTCATATAAATTTCACAGCATTTACAGCAACTTTCTTTTTAATCCTCACCCAAGGAGATGTCTATTGATTTCAGAGAGAGAGGAGAGAAACATTGATGTGAGACAGAAACATCAATCAGTTGCCTCCCACATGCGCCCCACTGGGGATCAAACTCGCAACCTAGGTATGTGCCCTGACTGGGAATTGAACCCGAAACCTTTTGGTGTATAGGACGATGCTCCAACCA
Organism: Desmodus rotundus; assembly: GCF_022682495.2. NCBI lineage: Eukaryota > Metazoa > Chordata > Mammalia > Chiroptera > Phyllostomidae > Desmodus > Desmodus rotundus. The sequence goes on along the minus strand of NC_071388.1, from coordinate 147,950,705 downwards.
ACTGAGCCACCAGGCCAGGGCAACATTTACAACAACTGTTGTGGAAAAGGGCAGTATCCTCATTTTAATCCAGTGGTTCTCAAACTTGAATGTCTGCCAGTGTTACCTGGGAATGTGTTGGAAGTGCACATTCTGAGTGTAGGAACGTAAATGGGCAGCAACTATGGAAAACAGTGTGGATATTCCCTGAGATCCAGCAACACCACATCTGGGTAAACGTCCGAAGGAAATGAAATCAGAATCCCAGAGAGATGTCTGCTCTGCCACGTTCACCGCAGCATAATACACAATGGCCAAGAGATGGAAGCAAATTGAATGTCCTTCAATGACTGAATGGATAAACAAATGTGCATGTGCACTTGCATAATGGAATATTCCTCAGCCTTTAAAAGGAGGAAATTCTGACACACGCTCCAACGTGGATGAACCTCATGGACATTATGCTAAGTGAACTAAGCCAGACACAGAAAGATAAATACTGTGATTCCTTATATGAAGTACCCACAGTAGTCAGATTCACAGAGACAGAAAGTAGAATGGTGGTTGTCAAGGGCCAGGGCAAGGGTAAAATGAGAGTTGTTTAATGAGTATAAAGATTTAGTTTTACATAATAAAAACAACTTCTAAAGACCTAGTGTGCAGTAATGTGAATATACTTAACGCTACTGAATTCTACACTTAAAAACAGTTAAGATAGGACTTCTGGCCAAGATGGAGGCATAGGCAGATACACTTTGCCTCCTCATACAACCAAAGGAAGGACAACAACAAATTTAAAAACAAAAATAAACAGAACTGCCAGAAAATCGAACTGTATGGAAGTCTGACAACCAAGGAGTTAAAGAGGAAACATTCATTCAGACCAGTAAGACGGAAGGATATGGGCAACCAGGCAGAGAGGACACATGATCCCACATTTGCTTATGGATAAACCAGGAGGAATAACTCGGGAGGGAGATAGACCACACAACCCAGGGTCCCAGCACAGGGAAATAAAGCCTCAAAACCTCTAGCTGTAAAAATCTGTGGGGGTTGCGGTGGCGGGAGAAACTCCCAGCCTCACAGGAGAGTTTGTTGGAGAGACCCACAGAGTCCTAGAACATACACAAACCCACCCACCTGGGGATCAGCACCACTGGGGATCAGCACCAGAAGGGCCAAATTCGCTTGTGGGAAATGGGGTAAGTGACTGAAAGCCAGCAGAGAGTCCAGCAAGAGGCTCTGTTCCCTCTTGGACCCCTCCCCCACATACAGTGCCACAACTCAGCAACACAAGTTGCCCTGCCCTGGTGAACACCTAAAGCTCCACCCTTTACAATATAACAGGTGTGCCAAGACAAAGAAATTGGCTCAAATGAAAGAACAGATCAAAACTCCAAAAATAGAACTAAGCAATGAAGAGACAGCGAACCTATCAGATGCAGAGTTCAAAACACTGGTAATCAAGATGTTCACAGAAATGGTTGAGTATGATCACAAAATAGAGGAAAAAGTGAAGGCTCTGAAAAGTGAAATAAAGAAAAATATACAGTGAACGAACAGTGAAGGGAAGGAAACAGGGACTCAAATCAACAATTTAGAACAGAAGGAAGAAATAACATTCAACCAGAACCAAATGAAGAAACAAGAATTCAAAACAATGATAAGAGGCTTAGGAACCTCTGGGACAATTTAAAAGTTAAAACATCCGAATCATAGGGGTGCTAGAAGGAGAAAAGGAAAAGCAAGACATAGAAAACTTACTTGAAAAAATAATGAAGGAGAACTTCCCCAATCTGACAGAGGAAATAGATTGCCAGGGAGTCCAGAAAGCTCAGAGAGTCCCAAACAATTTGGACCCAAGGAAGAAAACACCAAGGCACATCATTATTACATTACCCAAGATTAAAGATAAGGAGAGAATCTTAAAAATAGCAAGAGAAAAGGAGACAGTTACCTACAAAGGGGTTCCCATAAGAATTTTCCCCAAAGAAGCCTTGCAGGCAAGAAGGGGCTGGAAAGAAGTATTCCAAGTCATGAAAGGCAAGGTCCTACATCCGAGATTACTGTATGCAGCAAAACTATCATTTCGATGGAAGGGCAGATAAAGAGCTTCCCAGATAAGGTCAAGTTAAAAGGGTTCATCATCACCAAGCCCTTATTACATGAAATGTCAAAGGGACTTATGTAAGAAAAAGAAGATAAAAACTATGAACAGTAAAATGACAACAAACTCACAACTATCAACAACTGAACCTAAAAAAACAAAAATGAATTAAGCAAACAACTAGAACAGGAACAGAATCACAGAAATGGAGATCACATGGAGAGTTATCAGCAGGGAGGGTAAGGGGAAAGAATGGGGGCAAAGGTACAGGGAATAAGAAGCATAAATGGTAGGTACAAAATTGTCAGGGGGAGGTTAAGAGTAGCATAGGACATGGAGAAGCCAAAGAACTTGTATGTATGACCCATGGACATGAACTAAGTTGGGGAGGATACTGGTTGGAGGAGGGGTGCAGGGAATAAAAGGGAGAAAAATAATGGGACAACTGTAATAGCATAATTAATAAAATATATTTAAAAAAATAGTTAAGATAAACAGAGACTAAAGGATGATTTCCAGGAGGGAGAGCGTGGGGGGCTGGGTGAGAAGGGGGAAGGGAAATACAGTCAACAACACTGTGGTAAGTTTGCACGGTCACAGGTGATTAGTAGAATTAGGGGCGTCACACACTGTAACATATAAAAAATGTCAAAGCATTGACACCTGAAACCAACGTAACTAACACATGCCAACTGTACTAAAATAAAAAGTAAGTAAGTAAAATAGTTATGACAGTAAATTTTATGTGGGTTTCTTTTCGTTTTTTTTTTTAACAAAGTTAAAAATAAAAAAATTCTAAAAGCACATTCTCAGGCCCTACCTCCTGGACTTCTGATTCACTTAGAGCTGGGGTCAGGCCTCAGAATGCGCCTTTTTAACGAGTTCACAGCTTATGCTAATGCTGTTGATCTGGGGGATCCAACACTTGAAAATCACTGTTTAATCTAAATAAAAACAAAACTCCTGTTTCTGGCAATGCAATAATCATGACAGGGTTAAGTAATTACTACTGAGATGACTAGGCCAAAAGTAAATGCGAACATGCTCCTTCCTTCCCAAGGAAGTGGGCCTAAAAGAACAAGCGGAACACGCGAGAATGCTCGTGCCCGGGATCTGCAGCAGCTCAAGACTCCTAAAAATAATCCTTCTCTAACTACTGCATCCACCACACACTGATCGACCTGGATCCAGGCATGAGGGGCGGTTTCTCCACAAACTTCAAAACAAAATCACTGAATACTTATGCAAATTGTAGTTCTACCAGTATGTTCTGCATTTCTCCAGATCACTGAAAAAATGACAGCCCTTTAGCACCTATTAAAATGCCTCCTGTGTTTGTGTTTGTTTTACCAGTTCCGTCCCACTGTCCGGCCAGCACCCACCCTCCCCTGACAGGCCTCCAGGCTGCCCACCAGGTGTGAGAACCAGAAACTGTGTCATTCATTCGACTAGAGTCACAGAGATCATTAAAAGATACAGAAGGATGATACATCATATAAATTCCAAGTTCTTTCAAAGAAAGTGTCCATAAGAGTAGCCGACAGGACCTTCACAAACTACAGAAATTAATATTACTGGGTGGTGAAACCACCACTCGGAACAGTCTGACACCATGAAGACCAGCTGGAAGCCGGAGTGTAACCTCTGACGTGTCCTGGCTGCTGCTAGAGCTTGAAGCCCACGTGATCCAGCTGCCTCTCTGACCTCCTCTCCCAGACCTTTCCCTTCACTTCCCTCACTTCAGCCACACAGGGTCCAATGATTCTTCCGCGAGAGGCCAACAGGCCTCAGCCTCCTGGCCTTTTCCCTTACAGCTTCCTGCAGGCCTCTGTTCCACCCCTGTGCGCACGTGCACACTTGTCCACACGCAGAACCACATCCCCGGGCCCGCAGCAACCCCGGGCACTGGCTGTAAGATTCCAGAGTTCACAGGGCAGAGCAGCAAACAAAGGCCCTCCACCACAGGATGGCCCATGCGGCCGGTCCTCCCCACCTCCAGGACATCACTTGCATTTCAGGAAGGCCAGGACATGTAGAGCTGAGGAGACCCCATGAGCCAGCACACACCCTGTCACTTACCCCCTCGGAGGGGACCCTCTTCTAGCCCCACCCAGGTCAGCACCCACTCAGCCTCGAGCCAGCCAGCACTTGTGGATGGAAAGGCAGAGAACGCGCAGAAGAGAAATCAGGTGTCCCTGTGCTACAGTGACATTTAACACATGACCTCACCCCTGCGGGCCTGCTCTGCAAACCTGCATGGGATTGCTCTTAAAAGCAGCACCAGACTCAAATATGACTCGAAAGTATTTAAACTTTTAAGTGCTAAACATATGTAAGGGATTTTTAGAAAAGGATTTCACCTTGAGTAACTACCATTAGTAATGGAAAGAATAGGATAATGCTGGTGAAATACTTGGGGATTTTTAAATGGCTGAGGAAGTTGATTCTTACGGACAGGAACGCAGGAGAGCCCTGTGGCTTTCTCAGAGCACACACAACATCCCCTCGCTGAGAGGCGCCCCAGACTGCTCACCGCAGGACAGGCAGGAACGGCACGTAGTCAGTCAGTCCCTTGGGTGAGTGCCCAGTTTCCCTCCCCACTCCCACCAATCCCAGCCCCTCCTACGATCCATGAGCCTAACAGAAAGATGGATTAAACTGAGAAAAAAGATGGTGGATTACATTTTCTGAGTTCTCAATCAGCCCCTTCACTAACTTGCTGTGTGATTTTCAGAGCATCATTCAACCTCTCCCAGCTTCAGGTGCCTCCTGAGAAAACAGCCGGTAGACCACCCCATTCTACCCAACAGGGACTGTTTGCTAACAGTGTTGGAAGGTGCACTTTCAGCACAGTCTTGCTGATACTGTGCAAGACAGGGGCAAAGCTTTCCTAAAGATGTGTGTCAACAGTTCACACCTCATTTGCTTCCTGGGAAAAGCATTTCCTTCATGGTGCAATGCTACGGGTATTCTTCCCGCTTAACCCCCAATACGTTTGTGGGTCTTTCCCTAACCCATGGTTCTTCACCCTGCTGGACACGGGCACCACCTGGGACCTTGAAAGTGTCCAATGCCTGCGCCCCACCCTTGGAGATTCTGCGTTGGCCGGGGCACCCAGCTCCCCAGCGATTCCCGTTGGCAGCCAGGGCTGTGAACACACGAGATGGTAGATGCGCCTGTGGAGCATGAGCTCGCCCTTAGCCAGGTGCACTTGCAGCTGTGTGATTTGGGGCACGCTACTAACTGCTCTCAGCCTCATCTGCAAAGTGGAGATAGACAGTTTCACCTCACTGGGTGGTTGTGAAGACCAAAAAGGAACGTGGCACACACACAGAAGCACACAGCACTCAGCACAGCCCTCAGCGTCCTGGAGGTGCTGTGTAAGTTTTCGTTGCTGTCATTGCAATCACCTTTCAGACTCTTTAGAAGGGACAAGAGCCCCGGTCCCCAACCGGGAGAAGGCACAGGAGGGTGCTCTGCCCTGGGCACTGCCCCGCCTCATGCTCACCTGAGAGCAGACGTGAGTCACCGGGACCCATCAAAAACTCATGGCGAACAGCTGCTCCTCAGGACCACCAACGGGCACATCCAGAAGCTTTCCAGTGCCCACAGCAGTCTCAGTTCCCAGAGGGAGACAAAGCACTAATGAAAATAATTCACTTGCCCATGTAATAAATGCCCAGTATTTTTCCTAGAACTTTAACAGCTCAGTGAGGTTTCCCATCACTATGAGACAGGCTCTTTTGTTACCTCCGTGAGACACGTGAGAAGACTGAGGTCCAGGGGGATGAAGCACAGATCATCTGCAGGCACGAAGCTATGGACTGCCAGGGAGCAGCACAGCAGCGCAAACAGCAGCTCTAGCTAAGATCACTCTGTGTTCACAGAAGGGGTTTAAATGGTTCCTCCTCTACATTTTCCCCAACTATATGGAAATTTTCTAGCCATCACCACCACAGACAGTCTCCTTGGGTAACATTTGGAAATGGCAGTATTATCTATAAACTTCAGGATTTAATGAGTGCAAGGAGACAGAGGGGGTTGGCGAAGCCATGTGAGGAACAGGAGAGGCCCTGGCCGGCAGGGTCGGAAAGTGTCTCAGTTCCCGCCCTAGTATACTGGAGGCTCACACCCATACAGCTGCTTTATACTGGGCACTGCCTCGCTGTCGTGTGGAATATGACTGGATCCTCTCAGCCACGCGACGAGTCCGTGCCTAACTCTGTCTCTTCTCCTCCCTGCCTTCAGCTGAGAGAAGAATCACAGCCTGAAGCCTCCTGCGTCCACAGGCCTGGGAAGCCCGTGGCTGGCAACCAGTCTAATGGGACAGGGTGAGCCAAACAGCCAGCTGGACAGGAGCCTGGCGGCACCGGTGGCAGGGACCCGAGTGGGCCGGCCAGGGCCTGGGCTGGCACGCTGCTTGCCGGGCAACGGGAGACTCTATTGTTAGAAGTCACTGGCACACCGTTAAAATTAAAATTCATCTAACCAAGTAATCATTCTGGAGCAAAGTCACTTTAATTTACCGAAGTGACAAACTGTAATTATTGCTCAAAATGACATCCATTCCTGTATGACAACATTTAATACTCTCTAAAAAAAGTTCCTTAATTGCATGCATAATTTTAAATTACTGTAATTTATTCAAGATTCTGTGAAAACCTTTTTATTTTTTTTTCCCCCTGAAAGATAAAAGGAAACAGAAGGATAATGGAAGTCTCAAAACCCTGTAACCAAGTTGTAGAGGTTTGGGGACAGGGTGCATGTAGGTGACCTGAGTTCTCTAGGACAAAGTAAAGAGGAATGATGCTGACAAGTGCAAGTATGTTAAAGAGGGGCGTTTATAACCCCAGGAGGGTCAAGTTCACTATAGTGTTATGCTGCCCCTTTTAATTTACTGTCTTAAAAACTTATACTCAACAAAGTATGGCATTTCCCATTTAATTTTCTCCATATTAAAAGAATAACTTCTGTGCCCACAATACATTTAAGTAGTAAAAACAGGGATTACTATTATTATTCTTATTTCTTTCTTCCTTGCCATCATTATAGAATTTTTTTAATTATAGACAAGCTGAAAGGTATACTTTTTGCTGAGACAAAAGATGAAACAATGTTATTATAGTAAACTCAACCCAATTTCTATGAAATGTAAGTAAAACAAAAATTCTTAATACAAATACTTTATCACATGAGGTCTAAACTCAGCTGTGTTCTCCACCTTTCTTTTCCAGTAACTCCACCTAGAAAGGAAGCGCTTCCCTTGAGCAGAAGCAGCTTGGAGCTAATTCTCCTTAACCACACCAACAGCTTCCCTGTCCATCTGCCCCATAAGCTTGTGTGTGGAGTTCAGCTGAGACACAAGTGCTCACACCTACAGGTCTGGAGAGAGGTGCAAACATGCAAAGCAGCAGGGCAGCACACAGGGTTCCTGAGAGCGGTCCTCCAGGGGAGCTCCGCTGCCAGGCACCAGCCGAGGGGCATGTCAGGATGTGGTGCAATGTGCCCCTGGCCATCAAGTCTGAGACCTTGCATGAGGTGGCACTTTTATCTCTGCAAACACCCTGTCTGAGTCCACCTGGAGGCAGTGGTCTTTCTCTGGCTAACACCAAGGCCCTGAACTGGGCAGCGGAGCTCCCGAGTCAGAGCGGAGCTCCTTTGGACACCCAGGCTTCTTAGTCAGCATCCTTCATCCCCTCTATCCCCAGGCTTCGTTATACCTTCCCCTCTGTGTGTCGGAAAGGGGGCTCTCAAGTACAGCACAGTCACTGTTGAAAATAATACTGTATTGTATATTTGAAGGTTGCCAAGAGCGTGTATCTTAAAAGCTGTCATCACAAGAAAAAGAAAATGTGTACCTGTGTGGCGATGGACATTAACTAAGCTTATTGTGGTAGTCATTCTGCAATACAACAGATATCGAACCATTAGGTTGTACAGGTGAAATATGGTGTTAGGTGTCAGTTATGTCTCAATTTTTTTTTAAAGAGAGAGAGAAAATACACCAGGAAGGCAGGGAAGAGGGAAGAGGGGCAGAGCAAACACCTATGGGACACGGGAAGTGCTCTGCAAGCCCAGATCCCCAGGCACACGTCCAGTGCATGCGCTGGGGGGTGGGGGCGGTGCAGACAGAAGGGGAGAGGAGGTGCAGAAGTCTCTTGGGAGTGTCCCCCAGCGCCATCTCTGGGGCATGTGCCCCCTTCCCAGGTGAGTTTGATGAATCCAAAGTGAGAAGCGGAAGACATGCCCAGAAACTTACAGGGCTTCCTTTGTCTTTGCGGCAAGACCACAGCGGGTCGCCCTCATGCTACTAAGTGGGGAACAGGTATGACTGTTTTCATGGAGGTGACTGACAGGGAGGACTTGGCTCCCTGGGAATGAGCCTCGGAGCCTCTGCAGGCTGCCAGGCATGTCAGGGCCTGCGGAGTCTAGCAGAAGTGTCAAGTGGGTGAGGATCTCAAATGTGAAAACATTTATAATCTCATTTTGCTCTGCACTGGAAAAGGTGGCTGCCAGCTGCTACAATGTAAAGCTGTAATTCCCTTACTTGGTGGGAGTTAACCCTTCTCTGCTTATTTAACCAGGTACTTGGCCTCTGCATGGTTTACATACTTAGGCTGCATTAAATGAGGAAAGAAAAAAATCTACCCTAAAAACCTCAGCAGGATAGTGGAACATGACAGTCACTGACCAAGACTGAGGACGCCTGGGCTCGGCAGTGGCTGACCCTGACATGCCTGCCACGGTCATAAACACACATGCACCCGAAACCTTTAGGAATAGTTTTCCTCTACGTACATATTGCTCTGTGTCACTCATCAATGTGTAATTTCCTATGAACCATAAACAGGCAGTCCAGATTAGGAACTCGGGACACTTAAAAAATCAATTTTCCCTGGAAATCTCCCTCTGACCTTTGGTTTCCTTTGTGAATTGCTTCCTTATCACATCCGCTCTGAAACAGTCACCTCTTGCTCACACAGCCGCCCCGACCACCCACCTCTTCCTGCTGAGGGAAAGCTACACTTCTAGAAGAGAAATGGTAATAGAGCTTTCAAGTCTGTGTGATTTACATCAGGGAAAGAGCATCATTAGAAGCTCCTCCATCTCCTCTGGCACCGCCAGGGCAGCGGAGAGGGAGGACGGCTGGGGAAATAGCAGCTGGCATTGGGCTGGGGGCTCTGCTTCTCTGTGCAGAAGAGTTGCTTGCTCACCTTGACATTGGGAGTATAGAGATTCCTGAGAGAGGCGAGAGCTGCAGACAGTCCCTCAGTACTGTACCCGATCCACAGGGCTTGGAGATGGCTTGAAGAGATTCCTGTCTTCTTGCTGAGGCCCTGGAAGCAATTAGAGACAGGTCGGCCTCAACTCCTCCTTTCCTGCCTGAGGCACTGGTCCAAAAGCAGGTCCGCCCCAGGGCGTGCAGGTAGGTGCTGACCCGTGGTGCAAGCTGTGACAAAGCAGGCCTGGGCCTGTGAGCCTTCCCTCCTGAAACTAAGGGTCAAGGCACTCACCAGCCTTTGCCACTTGATCTGTAGGCCTGGGGGAAGAGATGGCCAATGGGGAGAAAGTTTCTTCTCTTTAGAGAAGTTCTCCAGGCAGTGAAAGGAAGAATAAGCAATAAAATATCACCATTCTGTAACCCACCATGAGTGAATGAATGCAGGCAGAGACCTGGAGAGGCTGAGGGCATCGCAGGAAGGGAAGCAAGCACAAATGCTGTGCCTCCTGATGCAAGCAGCCCCGTGTAGAACTACACAGAGTTTAAACTCTAACTGCAAAGTAATCGTGACACCCTGGGGAAAAACATCAAACCTGAATGTGATTAAGCCTCTAGACACAACTACCAAATGACAGGAAATCTGGAGGAAAGAGGAACATGTTAAACTAGATCATGAGAAATAAGAACAACTAAAAAGTCCAGGTGGTGCAAAACTAGAGGTCAAGTTGAACCTGATTCTAAATTCAGGAAAATAAATTGTCTGACTACAAAAACAAAACAAACTAGAGTTCAAGTAACTCATGTTCTTTGGCCATGAAGTAACAAGGAAACAAAAGGGAATGAATGAAATAGAAACTTTAGGTGGAAAGAAACTTTAAAGGGACTTAAAGCGGGGAAAGTCACCATATCATTTAGATACACACAGGAGTGATTCTAAGTCAGAACAGTGGTTACTTCTAGGGAGAAGGGAGGGAGTTGTGTTTGGAGGGCAGCTTGTGGAGGGCTCTGAGAGGACTGACGAAACTGTCGAAAATCTCCAAAACCAAGACTCAAAAAGCCAACAACAGTGAGACCCTTCCTCTCAGCGGTGTGTGTCTCACCTTGAAAATGTGTGCCTTCAGGATGTGGTGACCCAGCTCCATGGTCTGCTGGCGGTTCAGCTTGCCCTCTTGTCGCGAGAACATGAATGCCAGGAGAGCGTGCCCATTCCTGGGGCCAGAAACACAGAGACTTGTAACACACGGCCCCGCACCACCGGCCCCCAGGGGAGAACATGGCCACACAAACCCTGCAATCCCGGCACTTCAGCCTCACCACCCAAAACGGTGGAAAGCTGCCTCTTTACAAAAGATGGCCGATGCTGCTTGTTCTTCAAGTTACTTAAGGGCTTTCTCTGGATTGGAACCTACTAGAAGCCTACCAGCTTTCTCTGGCTCCTACCTCCATGGAGCCACCCAGAGGGGAGCCCTAGGTCAGGGCAGGTCTTTATCTCTGGAACCATCCACTCTCTGTCATCACCTTATTTGTCACAAAAGTGTAAAGTCCATGAAACTAGGGGTCTTGTCTAAGTCACAAATGCCAACACTTAGTAAGTCCTCCACTTTGTGTTTCTTGGATGGATGGACAGACAGTTGGACGATGCACAGATGGACAGGTGGAGCAGAGCCGGCACAGGCCCTGGCACTCAGGACTCCCCTCAGGACAATCTCTACTGGGGTAAAACTGGGCCAAAGGACAAGGCCTTCCAACGGGAGAGAAGAAAAGCCAGGTCCTGCATAGCAATAGCTCGTGATCAGAAACACCTAGAATTCTAGGCTTGGACGGAGCATGATGGTTGTGGGGGAAAGAGAGCCAAGATGTATGAGGGGCCTTGCTCTGTCCGGGCGCCTGGTGGACATTCAACTGACATGACCACTGAGTGCCCTACTACCCGTTTCAGGGAGGAGCCCTGCTACCCACTTTCCCCTCCAAGTCTGTGGGACTCATTCTGTCTCCTGAGGACTCCACGTCTTTGTCTGAGCCAGTTCCTTTGGAAAAGATGCTGATGGTTGCTTACGACAACAGGGCCTTCTGCACAGTGCCAACTATTGTCATTTCTATCAACCTGAAAACTGTGAGGTGCTGAATTTGCGGGGGCGAGGGGCGAAGCAGGTATTTGTGGAGAAAAAGATAAACATTATGGGAAAATAATACATTCTCCTAGAGTGTTTTCTGATAGCTGCTAATCCAGATGATTAAAAGTATTCATGATTTCAACAGTGTTGATCCAGATGCATCCTGTTTCTCAAGGAGGTTATAAACCGTGTTGCAGACAAGGAAATAAAGGCAGGTGGATGCCAAGAGATTGCCTTTCATATGACAGGGGAAGGTACGACTCTAAGGCCACGTTGCCACTGAGTGTCCAGGCCAACGTCTTGTACGGGTCTGGGGGTTCCGCATGAGTACATCACCCAGGGCTCCATGCACGTACTCCACCTCCCGAACCTCAGGCTCGGGGCTCCCCTCTCAGGTGACAGCCTCCCATGCTCCCACCTCTCCTGCTCCCTTGTTCGCAGGGAACCCGCTCTCTGCTACCTGCCGTGCTCCAGTCCCCGCACTCTCCCCAGCCCCTCTCCATGGGCTAGTCCCAGGGTCCCACCTGGTCCACATCACTCCGGTCAGGGCCACCGTCCCAAACCATGGCTCAGCCATCCTCAGTTTCCCCGTCTGCTGAGCCCTGCGGTCATGCCAACCATGTCCACAACAAAAACGTGCCGGCCCTTACCGGGGACAACCACGCACGTGTCGATGGCTGGGCCAAAGGTCTCCAGGGCTCCCAGCTAAGCACGGGGCTTCCCACCTCTCCGAGGAGACAATTCACCATGTAGTCGCTGGATACCTGCACTCCCTTATATCCAAGCTACCTCCTCTTTCTCTCCTCCTGGTCTCGGGATCACGTGCCCCCTCTAAGTCTACCTTCCCTCATGAGTCTGTTCATTTGGCAAAGCTTACTTTGTGCCAGATGCAGAAACTTAGCTGATTTATTTAACCTGCATGACCTGTGAATCACTGAGCATTATGATTCCCAATTTGTTTACATGAGGAAACAGGCCTGAACAGCTGAGTGATTTACCCAAGATCATATGGCTAGTGAATGACTGAGCAGAAATTTGAACCACAATCCACCCAATGTGAGAGTCCATGCTTTTAACCAGGAAAACATGCTTTCTCATTCATTCATTTGTTCATTACCATCCCCCTGCACCATGCTTTTTTGACACTGGGGATTCGGTGGGAATAATGGAAGGTGCTTCCCTTGGGGAGCTCTCAGTGAAGGGAGGAGATGCATGCAAACGAGAGGGGGTTCAGCTAGAATGATGCTGTGAACAGACTCAATGAGAACAAAGGCTGCAAGCTGCCCCCTCGCTTAGCCCCCATTCCCTTGCATTCCAATTTCTCCTTCTTTATGGATTGTGTTTCCCCACACTGCATGTTTCCAACAACATCCCAACCTCCTGTATGTTAAAAACAAAACCAAAACCCTTCCTCCCCACATTCACACAACCCCAGACCTTTCCATCCTTCTACTTTCCAACCCAGGATGTTGGCGCTCTCCCCTTTCACTCCTCACAACCCAGTGGAAGGAGTCCCTAAGGGTCCAGGACCTCCTCTCGAACTGAAGAGACAATGGCTTCCTCTTAATCCTCACCTTCCTTCACATCTCAGCAGCCCTCCCACCCCAACTTCCTCCCCTAAAACCCTCCTCCGCACCCCAGCAGCCCGGTGCTCCCTTTCCTCTAAGTACACTTCCTCAGCAAGTCCACCACCGCCTCTCCACCAGTGATGCCAACTCTTCAACTCCAGCTTCTCTTCCAACCTGAGATCCCACCTGCCATTGGAACCTGTCTAACTGGGGGAGCCGCCAACCCCACAAGCTGAAACTGAAAACAAAAGCTAGCTCCTGCTCTGCAAAACCCATCTCACACCTTCTGCCTCTCTTACCCTCTTTGAGAGCAAGGCCACTCCTGGTTTCTAAGGCTTAACACCTTATTATAGCACCTTCTTCTCCTTGACTCTGCCTGCAAGGCCAAGCCATGCCCACCTATCTCAGCAAGGCCTGCCTCCACCTCACTGCATCCTGGAGCCAGGTTTGACAAGCCCCCACTCCCGGCTGTCACAGTGGAGTGGTCCCCACACTCCACCCCACCCCACCCCTGTCCACCTAGATGATCTGCACTTCAGAACCTTCACAAGTTCTTTAGAGGTGACTGATAAAAGGCCATGCTCCTGAGACACATGCTCCTTCATGTAGTTCTTTCTGCTTCTCTGTTCCATGACAAAAGCTCCAGTCTAACTTGATTTGTTGTTGCCAGAACACAGCCAGCTTATTCTGATGGGATGCCTTACACAGCTCCTCCTGTCCCAACAGCCTGGTTCCACCTGTGGAAACCCTGCCCACTCATTCCTCAAGTCAATGACATGGAAAAAAGTAGATGGAAGACTGCTGTCGATTAAAGAGCCCTTGTGTGATCTTAATGAATCACACGGTCCGGAAATGATCCATCAATGGCTCTGAGACACATTAGGACGTTAGTGCCTCCTGATGGAAGTACTCTCTACCGCCTATTAAGTATCTTTGCAAAAAAAAATTTTAAATAAAATATGATCAGCCTTCTAGGTTTAACTACCAACTTATAGAGAATAAAGGTGATACACGCATTAAAAACAGCCATGAGACCACAACCAGCAAAATTCACGTTAGGGGAAACTGCCAGGACAGACTACCCAGTTGTTCTTTTAAAACAAATAAATGCAAAGAAAAAACAAAAAGAAGGCGGCGGGAATCTACAGACGAAAAGGGACATGTAAAATGTGTTTTGCGGACCTCACACGGACCCTGATGCCACACAGTGAAACAGCAAGAAGGAAGCGGGGCAACATGAGCACAGCCGCACGGCAGGGACACCGGCGAACGGCATCGATATTCTGGGAATTAGGACGGCACTGTGGTCAGGGGTGAAAATCTGTTTTGAGATTCCTGATCAATTATTTCAAGTAAAATATCATGAACTCTATCATGTATTCAACAAAAAAATAACAGATGGAGCAAATTTTCCAAATATGGGTCGTGTGTAAGTCTAGGTGATATGAATGAAGGCTCTGAGTAACTTAACTCTTTCCTGTAGTGATTCTGCTCCTGGATTCAAACCCAAGGAATAATCAAACACAGGAAGAAAAGGGGGGCGGGGGACGAGCAGGCCCTCTGAAGTGCTCTCCTCTGTAAGAGCCACAGTGGCACAATGAGGGCACATTCTTTGTCTTTTTACAGATAAGAAGATTAAGGTTTGGAGAATTAAAAAAATTTGTGCAATAATTTGTACAAAAATTACACAAGTACTACAGGAAACAGGATTTTCGTGCAGACCTCCCTCAAACTCTGTTGCTTTCCTGTAAAGCACCAAGATATTCACAACAGGTTTTTACGTGTATAAGTAACCAGAAACAATGTGAGACACCCACAGTAAGGGAACAGTGAAGGACTATCACTTGCGCCTCCAAGGACATGCAAAACGACACTTTACTCAGATGTCCAAACAGCTTTCTAAACGTCCACAATGTATTAAGCAAAACAAGCAGAGTGGGAATTTTAATACAGAAAAAATAATTTGGAAAATGTTTTAAATGCAGGGAAGGGCAGCAATAAAAAGTAAAGTGTCACTGTCCCTGCGTGTTGGATTCTTTTTCCTTTTTCTTCTCTATAATTGGGAAAATTACCACTAGTAGGTGTGGGAAGAGACGTGCTACTCATCTTTCCAGGCCCAACTCGAATATCACCATGTATGTGAGGCATTTTCCAGAAATGGTCTCTCGCCCAGCAGAAGCTTCTCATTCTCTTCCCCGAAGGCCCATGTGCAGCGAGGCTCCCCCAGAAAGGTCAGTGCACGCCGCATCTGCTCTCCTGTGTGAGAAGCCCTCAAGAGCGGGGCCGTTGTCCCAGGAATCTGTGTGTCTGTCACATGACCCTGCACATGGAGGGCCCACAAAAACTTTTGCCGAACTAAGTCCGGTAGCCTCCTCCCAACGTTGTTCTATGTATTGTCTGTCTGCTGACTGAAGTTCAAGGACTATACAGCTCCTGGGTAAATGCTGACTTGCACATTCTGGGAAGTACTGGGGGGATCAAAAAGTCTGCTGTTTTTTCCCGTGCAATGGCTGTAATAGCACTTAGTCGTCTCTAACGTCACTCAAAACAATCTTGTTAGATTGTATCGTGCCGGCCGTCATATCCGTGTGCATTTAAAAAAATCAAAATTGATGAATTTTTGTGCAGCTGTCTTAATACTGAAGATGGAAGGAAATATGCAACATTTTCAGCATATTATGCTTTATTATTTCAAGAAAGGTAAAAATGCAACCAATGCAAAAAAAAAAAAAATTGGTGCAGTGTATGGAGAAGGTGCTGTGACTGATGAAACATGTCAAAAGTGGTTTCTGAAGTTTCTTGGTACTACTGACATTTTGACCAAATAATTCTTGCTGTGCACTGCCTTATGCATTGGAAGATGTTTAGCAGCACCCCTGGCCTCTGCCCACTAGAAGCCAGTAGCAGGAGATAGCCGACATACTCAAAATATCCAAATCAATAAAGTTGTTGGTGAAAATAAAAAACTGCCTTTTACAGAAAAAACATAATGGACTTTTGGGCCAACCCAGTAACAACTCCTCTGCACCCCAAGTGCCTCAGCCTAGTCCTGGCTCCGCCCCTGGTAAGCCCCCATCCCTGCTTATAGGGACACACCAGCACTAAGGAGTGCGAGACTATGGGTAACAACCCACCGGTCACCCCACTCTCAGCTGTGCCCTAGGCTGCATGGCCTCAGTGCCACCTACCACCCAAAAGGGAGTGTAGCTTAACTGTGACTACAGCCCAAGTACTTATGCCTCAAACCCCCTGCAACATGCACAGTCTACACGCACTGTTGGAGTCTTTCAGCTTATTTTTGTTTCTACAAACTCAATGACAGTCTATCTTCCTAGAAAATGATCCACTTTTCCTAGAAAATAACCTGCCTTCACTAAGTATGTCATCCCGTAAAATTTACCTAGCTCTTATGGTCTGGCTCAATAACCTGGGTGTTACCAGGTTTAAAAGATAAATTCGTAGCCCAGTATCACCTAAGAAAATACTATCACAACATAAAATAGCAGCTAGACCTATTAGGTCAACATTGTCAACACTTGTGAGGCGCTGACTGCAAGTTTTTATTCATTTCTGGACCCTAGCATCTGGTCAAATGCTCCATCCAGCCCAAAAGGACAATTTGGCAGTTTGCCAGACCCACTGCAGGAGTCGGGAGCAATTCTGACTCACAGAGAACAGAAGCCATTCAAGACAACAAAGATGCGGGCCAAGGCCACAGCCAGAGCCAGGTCCAAGGCCAGGAAGAAGTGGTGTCACGAACATACCCTAATCTGAAAGCGCCTACACCTACACGAAGCATCACCTACACGACAGGCAGGTTTACCACCGCCTCTTCCCTGAGCAACAGGGAGAACTGCGTCCTGGCTCCCCCCTGCTGCAAATCCTCAGGGGAACCTTCGTGGATGTAGCTGCCCCACCACCATCTCATAAATGGGGCATCTGAGACTGGAACCTCAGTCCTCCTGACCCCAAATCCCAGGCTGTTAGACTGAGCCAAACCACAAGTATAAAACAAGGTGGCCAGGTGTGATCGGTGTGCTCCCCTCTGGGCCAGCAGCCACATCTGATCCCTGGGACAAGCTGTGTACTCATGAGGTGGCAGGTGGGGAGGGGTGCTGGGGGTCCAAGATAGTCTACAGACCCCCAGGGGAAGAAAGAGCTGGGAACAGCTTCTAGAGAAGCCCACTGTTTCCTGGAACTGACACACATCTTCCCACCACAGATAGCTCCTGTGACAGGGGACGGGACAGGATGGCACAGAAGTAGCACCAAGGCATCTCCTAGTGCCTCTTTTACCCAAATGTACCAAGGAGTCCTAAAGTTCTACCAATTAAAGGGAGGAAGCTTTTGGTTAGTAGCAGAGAGAATTTTCCATTGCTTCTCCTGAATTTTTCATTCTGCATTGCCTTTCCATTAAAAAAAAAAAAGTGAATCATGTTTGAAGTTCCTTCCCCCAGTGCAACACAGACCCCTGCAAAGAGCTGACAGACCGTGTCCTATCGTACCTGGGCTCGCATAGGAAGGCCGTGTTTTCACCGTCTGCTCTCCAAACCAGCCACTCCCTGAAGGAGGGGTGGCAGAACATGCGGGTTTTGTCCCGCCTCTTAATGAGGAAGCAGGACAGGGCTTCCATCCTCTGCTGAAAGTCTTCCCACCCCTGCTCCCCTTGAACGTGGCCAGCATTGATGGCCTGGAAGATCTGCTCGTCCGTCATGGGGTGGAGGGACGCGAGGGCCACGTTTAAAATCGGAAGCGCCCTCTCGAAGGCAGACTGGGTCATGAACTTCATGTTGCACTGCAGCAGGTAGAGCTCGGACAGAGATACGGGCACCACCTTGTAGCTGGCACTTTTGATGACCAGGTGTCCCCTCTGGAAGAGGTCCAAGGTGAGTTTGAGGTACAGGTAGGAGCCAAGGCTCCGCAGCACCAGGTGGCTGCTCACTTTCCCGATGAGGGTGGCGTCGGCCTTGCCGTTCAGGGAGATATTGCTGAGGATGTCCTGGCTGCTGTGGACTCTGTGCTGGACGTAGGCGTGCAGGTCACTGTGAATGTCCTTGTTGTCGGGAAAGTCATCTAAGGAAAGCTTGACAAACGGCAGTGCACTTACGATTTCCTGGAAAAAAAAAACCACACACACCATGGTGTCACTCCACAGAGATTTCTTTTTTTATGTCAGCTGCATTTCAAACCAGATTCACTAGTTTTCTTTCAAGGAGGATTTTCGTGGATTACAGGGACTCATTATTTTGTATTAAAACATGTAATAGGATAAGTTGAAGATAAAAAGCTTATGTGAAAGAAATCCTGATGCAAGATCGAATCAGTGAAGGCTTTTCCAAAGCCCTGATCCAAAGACTCAGAGCCCAGCGAGAGGCAAAGGCCCAACAACAATGCCACCTGGCCGGACCCGCAAAGGGGCAGTGAGGCCCGGAGGTAACCTGATACCCGTAATCCTTACATTGTGCAACTGGTTATATAACGAGGACAAACACAAGCCACCACTGTACTCTAAGAACAGCCAGGCGCGCAGATAAGAGGCGTCCCTCTTAGTGCAGCTAGCAGGGCAGCCCACCTGAACCAGGGACCCGAAACAGCCTCTGGCTGTGCCCAGTGCCGCCGTCACAAGGTGCCCGACCCCCATAGAGCCCACTGTCAATTTCTTAGGTTGCCGCCTTGTAGTAAACTCTTAAATTGAGGTAATACATGCAGAAGTGCACATAGAAGTGCAAGGCGTCATTAATTTTCACAAAGTCAGATCTCCCTGGTAACCAGCAGCCTGAGAGCAAACATCAGCTCCCTGACCATCTCTTCCCGTCCTGGAGATAAGCACCGTCCTGACACTTAAGGGCAGCGATAGGTTTGGTGGGCTTTTTTTGTAACTTGTCACTATCATTTCTGAAGTGCTGATGTACACGTCCTCACTGGATGGAGTAACTGCAGGAGGCGGGCTGCGTCACTGACTCCCATTGTCCGAGGATGCTAACTGAACCTCCGAACACTCACACAGCCGTACGGAAAACCCAGGACTCCTCTCCCCGTGCGCTGTTGACTGCTAGCATCTGCTTACTGTGTGGAAAATGACTGAAAAGGGTACAAATCAAATCTACTTTTTAAAAAGAACATCAAGTTCGACTGAGGTCTAATGCCACTTTTAATGCGGGGGGGAAAAAAAACCCCAAAATGCTATTGATTATTTTACTTCACATTTTTTAAAAGATTTTATTTATTTATTTTTAGAGAGAGGAGAAGGGAGGGAGAGAAAAACATTGATCAACGGTTGCCTGTCTCACGTACCCCGAGCAGGGACCAAACCCACAACCCAGACACGTGCCCTGACTGGGAATCGAACCAGCAACCTTTCGCTTTGTGGGATGATGCCCAACCAACTAAGCCACACTGGTAAGGGCCCAAATGCTACTTTTAACTAAGTATCATAAAAGGGCAACATTTAAGGTCTTTACTAAAAAAGAACAAGGTAGAAGGAAGGTGTGTCCAGGGCTGAGATACAACTTTAGGGTTAAAATGAGGGGAAGTATGAAAAGAATTTAAAAACAACACTCATCTCACTACAAAGGTTATCTCATGTTTGAGTTTTCTGAAAAAAATAGACCTTCTCTCAGAATAGGTCTTAAAAATTCCCTTTTTTCATCCCTCCCTGTTTTCTTCATACAAAAAAAAAAAAACCCAAAGAAAACAAAACGAAGTCCCACTGCAAACCCAGGCAAACAACCACTGGTAAGAATAGCCTTCAATTCCAAGAGACCTTCAGCCGCACACCTCGCACAGCCCCCAGACCGAGCGGCGGGGAGCCGGGGCCTGACCGCTGTTTTGGATGCACAAGGTCAGGTCAGTTGCTAACAGAAAACTTCCCGACATCTCAGTAAATGTGCCTTGGGGGTAAAACGGTCAGCATTTCCCACATTTGGGGGTTTGTACACTTTAATATTTCAAAGTCTTAATACAGTTTTAAATTCAGCAGCTAAATGGTTTACAAGTTTAAATCATTACTATTAATCACTGCAAAATTTGAGTATAAGGACTTGGAAAGAGATATGAAAATTCTTTTTTTACCTGAAAATTTGCTCTCACAGTGACAATCAACTTCAACCACGCAGGAAATTTAGAGATAATCTTGGTAATAAATGAAGAAAGTGTATCTCCATAATCGGGTTTATGGAACTCAGCTTCATTCAAGCCGTCTATCAAAATAATATATTCTTCTTCAGGAATTTTCTGCTCTAAAGGATAAAATACTTTTTTTAATTACGAAATTATGCATTTCTATAAGGGGGCACCACCCAGTGTATTTTAATGCGCAGTTGAAAGTGTCAGGAAAAACTAAGAAAGGTCTGCATATGGCAGAAGAAACGGTTTACACAGAAGCATATTTTCTATTAAATGCACGATGGAAACTGGAGCACAGAGCCAAAGAGAGAACCACTTCTCACCAGCCAGTTTTCAGAAACATATTGCATTACACACACTTAGCAGAATTCCACCCATGTATCACAGTTAGCGCGCCATAAACTACTGTCTCTGGGGCGCGTACGGTGAGGATAACAGAGAGAGGAGATCTGGAACAGACCCTAGGCTCCCCACCCCCACCAAGGAACACCTTTGGTGGATTTCTGGGGAGGAAAATTGGCCCCTAAGGGGCACAGCATCCTGCCCGAGGCACACATTAGCTGGGGTTAGAACTCTGCTTTCGAGATTCCTAGAACAAGGCTCTTTCCTACAAACCTAAACTTAGTTTCCTACTTACTAGCACCAACTTTCTGCCCAGGAACTGAGGAGAAAGGATGACATCTGTTCCAATGCCCTCTCTACAGCACCTTTTGGAAGAAGTGCTATGAAGGCAAATAAATTAGCTCAAAAGGTGAGGAGGAGGAAGGATGAAAAACCAAAGGGCCCGTAACAGCACTCATGCCCCGTCTTGTAGACCATTCAAGGGCAACAAAATCAGACTTCCAGAAATGGCTTTAGGTTCAAGTCAACTGAGCAGAGGTCCTGAAAAAAACATGCCAGCAATATTCCTAAACAATCAACTCACCCCGTCACGTAGGAGTGCAAAATATGCAGGCAAGTTTCCAGAGAGCAAGTCATCTAAACAACCTACAGTTGCAAATTAGCTACCTTGGAAATGTTCGACTGGTGAGTTAGTTCTTATTAGAGATGTTTCATTTAAAACTATACCATTCGGGTGGGTCATTGGAAAGATGGTTCTGAGGAAGGGGAGGAGAGACGCAGATTCACCCATGTCTTTTCCCTGCACCCATCTCACTTCCACCCCAGGGCCCAGTTCACCCCCGCTCCTTTTGAAGACAGCCCTGGGGACTTGGAGCTACTGTTGAGAGGGGTCTAGGGGGCTGCTGGGAGGTACCGTTTCTCAGGTTTGTGAGCGGTTCCAGCACTCCCCTCTTGAAGGCAGCCACGGGGTCCTGCACGCAGGATCTGAGGCTCAGCATGCTCTGTAGCTGGGGCTCCTGTATCAGCAGGTCCCTGTAGGCGGCCAGCTGATGGGACCGGCAGAGCAGAGCCGCGATGCTGTGCACGAACTCGGGCACCAGGCACGTGTAGGTGTTGTCGGCCTGGCAGTAGTGGTAGGCCACAACCTGGGGGGAAGCAGACCAGCAGCGTCACCTTACCCTCTTCACCCCATTCCTTTCATGCTCTCACACAGGGACAAAATTCTAGTGTCTGCAAGGTAACAAAATATGTTGCTTCTGTTCCCCAAGATAGAGACATAAATTAGCTTAATTGATTCAATGATGCCTTCATTCAATTCGCATGGTTTGCCAGGACCTAAGCAACCTCTTCACGGCAGCCACAAATCTGTCTTGATCAGCACGAAGATCAGCGCCACTCAGTGGCTTCGAAGGCTGGGCCGGAAGTCATGGCTGCTTCCTCCCTGTGGCAAGAGGACCAGGCAGGCTGGCTGAAGCCCTCAGCCCCTTCTCCACACCCACCCCACACAGAGACCCGCTGTGCAGAAGTTCAACAGCAACAACTGGAAGTGTCAAAATCGGAACTCGGCAAATCTCTGCCTACGCTGTGCAGGGACACAGAGGAGGAGGGAGGTTCCTGCCTAAGCACTGAGAGGATGACGAGGATCCCCTTCGTTGGGACTGATATGAAGTGGCAGGTATTCGTTCGCGTCCCCGAGGACAGTGGCAGAGGCGAACTGTCAGGAGTGAGCGGTACACCGCAGGTAAATGAAAAACCAAATACTTTGCCCCATGAGGATGAACTAAGGAATATAAGTATGAGGCAAGGAAGGGTTTTGAAAAAGGTCAAAACACACAGTGTAAAGTACTTATGTTTTTCAGCAGCATCTGAGTCTGCGCGGTCCCTCTCGGCTCTCCTTGTCCCCCCAGCAGACACGTAGAAGAACCATTAGCTACGGTTCACAGCTGAGGGCAGCAGACGCACAGGCTAAATGCCCTGCCAGGGTAACCCAGATTAGCAACAGAAGATCTGTGGTTAGATAACAAGCCTGCAGACTCTTAAAAAGCAAGTGACAAGAGTAGATGTGGCCAATTTGGAACCTTCGTGTGACTTCTGTTCTAGACTAAAGTGATCAGCAACACTCCGGAAAGACGACTGCTCGTCCACTCCCCCTTGGACACAGATTAGCAGGACCCCATGAGGACTCCGGGGCTTGAAAAAGCCACCGATGAAACAGCCTGGACTACAGTCTAGCCAGCACCCAACGGTGCGTCATGAAATCAATTTGGAGCCAAACACCTTTTTTAAAAAAAAAATAAAGTGAATATATAGGATGTAAGAATAAGTATAATCTTGCAATGCTTTTGTTTCAGTTGTGTGTGTGATCATGTGTGTGAGCACTAGGTCTCTGGTGTAAGATCTCTTATGCTGGGTCACAAAGTGGTGTGAAAAATCAGGGTGGTGGGTGCTTTATCGTCAGCTCCACATCCCTCGCTGCAGGTCACCCATTCGTGCACAGAGGACGGGGTCAGGGTGTCAGGCTGCCCACCCCAGGGATGCCGAAGTGAGGAGCAAGGATCTGGGGCAGAGAAGCATTCATTTCAGTTCCCCGGGCCCACCTCCACCCTGGGGGCTTCCTCAGCAGATGCCCCTCTTCATGCCCACCCCCACTGGTTCTCCAGCTCCACCACCTCACACCACTGCTGCCGTGGAGACCCAAGCAGCCCACCAGGAGCAAGGCGTGAAAGACTTCACCCAGGAGGGTGGCTGGTGAACCTGTGATGGAAGCTAAGCAGATGGAAAATTTCAGAAGGACCTTGACAAGCATAAATTTTGGAAGGGGGGTTCAGCCAAGTCTCTTTTACACCACCACAAAAAATCTTGGATAGAAAGGCTCAGGGAACCAAGGGTCTTAGGCACAGAGCGTGGCAGAGGTGGTCTGGGGATCACGTTCAAGGCTCCTGATCTCCTTCCTGCTCTCGTGCCGATTGTAAGGGTAGATTTGTGGCAAGTGCGATACTACCTCCTGCTGACTGAGGAATTTTCAATCCATTATTTAAGATGCACACAAGTCCACTGCCAATGTCTTAAGATACTTATTTTCAGTCATGCCTTTCATTTGCAGTACTCTATCACGTTTTTATCAAAAGCTATACTTTTGCATCAAGCAACTGCTGTCCCTGTTGTAAGATCTCTTTTCCAATTCACTTTTCCGAAGCCAACCTCTCTCTCTCTCTCTCTGGAAGTTCTCACAGACCCGGAGTTAAGTTACCTTGGAAGCGAGGTATTTCACTGCATCCTCCCTTGGTCTTTGGTTTTCAGGAGTATCAGACCCCGACCCAGTGGGTGTTTTAGCCACATTGGTACCACTCGTAGAAGTACTGGGTGAAAGCAACGGAGTGAACGGAGGATCCGGGGAGGAATCTGAAGCTGCAGAGGAAAGAGACCGATTCCATTGTTTACAGCAACGCAATGCGGGTGTGCACAGCGGGACAGTGAATGTGTTGCTCGGTCAGACAGGAAGCACTCCAGCAGGTGACAAGTGAGCACAGCTCCACATGCAAAGGTGCATGTGGGAGCGCCAGCGCCCCCAGCCCTGTCTCCTACCCACCTAGCTGTCCTCCCTGGAGAACCACTGTTCCTCATTTCCTTTATTAAATTATTTTTGGTTTTAAAAAACATTTTGCATGGCTCATCTGTTCCTGATTCATTATGTTAGAGACACTTTCGTTTAATGTGTTTATTACACATAAAGTAAGCTATAAATAGTCAAGTCTTTGGCAACACCATTCCATTTCTAAGTTAGTTTTTATATTTTTGGTAAATCCAGTATAGAAGACAAAGGCTGCAGAGCACAGGGTACAAAAGGATTTTGTACACATGCCTTCCGGCCTGTTCTGCAGGAGCCTATCCGCTGTGGTATTAGGACCACAAATTCCCCAGCGCACTTGGCCAGGCCTCACTGCCCCATCTCTGCTCCTATAGAGAGGAGACCCGAGGGAAGGCTGGCCTCACGCCAGGTCACACCTACACAGGCGCTATGAGAGATGGACACCCAAACAGTTCTCCATCACGTGACCACAAACCTGACACAGCAGCTGGAACAACTTGAGGAAAACTGGGAACTTATGTCTGTCAAACAGTAATTTCCTCCATCTATCTTATGTTAACATGACGAGCCAGACAAGCAGTTAAACTCGGACGTACTTTTGGGTGATGGGCTGGGGCTGTTGGAGGCGATCTGCCTCATGCGGCTGCCGTGGCAGCTCAGCGCCACCAGCTTAGAAATGATCGCCGTCTTCCCGAAGCCCACGTTTCCAACAACCACCGCCCCTCTATTTTCCGTCAGTTCCGCGTTCCTCAAGTTCTCTTCGATCTGGTGGAAGAGCCAGTCCCGTCCCACAAACACAGAGTCTGTTGTTATGCTTGGCACTTCAAACAACAGGGGCTTCAACAGGATGTCCTGGGGCTTGTAGGGGGCGAATCGTGCTTAGGAAAAGAAAGAAGACCATCGTTTTTCAAAGAGTGTCACAACTTTCTACACTAGAAAACTCAACTTATCATTATGTGTATGTTGCCCTTGGTATAGCCTGTAGTTTTACCCTCAAAGGGATCTGGATTTCCAATCTGATCCTGTTAATATCTGTGTAATACCTCATTTATCATACACCATCGGGACAACAGAGTATCCTACTTAAGTGACTTTCTAGTCCTTTTATGCCGCTAAATTATTCTGAAGACTCAAAGCAGACACAGAGAGAATTCGAGAAAGTGATTCCAAGGGCCAAACCCTGTCTCATCAGTTTATCTCCAACAGTCTTTAAGACACATTTCTTCCGCAACTGTTTGAATGAATGAAGATGTGCCTTCCCGGGAGACAGGACCCCAGCTCTCACTGGGCGGGGCGGGGGCGCGGGGATCACGGTGCTTCGTCCTGAGGGGGGCTCTGTTGACCACATAATAGTGCATTACAGGGGGACGTAGGAGGTGGCAAGACAGCCCAAGGAAGCGAAACAAGGCTGATTCTTCATTGATTACCAAAAAAAAAAAAAGAGGGAGTGTTAAACTACTCCCCACTTCAAAATAATGTATTACAAAATTATTTTTCAGCAGAAGCAAGTTAATCATATATTTCAAGAAGTCCAAAGTTGTGAAAGATGGCCCCTCAGCACACCTTCCAGATAAACTCTTAACACACACACATCATTCACATCTTGTTTTCATGGCAGCTGGTTTAAATGCTGGCTATCACGGACCTTCAGGGTTCAGTGACGGAGCTCGTCACACCCACATGACGGCAGACGGAAGGATACACACCTTTAACTTCCTGCGCCCTACCTCCGGCCGTATTGTGCCACGGTAATCGAATTGACGTTCGAAGAGGAGCATTTCTCTGCCCATCTAAGTAACTCAAATCTTCCAATTTGGTTGAGCTGGTCGCTGTAATATGAAACTGAAGTTTAGTCTCTTCAAAGTTGAGTTTAATATCATAATCAAGGTACTACAATTATAAATCACTAAGCAATTCCGTTCACGCATTCAACAAAACGTACTTCAAAGCGATTTTGGTTTTGCTTGCCCACTCAGGTTTATTTTCCCAGCAATGCTGTTAACCAAAAAGTGGTAAAGAGTTAAGTGCTGCTCATTCTTAAATGAAAGCATGTTGATATGGATGCTAACAGTCTCCACGATTCCTGGAAATAGATAAACCTCACCATAAATTTTTATGAAGAAACGTGACAACCAAGTGTCACTCAGAAAAGCTCCAGTGCTCACGGCCAACACGCAGCACGGAACTGTCCTCTGCAGCCCCGAGAACCTGCGCCGGTGCCAGAGCCCCAGCCTCGCTCATCGCGTGACTGAGCAGCTTCTGCGCGCACACTTCCACTGTGCTCGTTGCAGCCCTCAGCGCCGGCTCTCGGCAGTGAAGTAGCCATGTGGACTTCACTGGGAATAAGCACAGTCCTAAGCCTCAAATATTTACGTGTGTGTGTGTGTATGTATGTATATGCATGACATTATATAATATCCCATATGTATGTACGTTTAAAAATCTAAAAATAAGTAGTCACATCTACCTCTGATCAAATCAGTAAGATTTATAGCACACAGGTACCTTTTAAAAAAGGATTTAGGGTCTGTTCAAACATAGACACAGTTGGATTACAAAAATAACTAATGCAAAATAATTTCACTAATTCTCAGCAAATCTTAGAAGCAAATATACATAGTGTTTTTGTCTTTTAAAAAAACTCCTCTTAATTACAAACATATCCTAGGTCACAATAAGAGAACTCTAAATAAAATTAATTTAATTTGGTTTGTGGGTTAAGTGGCCCAATGTAATGTCCTGTTGCTCTCAGACATACGATGATCCTCCAGGATAATAAAACACAGATGTCATCTGAGGGCAAACGAGGAGGAAGAGGGAGTTACATTCCAAGGCTAACTAAGACTTCCAAGTACTGGAGAAATCGATAGGGGGCCAAGCTTCAAGGGACAGAAGTTGAGTTGGGCCATCTGTCTGCTGAAGACCCCCTAGCTCTGACCCAGCATCCAGCCGCCAACCGGCCCCACCTGCCTGATCTGGGCCCTTCCTATTTTCCCTCCCATGGCCTCAGTCCTTTCCTACCTCACTGTGAGCACCATCCCTTCCCTTCATTCGACGAACACCTGGGTGGCCCCACAGCCAGGCTCTGTGGCAGTGTGTCCCCTCTCGCTGCATTCTCCAAAGGGCAATCAACTGTGTGCCCTGCTTACCTTCCCAGTCCGTGCAGAAACACCCGGCACCTTAACTTTACAACAGCACACACTTATGCTTCCCTGTCCTCTCAGTGCATACCCACCCCCTTTATACACCGTGTGCACATTCACACCAATACTTCACGCACTCTTTCCTGTTGGAAAGAATGCACTAATTCCTTACGCGGGACTTCCAAATGGGCCTGCACTATGGGAATCCAACAGCAGCCTCTGGCTTCTCTGCAGGTCCTTCACGACCAGGCTGTGTGGTTTTGGGCTCCTGCCTGGGACCTGGGCCTCCGACTCAGGCCTCTGCAACTGCCCCTCTCAGTTCATGTTACCATGAACACCCCCCATGTCCAAGGCCAAGGTAGAAGGGACAACCCACAGTTGCCCATAAGCCAGTTCATGCATGTCTGACCTGCTGCTTCTGTGCAGGAGAACACAAAGATGCTTGCAGCCTTGAAAAGGGTTTCCCATTTCCCGCCTCTTTCTGACCTCTTAAAGCATGATGTTCAGTTTATAATTTTATGACAACCAAAAGGATTAAGAATCTGAGACTTATAAATGACTATAAATTATTCCAAAGAAGAGATTGCCCAAAATGCCCTTGTTTGACATAGATGCCGGGGATGGAGTTTCAAATGCCTGTTTTCAGATTTCTGGTCCCCACAGCTTCAACTCCAAAGGGTGCAACAAGTGGCCCCCGCAACTGCACCGTTAAACATGAGTAAGCCGCACGTCGGTGGACCACCGCTCAGCAGGGCTGCAGGCCACCAGCTGCCGGTTGCCTCTGCCTTCTATGGTGTTGGCAAAGCCACTGAGAGAGACTGGAGGGTAGCAGCAGGGAAGCTCCAGCTGCCCAGCTCTGCACCCAGGCATCCCCACCTCGCCGAGCTAGTGTGGGGACCCCACACTGCCTTCTCACACATGCCTACAGTAGGTTCTCAGATACCACCAGTACAAGAATCACACCCGTTTCTGGTATTTACCACTAAATGCTTCCAAAATCCTAAACAGTATGCAGAGCTGAGAAAAATCGGAGACAAAGCAGTAATTTCATGCTGCAATAAACTTACAGAGAACATCTCTACAATCAAATTAATTACACACTTATTGCACGCACATTGGGTCCAACATCTGGGTGAGAAGCACACTGGAATATGTTCAGGAAAGGGTTTTGGGGGGGAATGGAGGGAGGTGAGGTGGGGTGCAGTGGAAGGAGAGGCACAGGGAAACTCCTCTAAGCCAAGCAAAGAGAAACACCTGCCGAAACATCAGGGACTACCCTACAAAAAGTAGATGCCATTAAGTCCAGGCAATAACCAGTTAGAGTTTTAAGAAAACCAGCCAGTAATTATGTTTGTTGGTTTCCTGGAAAATGAAAGAGTGTTCTGTGATCCACTTATGAAGTATTTCAAAAGGAAAAATAAAGTAGTCGAAAATAGCAGAACCTAATTACCCAACTTCTAAATGATGTAAGACAGCACTTTAAAGGGTTCTGATTGTTTCTTAAAGAAAGGGATAGGTGTCCGTACCGGACATTCTGGTGTGACCGACAGCACCGAAACCAATTCCACTCCGCCCACGCCTTTACAAAGAAGACCTCTGTACAGTTGATCTCCAAACCCAGCCATTTTATTTTTATAATCCTGGACATAAAAACGTCACTGCACTGGATGGTTAGTGGTGAACAGACAACCACAGTCCTCTGTAACAGGCTGGATGACAAGAGCAGCCGGCAACCTCAGGAACCTGCTTCCACACTCACGCACCCTGGCGGGACCAGGTCCCTGAGGCCAGCATCAGCATGAACAGAGGCCTTTACCTACCAGCCCTTACTCTGCACACACCACATCAGATCATTTGATGTTTCCTAGCAAATGGACATTTGTGTTTCCATGGATCTCACGTGCAAATACTTCCAGGAGATTACAGTATATGGTCCCTTACATAACACTGTACTCCTTCGCACACCAAGTGTTGCCTACTGCCTTGTTTGTGGCAACTTGCCTCCTAAGCACCACACAAACAGTGCTGCATATGGTATAGACAACCTGAATCTTCTATTCTTTCCAGCAATGCTTGAAAAATCTTGCCCTTCCCTCTTAACTGAGGTTCAGCTTTAGAGGTAGGCGGGCGGGCAATGAAAAATCTACCAGACTTCCAGCTTGCCAACAGATACTATGACGTAAGGGACTTGCCTACTTCCTTTCAAAACATGCTTTTAGTTTATAAAGTGTACAACACAGCAGAAATGAGCAAACCCATTAGGCCAGGCAGTCACTGCTCAAACCCAGAGGTAAAACCCTCCCAGTTGCACGGGAGGCCCTGCCCAAGTGCACGCATAGAAGCTGACGAATGAACACAGCGGAAACCAGAACGCCCTGCTCTGTAATCACTGCGGACGCCTGGAGATGCTCCGCTTGCACCCACTACCACTTCCCCTGGCAGGAGACCACATGAAAGGACATCAGGCAGAACACGTCACCGGAAATGGGGTGCTTCTAACACTGTTGAATTAATTTATTAATGTGTTTCCTAACTTTAAAATAGCTTCATGAAACTGAATACAAGTTTGCTATTTTGTTGAAGTCATAAAAGCTATCCAGTTCTGGGATAATGCAAATGAAGCATCCACTGTAACTAGGTAAATGCAGTCTACAATGCCTTGGGAGCCACCTGCGGTGCCGCAGGTTGGGGGGGGGGGGAAGGACACCAAGGCTCCTGGAGGGACCGTCACTCAGCGCACACACACAGCTCAGCAGTACTTCTTCCCGGCAGACGTGCCAAACCCCTTCTCTGGAACAAGGCCATTTTATTTCCTTTGAAGCAAATTAGAGTGGTGCCTCAGAATTTTTCCATTAGGGCAATTTATTTATCAGCTGCTTCAGAGTTCCATTGTTTAAAAAAAAAAAAAATGAACAACAGCCCGAGTGACCGGCCACATCCCAAAGCAGCAGTATAAATCACAGAAAAATCCTTTGATGTAGGAAGAGAGAACCAGGGTCCGTGCATTAGTGGAGGAGAAATTTTAAGTGTTGCACTCGTGGCAAAGAATGACCAAAACAAGGCCTGGCTGGGTAGCTCAGTTGGTTAGAGCATCATCCCGATATGCCAAGGTTGTGGGTTCAATCCCCCGTCAGGGCACATATGAGAAGCCAACAATGAATCCATAATAAGTGGAACAACCAATCGATGTTTCTGCGTCTAAAATCACTACGTAAATTTTTTTTTAATGACCAAACAAGTTCCTCTTCTATGTACATTCCTCTTCTAAGTTCCACCTAAGGGAAGTGAGTTTAGAAACTCAGGACCTAAAGCAGGCATGACAGCGCAGATGCAGAGCTCCTTGCCCCACCTGCCCCAAACCACTCTCCCTTGCTGGACAGCCACCCACTGGCCAGTCATCTGGCCGCAGGCACCACTTCTGTATCCTCTCCTAGGTCCAGCTGCCCCATCTGCCTGTTTTCAGTTCCTCCACTGCGAGCTCTCACTGCTGCTGCTTATGTGTCGGCTGTGAGATCCCTTCTAACAGAATTATACAGAAACTGGACCGCCCATCTGTATGACGGGTGGGCCTCAGTGATAACAACCAAGTTTGGAAGTTGGATTAGATACTCTTTGCGCTGATATTAACAAACTCACTCAAAAGCATGATTCCTGTTTACCAAGATGTAACACAAAGTCATGAATTTACTCGGGCTTCCAATAACAAAAACAAGGACAGAATTTTCGGTACTTTCTTCCATCACAGACAAAGGGCCATAGAGTCTGAATATCAGATTTAAAGAACCCCAGAGCGGAAGGATCACTTGAGGACCATTCAGTGCAGCCTTATCATGTTTACCCATGGGTACACTGAGGCCTGGAAAAGCTAAGTGCCTGACCACAACGCTGGCGTGTGTCTTAATCAGATTCCCAAGTGTAAGGACTGAACATGGGGCACCTCGGACCCAGTAAGATAACCTTCCGAGAAGTGTGGCCTTACCTGCAACTGAGTTGGGCCGTGGCATTATTAACGAGCTGGAGCTCTGAGAATAAGGGACCGGACCATCTCCAGCTGAGGCTTCAGCTTTGGGCAGCGCACTCTCCGCCGACCCAGTGGGCTCCTCTTCCGCCACGGGGGAGCAGTTATCTGCCCTGCGATCATGGAGCACTCCCTTCTGCACCCCTAACCTTAGGCTTCCATCCTTATTCCATTCCAAACTGGAGCCACTCCGGTCATCATTTTCGGATGAACTTGTAATTGTGGCTGAAATGAAAGACCAAAATACTTTGAAGGAGGCCAGGCAGAGCTGGGGCTGTTGAGAGTTAACACATGCGCACACATATACACACACACCCCTTCCCACGATCCAGGGAAAAATTTCCAGTCCACACAGATTTTTATCAAAGTATGTTTCATACGATGTACTTTGGTAAATTAGAAGAATGTTGCTTATCTGGGGAAATAAACTGCTAAATTATTCTACAGGGGAGGAAAAGAACTCTAATAAAAAGACAATGAAAAAGCTGTCTAAAAGTATCTGAGAGTTAACGGCGTATCTGCGTAATTTGGAGATGATGTTGCCTCTCTTTTTAACACAGATAAATTGCTCACAAAATAATTCATATCTCATTAAATTCCTTTGAACTTTTAAATAATTTTTTTTAATTAACAACATTTGTGTATGGGGGGAGGGAGCAGGGGGTCCCCAAGGTTAATGCAGAAAAGATGCAGAAGAAAAATCTGTAAAAACAAAAATGATTATAGAGTCAAGCAGAGAATTTGGTCTTTAGAATTAGACTTTGGAACATCTGTTCACAACGACCCAGAGAGGCTGACTTGACTCTCTTCCTGTAGCAATAGCAGCACAGAACGGAAAGCCTCTGTGTCAACAGCGCAAGGAAAACACAGCCCGGGCAGCGACTCAGGACCGCAGAATTAAAACTTAAACTCTGAGAAAGAAAACCAGCACACAAGACCCTCTAGAGAGAAGAGGAGGAATATGACGAAGAAAAGCGGCAACACGGTGTGCGGCAGAGTAGGTTTATAGCTGTTTGTATAGTAAATAATACAATAATTAATAAATTCTACAAGAATAAACTCTGTGATTCAAGTACTCACAACTGAGAACCTACCTTTGCCCCACCCCATGTTCGCTCTACGTAGCTTGTGTAAACGGCCACTTCCAATACTGAGCCACATGGCGCCGGTAAGCACCGTTCACCAAGGACACTGGCTTGTGTCCTTGGGACCCAGGACCATGATCTCTGATCCCTTTGAGTCCCCTGTTTGGATCCCGGCAGCCTTGGCCCTTCACTGCTAGACTGAAATGGGGGTGCCTGGGGTCAGAGTACATTCAGAACCCAGCTGCCTGGGTTAAGCTGTTTCATCAACATACCAGGACACAGACTTTTATCAGCAGGCTGGTGAATTAACTCCAAACAGACTCTGTTATCTAGGATCAAAAGGTCCAAAGGGGTTTTATTTATTTTCAGGAAGCTCTTTAAGGTTTAGAAGTAAAGACAAAACAATTTCCCCGCCGGGACTACAGGGCGCTCTGCCCCGATTCTAAAACTCCCTTGCTCCTGCTGCTCCAGTCGGGACTTACTATCCGGTGCTGATCTTTCTGTTTAAAAACCCTCCCTCTTTCCGGTATCTGCCGCCAGGATCTCTTTCTCTGAACAGCTCCGTGTCTGGCACATACTAAGTGCTCCCTAAATGTCTGCTTATTCAATGAGCGAGCAAACGAACAAACTTCTATTTCAGCTGTGGTCACAGACACCACATCTAATCTCATTGCTCTTGGCTCAGGATTGTTGGCGTTATGTCTCTCTGACCAAAGTGTGAATTTATTTGTGATAGGCCCATCATAGCTTTTGGGCATCTGTCATTATTCCCAGCATTTCGAAGTCCTCTATCAGGAGTATTAATACTCATCTCCCCACGTGTCTGGCATCAATCACGGCCTTTACTGTGTGTGTTTTTAATGGATCGTTCATATGAGCATACATAGAGCGAGTATGACTCAACCCTAAGAGTGCCGCTGCTGGTGGCAAGGGCAGCAGCTAACTTTTACCGAAAGTTACCATACGTCAGGGACTGTGCTTAGTGCTCCACAGGCATGCTCTAGTTTATTCGACTGTTGCTCATTAATGGTAAGTATTAATTATAACCCCATTACTAAGTTGTGTATATTTTACAAACCTTCACTTATAAGTCCAGTGTTTGGGACTCGGAATGCTTTTCCCACAGACATGTTGTAATTAGTTAGGTTCCCAGGTCACCCCAATATCCAAGTTACAGGCTGGGGTGGAGGTGATTTGTTTGGTTTGATAGTTGTGTCTGTTTTATATCGGGGCACACATCCTTAGGGTGAAAAATAAAGTCAAAGTGATAGTTTTCCTCTTTTACTTCCCTAAGTGTCACATACTTCAGAACCAAACCTCCAGGGTCCTGAGTCCCAACTCAGACCTCAAGCAGGGGAACAGACAAGGGGCTTCCCTACCCCCTGGCACAAGTGACAGCACCAGAAGCGGGACTTGTAGGTTCCAGGAAGCAGCTGGGGCAGCTGGGTCAGGGCTCCTGGACTGAAGGAACAGGCTGAGGTCCAGTTCTCCCTGTATGGCCAAAGTGCCCAGGCCCTGACAAGTGACACCCTCAGGGCCTGGCGGTGAGCACACAGAAAGTGGGTGGGAGAGAGAGGCCCAGGCGCAGAAACAGCAGCTGAGATGGAAGTCCCAGGCGGGATCACCATTTAAAAAGCAGCATATTATGAGTCAATGATGTGTTTGTAAGTAGGAGACTCTCCCGCTGCCCACATGAAGTTCACCTGGGAGACAGCATCCCCCATCCACACTCACCAGCGCCTTGACAGAAGAGAAGCCAGAAGCTCCGATGCCACGGGCCCACCCACAAAGATGCTCTGCTCAGATCGCCCTACTTCACCAGATTCCTGCCTGGGATCCAACACGAGACCCACCCACATGGCTTGAAGCCCAGGCAGGGTCCTTTCATCGCGGGTCGGGCATGATCAAGCCCTGAAGCAGATACAATGGGGCAGGTAAAGGCCCAACCTGTCCGGTTTCCCTGCGTGACCTCAGCAGCACACCAAGTAGGGCAGCCCCACCGTCTCCGGGAAAGAGAAAGCAGCTTCTTACAACAAATGACAAGCTATTGAAAAATATCTGTGTTTCTTCCAGGCTAGCAGAAATCCAAACTCCTAATTACATTAACCCAGTCACCTTCGAGTTAAAACACACACACACCCCATTTTCACTATGATGATTTTTATTTTAGAACTATAAAAAATAAGTGCCATCTGAACTTTTCTGGAGGCTGGATATCCTTTAAAGTTCCTTAACAACTCAAAAATTCTAACATTTTCTTTCGACCAGTACAGATGCCAGCTTTTGTCAATTATGACTTGCTATCGTCACTCATACCGGGTCCCAGTCTTCCAGCAGCAAGGTTCTGTAAATGAGTGCGGTATCAGGCCTCATGTGTTATCGAGCTGCGAGGTTTCGTGCTGCTCACAATGTGGTATTCGCTTCCGCTTGGTACTGCTCACTAATTCACTTGTGCTCCTTCTGACTCTGCACAGTCTGAAATTCTTTTTAACCACAAACTGTGTGTTATCATCCTCTCTGCAGTAACAGCACAGGGCTATTGTATTTCCAAAATAATTTCAAACTGTATTAGGACACATGCGTGACCGCCACAACCATGAGATGGTGTGGATGGGCTGAGAACCATCAACCCCACCTTACGGACATGGAAACAGAGTCCACACACACAGAGAAACTGATCTCTCTCTCTCTCTCTCTCTCTCACACATACACACACACACACACACACACACACACACACGCGGTTAATGGTGTGCCCAATACCAGTTCTTTTGACTGCACGTGTACTGTGTTTTGAAACTCCCTTTGCCATGCACAGTGTTCAACATGTAGAAGTTGCTTTGTAATTATTTGTGGCTAAGAAATATTTTGCAATTCATGAAGTCTGCTTTGTTAAAAACAGTAGCCCCTGGGCTGGCAGACAGGAGCCAGCCAGAGGCTTAGAAAGGCCAGGAGGGAGGGGTAGCTGGGAGGTGGGGGAAGCAGACAGAGCTACTCAGTCATCAAATGTTTTGCTACGTAAGCCTCTGCAATAAAACTATATTCTTCCTCCTTCCAATTTTCCTTCACCCCCTCTCTGCCTTTTGAAGGTTCTTACTACGTTGAATGCACACTTGATACAGAATCAGGGAAAATAATCCATTTCAGCCCAGGGTCCGACAAGTACTTTGATGGGATATAAATCAAGTTACAGGTTTTAAAGAACATGAAGAAGAAAATTAAACTGACCACACCATTAGTCCAGAATTGTTTAGGAACTAAGGGTCATGGATATCGAATGTAAACCCCATAGACAGCAGAATTCCTTCTGAGCTGTGGAAGAGACAAGCAGTAAAAAATGCAAGGGGCGTGGGCTCAAGCCTTGGAGTCTCCTCTTCTGAGGACCAAGGGTGTGGGTGGGTCCTGAGGGTATGTCTCTCTGAGCCCAGAACAGAGACTTTGTTTTGTCGTTATCTTACAAACATCATCTTATGTATTTAATTGTGTCTCTCTCTGTGTATAGGCCACTAGGAAACTTAAGAGTAGAACATTCTTCCCACGTGTGAGCACAATGAATAAAATCTTATGAGCCTGACTCCTGACTTCATCTTCTCTTGTACTTCCCTTCCCCAACTCATACCTACACTGAAAAAGAAAAATCTTATTGTCCTAAATGTCTACTTGTGAGCATTTTAAATCCATCAGAGGGAGATTAGGAAATAACAAGTGGCCCAATGAACATTATAATACTGTTTACCATGTATGGGCTCTGCCCAAAACCCTTATCTTATCTCAACCCACTTCATACTCCTGTGAGAGGCCGGTGGGCTGGAAAGCCCGACGCCCACAGCCTTGCTGCGCTCCACACTGGTCTGACCACGCCACAGCGTTGGCAGGAAAATTTGAGGCTACACCCCAAATACGTGAATTTATAAATTACATACATGCACTATTCTCATTGATTATAATGTACACCACACACAATGAAAGAAAAAAATGGAAGCCGAAATTTTCTTCAAGTACTCCATAACTGTCCTGCATTCGCTATGTTCGAAGTCAGGGCTCTGTGAAGAAAACCCTTTGTCCTTCTCAGGATTGTGGAGGAAATCAGATGCAACGGCCTAAGTGAAGGGCCTCATATGTCATCAGGACTCAGGAATGTTTTCCTCCCCACTCAACTGAAGAAAAAGTAGCACTAACCCCCCCCCCCCCCCCGCCCCGGTAAACTTCTACATTCAACTTCATAGTAGAAGGGGAGAGTTTAAAAGTTAAAATACTGGACCAGTGAATTAAAGACCAGACAAGAGAGAGATATAGCAGTTGCTTATAAAAGTGAGAAAAGGGAAGAAGTGAATAAGAAAGGAAAACGGAGCTACTGCAGACACTACCTGTTTTGACTCGACCAATTAAAGATCACTAACAACTTCTGAAAGGGAAAGCAGAGAAAGAATAAACAAGTGGGGAAGGATCAGAGGCAAGTCAAGGAAGCAACCTGTGAACACCCTGGTCCTCTCGACCTGACCTAAGCTTTACTCCTTTCCACGGCACTTTTAGGGTCTCCCCGGGGCATAAAGGGAAAAATGGCATAAACGAAGTCAGCCTGCGTGAAACCTTCTGACCACAAATGCGGGCCTGTGCTGCATCCTCCGCCCCACCCACAGGCTGAGAAACCTCGCAGGGAACAGAGTCAGAGGCTCACCTGGAGGAACTGCTCCCTCCCTCCCTCTGCAGAGCAAGGGAAGGGCTCCAGTGTCTGTGCCTGAGCTAAGGCGCCCTTCCCTGGAAGGCCACAGGGAAAGTGGCCTGAGTTACCTTGGGCTCCAGGGAACTCTCTGGCTTCTTCTGCAACTTGTCATGGACAACAGCTTGGCTCCTCTGGCCAGCCTGTGCAATGCACTGCAGAGCCCCACTCCTTTCTGGCCTTGCCCTGTGTTCGGCTTGTGACAGACAGATCTCTGGACCAAATCTCCAGCTCAGTTCTCACTGGGTTGCGCAAGGCGTGCTCTGCTATGACATGCAGCAAGGCCAGGGACCTGAGCCATGCATTCAGAGCAGCATTCTTCAGGCTTTTGATTGTGGGAACACCTAAAGGATCAGCTGGAGCAGGGCGGTGGGGAGGGGAGGACAGACCTGCCTCACTCAGCCACTCGGCCCTAATTCAGCCTGGCACGCAGGTACTAGTCTGCACAGAAAAGCCTCTGGATTCAAACATACACTTTCTAGTGACAGCACACAGCGCTGTGTTTAAAGCTTCATATAACCTGTACACTGAAGGCACAGACAGTGGAGCTTCTTACATAGTCCAAAGGCACCCCAAAGTTCTGGAATCTTCCGCAAAAGAGCACAAGGCACTATAAGCGGTTGGTATTATTATGCACTACAACATACATCTTCCATCAAATATGTCAACCACAGCCATGTTTCAACCCTTTCCAGCAACTGACAGCTTGCTCCGACCCTACGGAGGACAACACACCATCCTTTGGTCCCGCAGGTGGACAGGTTTTGAAATAGATACTGTGCCGTATCTTTATTGTCTCTTATTCCAGTACTGGACAAACTTGCTCTTGGTACACAGTAGGTGCCAATAAAGGCTTGCTACACGGACAGAACGACCAATCTGAATGAAGTACAGCAGGCGCTTTGCTGACTCGAATTATCACCACGGACTTCTTTCCCACATTAAATGCATTACAGAATTATATATGTAAAGGCAATTTTCCTCCTTCACCTAAGAGATTTAAAAAAAGTGCCTGTAATTAAGGATGATTTTTTAAATTGCAGGCAATGTAGTAAAATGAATATTAACACTGATCTGAAACAGTAAATAGTTATTACCAAATCAGTTCCGAAGCGTTTTAATTTAGCGGCAAGCAGGGCAATACCAATGGCAACAAAGCAGCATTAGCATAAAATCAAACGGGCTGGATTTACCAGTTAAAAACGAAAATACAGTACAA
The DNA here is from genome assembly GCF_022682495.2 of Desmodus rotundus. Taxonomy (NCBI): domain Eukaryota; kingdom Metazoa; phylum Chordata; class Mammalia; order Chiroptera; family Phyllostomidae; genus Desmodus; species Desmodus rotundus. Next base: position 147,912,474 of record NC_071388.1, on the reverse strand, counting down.
TTAATTTCTCTTTGCATGTGTTCATCTCTCCTGGGACACAAAGTCCAGGCAATAAAAGATCTAAAGCTTCCTCTGGAATCACTTTCATTTTACAAGCTTAGGAGGGTATAGAAGAGACACAGGAAGATACAAGTCAGCCCATGAAAACTTTTTTTTTTAATATCCTAAGCAAAAAGACAAATATTACCCAACACTAGTAAGTACCAAAATCATAATGATTCCAGTGGCCACTATTTCATTTTAAATCCCTTTTGCAGGAGAAACGTTCTGTGAAGGTATTCCCCCACCTAAATTTATACATGCTTCCCAGTTTCCAAGTGAGAAGGACAAAAGCAAATAAATGCAAGCCCCCTCCCCCCAAAGAAAGGGAACAGGCAGCAGGAAGAACCCAAGTTCTTGCTTTACCCTTTCCAAATTCTGAACACGTAATCATCCTGAAAGACACACACATTCTACCCTGGCCGGGTAGAATGCGATGGCTCAGGTGTTGGGGGGTCTGGCAGGTGAACAGCACACGGCTGCATGCAGGAGACACGCCTAGCAGGGGAGATGGGGCCACTGTCATTTGCAATCCACCCCCTCCCCCTTCCTGGAGCTCTGCTAGCCCCCCCTCTCAAAAGGAAACACATCCAGAGCACCATAAAAGCCGTCTGGGGATAGTAAGTGTCAGCAGGTACAAGCTGACAGTAGAGGAAGGAAATGGAAGGGATGGCTGACTTTTAATGACCTCTGTTCAAAGCCAGGATTTTTCTAATTGCTATCTGCAAGTCCTTGCCCTGGCCACATGCATTAATGGGTAGGGAAGATTTATTACTTTTTAAAATCTTGAGAGGAAAGCTGGGTACTGTTTGTTTCTCCTCATCAAATATACATTTTTCCTTCTGCCTTAAGAGAGAAAAATCCCGTTTCCTTAAAGTAAATGCCCACACATAAAATACTGATCACGATATGGACATAAACAATATGTTTACATCAAAAAATTCTTCAAAACCCACTATTTTCAGTGATGCTATTTAAAAAAATTAGATTGGTTTTCTCACAGGTTCTAATGAAAACATATTTGTTCAAAACTGGGATTAACACAGTTTACAATTTCCATTTGTAACAGCTGGGAGCAAGTTATATAAAGGGACTATCACTAAGAAAAAATGTTTTCCCAGACATGGAGGGAACACCTTGAAAAGCCACTTCTTAAAAATTTTTTTTTTCCTTTTCAAACCAAGTAATTGAAAAACTAGTTTATAATGACTGGGTACAGCTGGGTTTCACATTCAAAGGGTTTTCATATGGCAGGTTAGAAAAATCAGACACTAACTTCTAGATCAGGCCAATGATTTCAATACCTGAAGAACAAAGAATTTTACTTTTTCTTTTTTTTAAAAAAGAAGATATTCATAGGGAATTCAGCCAATCCCATCCAGCTCAGACAGTATTCCTATGTGACACAGTCATCATAGTTCTGAAGACATTCCTGTTGGTAGGACCTGGAGCCCCTGAAGCAGGACAGAGCGGGACGCCCCCCTGCATAACGCAATCAAGTGTGAACAGGGGCGGGGCGGGTTCCGCAGAGACAGACTGGAAGGGGTCCAATAAAGTCTTCTAATGGTTATTAGCCTGCCTTTTCTCCTACTAAGCAGTTCCTAAAAAGAAAATTCTCTTCCCCTGCAATATGTCAAAGCCAGTGGCAACAGGGCATGGGCAGGGAACCCTGTGTCCGGCCCTTGAAGGCCTCCTGGGCATGTGGGAACAAGCTTCCCTCCAGCACTGCGGGGCAAAAACACTTAGATCAAATATAATCAGCATGATGGAAATCAGGTAAGTAGAAGGGGAGGCCCAGGAAGACTTTAAGGATGGGTTAGCACTGTTTGAAATTTACCCTAAATGTCCTACATGAGTTGTCTTAATGCTGTAAGTGGAACTCTGGCCAGAGCCCTACCGTATGGGCGCCTGTAGTTCCCCCAAAGCTTGCGAGGGCACAGTGGCTGTGGGCACCTCACACCAGCCCACCCCCAAGACCTTTGCCACTCTGCCCTGGGCTCTGTGGGGTGACAAATCTTAAACAACTTAAAATGGAAAATTCACCGGAAAGCCTCTTCCTCCCTTCTCTAGGCCCTAAGTAAGTTGCAACCGGGCTCTGAACCAGCCTATTTTATAAGCAGCTGCCAGGCATTCCAAAACAGAAAGCCAAGGTATCTCATTGTCATCTCTGACCACTAGGATCGCTGTGTTCCTGAATATTTTATTCTGTTAAACATTTACGGCTGCCATTCCCAGGCTACACCTTGCAAAAACAAACGTTGATCTTCGGGGAGAAAAAGCACACACGCTGCCCTGGCATTCGCGGAACCACTCTGAGTCACAGCTCCCCGGTCTCGGAGAGGCAGTGGGACCTGCCCACCCTGCCCGGATTCAGGGGGCAGCTCTCTCCCTCCCCTGGCCCCGCCACTCCTGCCTCTCCACAGACAGTGGCTACAGTCTGTCTGGAGAGGAAATACTTGCTTTTTTCTCTTCCCCTTCCTACCACACCTCCAACACGTCCCTTGGCAAAAGACCGTAATTCTGCAGGTCACGAAGGGAGAGAGAACAGAGGAACATTGTCACCAGCACAGCGTTTTCCTCTCAGCCACCTACGGTCCTTGCTCCCTGCGGGAGATGAGCTAAAGCAACATGAAGCACACCCTCTAGTCTGGGGTCTTCCTAAAGGGGGGCTCACCACCTCACATTCCTCCCACTTCTATCTGCTGAGTTAAGGGAACATGTCGATGTGAGCCAAAAAATGACGGATAGCTTCGATGACATAAAATGTGTCATTTAACTTTAAGGACAAAACAGTTTAAAATACAGATGGCATTAAAAGATGTGACAATGCCAGGTTGGACTGGGAATCCCGCACAGCTTCTTTAAAAGCCAACTAAATGGTCCTTCCTTCAATGGATCTTGATAGTAGCAATTCTATTTCTCATTCCCAACACCACACTAGGAGTCCAGCAGAGAGCTGGGATAATTCAGATGAGTCCTCTTCATATGAGACAAAAATAAACAGTGAAACAAGAAAAAACTAAATGGAAAGAACCACTGACGTGTTATGGAGAGCATATAATAAGGGAACTGACCGTTCTGGGACTGAGTGGAACTGTATTAAAAATCAAGCACTAATTAGGAGCCTCAATATTCCTGCAGCTCAGTCTTTCATGGACAACACTGAAAACCAAACCGGCAACTTTTCCTTCCTTCCTTCACAACACTTTAAATTGCGGCACTGCATCTCAACGAGAGAGAAAGAGAGAGAGAGAGAGAATGAAAGAATGTCATTTTTTCTGTTATTGAAAAAGTTTCTAACTGTCAAAACAAGACACTGGCATGGTTGTAGTAAGAGGCACATAACGCCAATGCCAGAACATACAATGAAAAAGGCTGTCCAAACAGAAATGTTGCACTGGCCAACAACTTCTTGAACGAAAGTACTCTACAGAGGAGACGGAATTTCGGCAGAGCTAAGAATGATGTAAAAAACTCATCTGGCTATCACAGAGTTAATACCAGCGATCTAGCAACGGTGAACAGCTCAGAGAGCGACAGGACATGAGAACAGAAGGAACCCTGGGAAAAGTGAGCGGGACTGGACTAGACAGCAGGTGGGGCAGCAGCGTGAGACAAGAATGGGGAATTAGCAAAAGAAGCTCACTTGAAGCAGATGCAGAAGAATTTAAATTTGCTACAAAAACCTCAACCCACCACTTAAATGAAATGCCCAGAATCAGTTAATCTACAGAGACAGAAAGTAGACTGATTAGGGCTGGAGGTGAAGGAGGAAATGAGGTGTGACTGCTAATGGACTCAGGATTCCTTGTTGGGGTGATAAACACGTACTGAAAGAAGAGTGAGGTGATGGTAGCATAACTCTGAATATACCAAAACACCATGCAATGGCTTAAATGGATGAATATTATGGTATGTGAGTTGTATCTCCATAAAGCAATTAACGAAACAAATACCCACCAAAGAGCCTAATCCAAGCGCAAACCGAGGGAGAAGGCCTTGTCATGCTGAGGGCCCCTCACAAATCCACAGTAAGGGCGACACCAGGATACCCACAATCCAGCCCCAGGAAGCTCAGATCTTCTGTGGCAATCTCCAAACTACAACTGGGTGAACCTGCAACTTGGCTTATCAGATTGCACTTGAAAGAGATTGCAGGTCACTCAGGAAAACAAGGAGCTCAAATGTCATTCCATTTGGTTACGGAAGTAAATGGGGTTCAGTCCATAACAGAATGTAAATATCTGTCAAAGACATGTGCATAACTCAGCAAAAGGGAAGGAGCGGAACTGTTCAGCAGAGCACCGGTGTTAAAACAGCAGCACGACCTTAGAGCAGAGCACAATCCGCCCAGGGGTCCCACACGCCTGCTTCCTGACAGGCGCCAAACTGGACACCTGAGACACACAGATGCCCAGGCCTGCCTGCAGGAACTTAGGTGCAGTCCGTCTGGGATTGGATGTAACAACAGGGGCTCTTAAATTCCCGGGATGATTCTGATGTTCCCCTGGGACTAGGAACTACTAACTAATCAGAATGCTTAACTTTACAGAGAGGAAAGAGATGTGCAAAGGACTCAAACGTTGCTCAAGTCACTGGGCTGAGCAGCCTGAGTCAGGCCTAGAATCCTGACCCTCACTTCTGGACAACCAACCGCACACTAACTATGGAGGTGTGGGGACGGGGGATGGGGGAGCATTCTTAGAAAATCCTGGCCTCAAAACTGGTCAGATCCCAGTATGAAAAACTAAAGAACACACACCTGGAAATATGTGGGGACGTAAGTGACCGTGAGATTGGGCTGGGAAGGCTTTGCAATAGGCGTGGATGTCTCTGCCCCGCTGTGTCCCAGTGAGACCCGACCCCCAACAAACGCAGTTCATTAGTGAGGAGGGCAGATTTTCGTAACTTCACAGGCCAGGTCTGACTGGGAAAATTTTTTACCACCTGAGCCCAGCGTTATAAAAGAAACACCAAGGAATGTAAACGCCAATGCTTTATTCTCTCGGCTGTGCATGGAGCCAGAACAGTCTTTGAAGAACGGGGCGGGCCTGGGCCGACCCTCTGAAGAGGAGCCTGGTGAACGAGGGCTCTGGCTGACGCGCACTGAGCCCTCGTGTTACCGAGCGGTGTGTGTCTTACCTATGATTCCACTGTCCTTGCTTTCCAGGGTGGAACTAGGGCTGCTAACGGTCTCGCAGGGACTTTTGCTGGCTGCAGTCTTGCTGACACAGCTATTCAAGGTTGAGCAGGGGCTATCGGTGCTGGGAGATGCGGTGCTGCTTGTTAGTGTGGAGCAAGGACTGATGCCTTGGCTCAGAGCTGTGCACTGTAAGACGAACGGAAGGAGGAGTTAGCAGGGCCCACACCAGTCGTGTCTACACCTTCTTTTGTCTTTGATGCTGAAACAAAAAAACTAAAAACAGGAAGCTGGAAAATAGTTTTTAAAATCTTGGGAGCTTAATATCTATACGGGTCTTCCAAATTTTAAAAGAGAAACATCCTTGATCTGTTCCCCTCTCTTGTGATTTTTTCTACTTCACGGCAAGGGCAGCCTTAGAAATAATGTAGTGGGAATGCACATTTGTGAAACAGAAATAGCAAGCGGGCAGACTTCCTCTCATTTCAAGTCTGCTGAAGACAAATGGGTTCTTTGACCTCTGTACGGAAAATCTGGGCACTCTGTTTTCGTAATGTTTCACAAGCCCTGCAACCTGATTCAATTCCGCAAGATTTATGGGCTCTGGGAGCGGGGGAGGGAGACTGGTGGTCACTGCATCTCAGCGGAGGCATGGCACCCATGCAGAGACCCTGGCCCGGGGCGCAAGCGCCCTCCGGTCCCTCACTGCTATTCACACAGACACATCCCCTCTCTCCTTGAGGAAGTGGCAGGCTGCTGTGCCCCAGGGTGGGGAGTGCATTCTGGTGGATGAACCACTGGGTCTCCTCTCATTTTGTCTTGGGCTCATCGCCTATAAATCTTCTCCTCACCCCACTGACCCTCCAAAATCTCAAGTGCTAAAAAAAGCAGCCAGATGAGAAGAATGGTGCCATAAAGATAAAAGTAGTCTCATTACTAAGGAATTCTCTCAGCCACTTTCATTCATTTAGCCACTCTTCTCCGGGTGGTGACTGGAAGGTTAATGTGGACATTTTCTTAAGTTCTGCACCCTCCTGCATCTCCCACCTCCCCACTGCAAAAACCCACAAGCAGTTGCAATAAATTTCAACACGCAGCAGCTCAAACTCATCTGGCTGAACAATGACTTCCCCACTCGAGGAAGGGGAGAAGACGGCCATCCCTCCATTCATCCTCTGAGCAGGTGTGGCATGCAGTGGCTTCCTCGGGCATTACCATGGTTTCATTTTTTTCTTCAATGGTTATGTGTGTGGCACTTGGGATCCCTTCTCCCAGTAAAAATCCCAGCCTTGTCAACAGTTCTTGAGCTGCCGGCGAACAGCTCGGTTCATTATCGGCCTTCGCTTCTGGAACAAAGAAAAGAAAACAATGAAGATGCCCCTCTGGGGAGTTCCAGCATCACATCTGGAGGAGCTGGCACCATGGCTGCTTGCCCGGGGCCTTTGCATATTTTTATAAAATGCACAAAGTTCAACAATGTTGCCTGTCCTCTAGCCATACATTCTAATTAAGAGGCTGTGACAGGTGAGGAAAACAGTAAAAGGGAAACTCCAAGTGCAGGAGGTGAACTATTTGACCTGAATCAGAAGAGCCCAGTGCCATGACCTGAAAGCAATTCTTAGTTCCCTGTTGTGTGAAAACGGGTACAGCAGACACCAAAGTAGAAAAAGGCCTATGCTGCAGCCTCCTCTTGAAGAGCACAGTGTGGCCGATGCCCACAGGAGGCTGAAATAAAGTAAAACCCGAGAGGCATGCTAGCAGAGGCAGGCAGGCTACCTAGATGTTGGGGTAAAACTGAAATGCAAGTTCTCATTAAAACAAGGCAGGGGCCTGAGCACTTCGGTGGACACTGCTCTGCACACCCCAGAGCAGTGAAAGACACCCAGAATTCCAACTCAAGGGGCACTCATTAGAAGTCCAAGTTGAAACAAAGATTTTTAAATCCCAGTCCTAAGAGAAATGGGTCCTAAGAGATAAGATCCAGTAACACACTCCGCTGTCCACTGCACACAAACAGAGAGAAATCAGGCTGTGTTCTCAACATGTTCCACAGTAATGCTGGAAGCACCTTCTACCTGAAGGTCACAGAGAATGCTCAGAAGACTTTCCTTTCTTTCTGATCTCCCTAAGGCTGGTCATCTTGCTTTTGGCACTGAAGAAATTTTTGTTGTTGCATTTAATTTAAATGTTGAGCTGTAAACAAACCTTGTATCCAAAAGCCTAAGGGTACGTACTTAATTATGGTTGACAAAATGATATTCACATTATTCTAACACCTCTCTTACATTTTAAAATTAGCATCCATGAGGGAATGAAATCATGTATAAAGTAAACTGTGCTTACAGAATTAGAACTTAAGAACAATATGCAACCTGTAATATAGTCTCACATCTTAACGTTTTGTTCATTTTTGTTAAATTGTCTGGATACCTAGAGCCATACATTCATGAAACCATTTTTCCTAGATGTGGAAATCTGCAGATAACAGATAGCATGTCTTAGAAAAATAGAATAAGGAAAGAAGAACAAAATAGCAATAATAGCACCACAGTTCAACACTAACTGCCTTTTGTGAGGAACTGCAAACCTTAAAATAAGCAGAGCTGAGAAGACCTTCTGTATTACCCTCACTCACACATCAGCTTTGCCAAATCACGCTCTTGGGACTGCCGCTGGAAGGGAAACTAGGCAGCTGTATCTTCAAGGAAGGAGAAGCACCCCACCCTTGCTTATTCTCAAATGCTTCCCAATGTTTGGGGTGGGAAGGAGAGCTGTTTACCAACTTGGATGTTTTTCACTTGCTCTAGAAAACTAGGGGTAAAATAACCAATGGTTGATCTGCCTAGGTTGAGAGTGTTAAACTCATAACATGAAGGGCAGAGGCCCCAAGCCAACAGAGGCAGTCAGCCACACGTGAGAGCCGTTCTACAGGAGGCCCCTTCCCATCGGAGATCTCAGTCACATTTTGATTCTCGAGGTACACAAGCATCTGCGTGAGGACGGCAAGGACCAACCGAAATCAGCATAACCCAGGCACACCCAAGGGCCGAACCACTTCAGAACAGGCTTGGTCCCACCCTCCCTTGCCCCAAGGCTGGGGCAGGGTAGGCTGCTTTATCGTAGGCAGCGGCTGGACCAGAGGGAGAGAACGGGATGCAGATGAGAAGGGGAAGAAGTGGGTGAAGGGGCAGAACTCAGCAGTTTCTCTACTCCACGCCTGCCTTTCCTTTCGAAACAATCTCTGTTCTCTATCCAATTGTGACTGTGCCCCAGAATGTCTAGCTTCCAGTTCAACCTGAAACACTGGGGAAAGAGCCAGAAACTGCTCCCAGTTGGCAGCTGCTGTGGCAGCCGGGAGAGCAGCTGCGCAGGCTTGGTCACCACAAAATTGTCCCTGAGGACAATCAGCCTAGGGCTCACTTGGGGCTGCACCCCAGACCCTGTATTCTGCTTAGGTCCTGCCGGAGCAGAGCTGCCCCGGCAGGCTGCTGCTGCCTCCACCTGCACCTGCACCTGCACACAGGCAGCCCTGACTGTCAAGGAGATAGGTCTCCCCAAAGACAAGCAGTCACAACCCTCCCTTCAGATGCGTTCTGAGGGGCAGCGGCAACTCCAGGTTTAATGTCTGAATTGACAAAAAGACACCCAAATTCATGATTCACTTGTTCTCTGAACTGTTCAGCTGGACTTTGCTTCCACCTAAATTCCAAAACCCTACCGAGGTCTGAAATGAGTGAACAGACCTCTCAGTCTCGGCGTTCATTAAGCCACTGCGATTTTTTTCTTCCGAAAGCTTCCCAACTCTCCTTTCATACCACTCTCCCTTCTATAATGTCATCCTAGTGACCGCCCCCCTCAGAGGTCCCCTTCAGTCCGAATTCCTTAATCCACATCGGGCCTTCTGCATCTTTCCTTCCCTACCTCACAGAGCCTTCTCTCACCGAACTTTTCCTCCTGGCAGGCGGACAGCCAGGCGAAGGGTGACAGTGTCAATTTGGAAGAAATGAGAAGGGAACTCACACCGATACACTTGATTGTGAAATGGAAATGCATTTCTACCTCCACAGTTGATCACCAAATACTGAGGTTTGAACAGTCAGAACGGAATTTCTCTAAGTGAATTCTTGCTCCAAAATGACCCCCCCCGAAACCAAAGCCCACTGGGACGTATAAAGGGAGAGTTTATTCTCATTTGTGTAGTTAATGTTAAAACACTCATCAATAACAGGTATAGCTTACCCAATACCAGTGGGATAAGGGATGAGAGGAAGACCTCATCTCTTCACCATGCTTTACATCTCACAGATTTAAACACCCAAAGAATTTAGGATGGCTCTATTTGGAGTTGAGAGAGTAACTGGCCTCACTTCCTAGGAATACATTAGGCAAGTGGAAGTGATATTCCTCCCAATGACATTTGCAAAAAATCCTCAAATATCACACAGCACTGTGGAATACCATGTAGAGAAAGGCAAAGGCAATTTCTTGGATCGCTTCCTGTCTCTTTTTAACTACTCACACCTGTCGGACCATGTTTGGGGCGCAAACATGCAGGTGCAGTCCATGAACCTGGCAGCTCCATAGTTAACTGCCAACATCACTTCAACCCCCCACTTATAATCAATCACCCTCCCCTTCCCCTACAGGCTCAGGACACCTCACAGCATTAATCTCTCTCATTTCCTCACCAGGGAAGTAGCCAAAATCTACTTCTTACACGTTGTAAGGCTCAAAAAACTGTGAGAAACACCTTATAAACCAAACGCCTTTGAGATAAAGATGCGACATCAAAGCCAGTCATCAGTCTTACCAATTTTAACACCAGCTATTTCATTTTCTGGTGTCGCAGATTCATCTCTATATTCAATGTGCTTATATTTCTCTTACCTAAAAAATAGCTATAACTTTTCTGTCTTAAATACCTATTTCTGAAGTCACTATCCCTTCAGAATAGCCAATTCCCTCCTTTTTTCTGATTATCAAACTGTTGCAACTTGGCCCACTCTGCTGCTTTCATTTCCCATCTAATCATTGCCTGGTCTGAAAGCCAGACTGTTAGAACCGCCGAGACCCCTGGAGATCACCAGAGATGGTTCCATCAAAAGAAGCCTTTTCTCCACTCATCCTCCTCAGATTCTACAGAGCACTGGGCATTGCAGACAATGTCCAGCCACTTACTAGCAACAGGACCTTTAGTATCAGTTTCTAAGACAGTACTTCTGAATCAAGTCTGGTAAATGAAACACAGTCTTGACTGATGTCAAATCCCTTCCCCTGCCTCCACTTGTCCATGACCTGCTTCTTGCCCAACACCCCTTGTGTCCCTTGCCTTCCATTTACCAGCATTTGCCTGCTTCTCTCCAGCTGCTCCTTCTCCTACATCATCACCATTCCTTCCTCCTTGGATCTCCCGAAAGAGTGTTTGTAGAGAAGCACCCACCCATGAGCCTGTGCTGGCTCTGTCAATAACTGGTTCCAGTCTGGAATACAAAACCATAGCTAATGTACAAGTTATTTTTAAGCTTTTCATCTCATTCACCCCACACTGAACTATCACCAAATCTTATCATTTCTTCTTTCAGAATGTGTCCTGAATTGGGCTTTTTCTCTTCAGTCACAGCGCCACTTCTGGCTGAAGTCCTCACTTCCTCACAGCTACATAACTATGAGACTCCGGATCAGTTTCCTTGTCTATTTTTATTCTCTCCCTCTCCTCTTTTCGTTCCTGTAAGACAGTGGCCCTCAAGCTTTTGGGTCTCAGGGCTCATTTCTAAAAATTGAGGACTCCAAAAAGTTTCGCCTTACGTGGATTATATCTGTCGATGTTTATTATGTTAGAAATTAAAAATAAGATTTTAAAACTCTATGTTAATGAATTTTAAGTTAATGAAACGTGTTACATGTTAAAAAAACATTTTAAATAAAAATAGCTTTGTTTTCAATTTTAAAAGTTAAGAAGGGCATTGTTTTACATTTGTGCAACTCTCTTTTTAAATGTCTGATTTAATAGAAGATAGCTGGATTTTAATGTTTGCTTCTATATTCAACCTACTCTGATACGTTCTTTTAGTTGAATTATGTGAAGAATTGTGGCCTCAGACAGGTATGTAGCTGGGAAAGGGAGGAACCTTTTTAGTTAATTATAGATACTCTTTGATACCTCATCAAAACTTGACAAGTAGCTATTTCTTAAAGGTTAATTCCAATGTTGACTCTTGAGTCCATATGAATGAACTTCTTGTATTCTGTTACAGCAAAATCCAATAGCCTTTTTATGCTTCAAATGGATTTTTACCCATGCAAAATTTTGTAACATCATGCTTTGGGCCATTTCAAAAATCTTGTAAATATTGGTACATTTTATTACATAACATCAAAAAATCACATTCATTAAAATCACCACAGATCTCATTTAAAAAGTCCTAGGAAGCCATCAAGCTTAATGTGACAGATGCAAATTCCCAAAAATCTAATTTTCACTTTAAAGGTCAAATTTTACCATTGGCAACTAATCCTGTCAAGTTTTTTTTTTTTTTTAATTGAAGCAACATGTTCATTTTGTGCCTTTTCAAGAAAATGTGTGTCAAATACCCAATTCCGAATAATCGTGATTTGTTGGTCATTCTTTCAATTAAAACTGAAAATATGATATTCCATATTTAAAAATGGCTGTTCCGCTTGCAATGCAAACAATCACACAAGTGCTTTTCCTGAAGACAATCACCATCTTTCAGCATGCAGCAGGGGTGCCTTTTTGCAGATTTCCCATTTCGTCAGCACAGAGTATTATAAGGATGAGTACTCAAGGATCAAGATTTAGTAACGCCCATTATTTTTAGTCTTTCATCAAGGACAGTTTCAGTGACTTATTTTTGATGCGAGTGGCAGTGGAAAACACCACATGTGGCCCTAAAATAGCAGGTGTCCCCACACTGGCATACACTAAGGCATCAGAAGTTTGGCCACTGACTGCTTTCGTCACCATCAGTGCAATCTCAGTGCGGGAGAAACCAGAACACCTTCTTAGTGCTATTATGAGAAGAGCTCTGACCTCAAGGACTCCTGCAAGTGTCCCAGGGCTGCCTAAAAGTCACAGCTTACATACATTTTGAGACCCTCTGCCTTGAAGTGTCCAATTATATTAAATTCTCCCTTTTCTTAAAAATAAGTACGTCACAGTCCCACACACACCTCACTCTAGTAACGGACCTCTCATCTTCCCTTACTTTCTCAACTCCTTGGGATAAAAAAGGGGTTGTTACCCACTAATTCCATTTCCTTATCACCTACCTACAACTCAAATTCATTCACCTTCACAACTCTCCTCAAACACCCCTATTACGCACAGTGATGTTTAAAGCAGCCCACCTTCTCTTTTGTTATTCCCATAGATTTTGACCTTGCAAATACTGTCCGATGATGGGCAAGTGGCAACTATCATATAAGACACACAGAGGGAAAAGCCATGGTTCCAGGACACTGTGTGGTCTCGTGGGGTCTCCTCCTTCCCCTTCAGTGGTGCTGCCTCTACCTTACGCGTAGCCCATGAATAAAACAGTTTCTCATTCCTCTCCTCACAAGGACCCTGTCCTTAGTCTAATTCCTAGTCTCCTTGAAACAAATGGCTGCCAGCTGACATCCTGAGCTCCTTCTTGAGCCCCAGTTTGCCTTTCCAACTGTTCATTGGACACTTTTGCCCAAGTGTTTCACCAGCACCTCAAACCCATCCCAAATGGATGGTTCCCTCCCCTCCACTGCCCTCTAAATGGACTCTCAGAACCTTCGGGTCATCATCTTTGCCTCTTGTGGCTCTGGGGTCTTGCAATTCCTCAAGAATCTTCTTGTTCATCACCTGTCTTTCCTGATCCAGTTCTAATTTGAGATCTTACTCTCTTACTTAACTACTGAAATCATTTTCTAGCCATTCTGATCCTAGTCTCCTTGCTTGCCTCACTCCATCCTATAGTGGGTCACCATTCTAAGAAGCTGAAAGTTAAATAGCAGGAACTAGGTTACCTCTAGGGAAAGGAAGAGGAGTATGTTCACAAGAAAATATGTTTCATTTGTTAACCTGAGTAATGGGTAGACAGGTGTCATTATTCTTTATACCTTTTTCATTCTCTACAATTTTCTGAAAGTCTGAAAATAACCAAAAACATAAGGCATCGATATTTACTTAAATATGTACTTAAAAAAGATCCACTCCTCCCAATAAGAATTTTGCATTATTCTGCTATTTCATACGTGTCAGTTTTATTTGCTAACCAGACTGCCAGAAAAAATGTTTAATCATATTTTGAGATTGATCTTCACCAAGCAATGACTCATAACACTAAAACTTTCTCACCCCTCCCCATCAAAGCTTGCCCAAGTAGCTAATGATAGATTAAAGCAAAGCTAAATGGATTATGGGTGCCCCTAATTCAAAGGAACACAGCTGTGAAACCTATTTTAACTTAATAATCCTCTCTAATTTATCTGTTTTTTTATTTGCCCTTAAGCAAGAGGTATCATTTTGTGGGTAAATGACATTTTCCCTCTAAACAATATGTTGGTTTAGCAACAGAAAGCTCGTTTGTGAAGAACTTATTCTGTGTGACACAGTTTATTGGGACCAGTTGACAGGAAAAGGAGGTTTGTATTTTGAGGGCCTCATTAAGTCACTGCTTTTTGCCAGAGTAAAAAATGCTGTTTCAAAAATATTTTAAAACACTGAATAAACTAGAATGTCTTTCCCTAAAGATGTATCCAGGTGAATGCAAATGGTAACAGGCCCTTTGCTGACATGAAAAATGTCTGTGCCCGCTCCCGCAGCACAGACACTAAAAAAATGTTCATCTGCCCATATAACCCACTTCCCAGATGGCTAAACATGCAAATTACATGTAAATACAATTAGTTATAAATTAACTAACAGACACAAAGTGCTCATTGGTTTTGTTTTATTTCTATTTAAATTTTAAACAAAGAGCTAATAAGAATCAAGAATTTGTGCAGCTACATGACCAGAAAGCAGGGCAGCTTAGCCCAGGAACAGCATTACAAACGCTTAGGAATAACTTGCTACTTCATGAGTCTACGTGACATTTCAGAAGCACTTCACTAGGAGCTGTTTTCACTGACTTTGCTAGTTTGGTGAAAACTTAAATGCTATTATTGACAGCACCCAGAAAATGCCTTACAAATGTTTTAAATGCTCAAAGGAAATATGGAAAGCATAAGCTCAAATTTTGAATCAAAATTTAAGTGGTGACATGAAACCCTAGAAGTTAGGGTTTGTACATTGTGGATCTCTACACGCTTGGGTAAAACTCAAACTCAGTTAGCTTTAACTGACGCCAGGCTCTCCCTTAGGTTCAGTGACCCGGACATAGAATTCACACTTTAATATGGCAAACTTAATGAACTCCTCTGACATGTAAAGGATTCCATGGGAATTACAAAACACACCACCCTTGACTATTTGTCAAGTTGCACTGTTAGGCAACCAGCTCCTCATCATTCAACAGATACTTGCTTGGGCTTCCACCAACATCATGGCTACCCACACATGACCATGTACCCACACACATGACAGTGTACCCACAAACATGAACTACACCCCTTTTCCAGACACCAAAAAGGGAACACGTACCCTGTTTCTTAATTCTAGGTGAAACTTATAGAAACTTCTTGACCTTGTTCAGAGCCTAGGTATGTCATAATTTCAGATCCCATGGAGGCAGGTGATGCCAAATCCAAGAGCTCAGGGCTCAGGAGTGACTGCACACCAAACCACAGGTGACTCTAGCAATATCAACCACTACACTTGAATTTGGCTCAGTTGGCAGCAAAGCATAAGAATGCCTCCTCGCCCCCAGAAAGATAGCCAATTCCGCCTTGAGCAAAAGGAGGGAAGTTGACAATGGAAACTATTTATAACCTCTTTTCTTTGCCCAATACAAATCCTAAACTTCTGCCCCATTCTCACTCTAGGGGAAGTCATAAACTCTAGACAGAACCTCAACAATGCTCTCCACCAGAAAGGAAGAGGTTATATAATGGAGTCTAGGCCAGCCAAAATGCCAGGGACATCACCACCCAGGATAACAAACACTCTGGGGGTGGGAATGAGGGCAAGAGGTGGCAGGCTTATTCTGAAATGGGCAGACAGCCCATAAATTCAATGACTGATATTTACTTTAGACGAACAGGTTTTTATTTTCCATTCAACACCTGGAACATAAACAGGAGAACAGGTCAACACATAACACCCTGCACACGTGAATTTACAACCCAGAGGGTCTCCGTGTATGTAGGGTGGCTCTCCTAACCAGCCAGCACTGCAGACTCCCTCGTTACCACCCCACACGCTGCCTGCCCGTCCTCAGCACAAAATCCTACTGTAAACCTCTTACCTGTGAACCTCTTCCCTAGACCTAATGACTGGGTGTCTGGACAGAAGGGAAGAGGGTGGAATTTCTCATGCCAAGATGCACACAACAATACCTCTTTCCTGCCCCAAATGCCCAGCTTCTGGCCCCATCTCATCCACCACCCACGCCAAACTGCTCTTTCTGATTTTCATCTTCTGCCAGTCCCTGCCCCCCCAGCTCATTTTTAGCTTTATTTTCACCACCACCACCCCACTTCATTTTCCTACCGTGTCCTACTTCATGCCTACTCCCTGCCACGCATCAGCGGAAACACAAAATGCACACCTGGTGGTTAGAACATGAAGGAGTTGTACTCCCACCCCCACTACTCAGGAGAGCAGGTGCCAGGTGTTTGAAAGTGCAAATATGGGTGAGTTTTCCTAAGTTCTCTTCCAGCATTACCACATAAGCTTGTGTCCACATGGAGGGTAAAACAGGCTTCTCTACGTAGGCCAGGGTTCCTAAACACGTGTTTCTTTAGGAAAATAGGATGTAAATTCAAAGCACACAAATTAAAGGCCACAGAGTTGTGAGGTGGGGGACCTCCCCCTCAAGAAGGGAACAATAGGTAAATTCTTGGATTGACTTTAAAAAATAAAGAACTATTAATACATCCATGAAATGCTATAAGTTTGTAATGTCTGTTATACATTTCCAGATACAGGGGGGAAAGCAAAATATAAAATGTCTTTCTGAAAATGTTTCAATCAGTTTGGATTTTTTTTTTTGCCCCACTTCAATATTTCCCTAAAAAAACATTTAGATGTTAAAAAAATAAGCTTTCAAAAGGTACCAAATCATTTTAAGTAAGCTAGTTATTATAAGCTTTGTCCAGCTAAAGTTTCAGCTTTTCAGCCAAACCCTGTTGTCGAATATTCTAAATCGACAGAGGACCTAAAACCAAAACACAACAGAGTCCTGGAAACAGTCTAGTGGCCGCTTTTTCATATCCCCCCACGCCGGGGAGGTCAACATTGAGAGGAAATAAGCGTCACCCCTTCAACAATGCATGTGCACCCACTCAACTATTCCTACACTATGCATATAATTCCAGGAATTCACATTAGTCGAACAGATCTCAGAGTAACTGCCCAAGGGGGAAAAAACCTCCCAAACACATTTGGTTTAGCAAAGCATTCCTGCAAGAGGCACTCAAGTTTCACTCAGCAATGAAGTGTCATTATGTAAAATCTTTAGGGGAAAAATCATTGAAAACATATTCTTACCATTTTCATTCGGCTCAGCTGGCTTGGACACTTCTCTGAACGGGATTATAACTGCATCTCCGGGCACTCTGGGGCTTTCCACATACTTGGGCTTCCTGACGGGACCTGCGGTGGGAAAGATCTCAGTGTGGCTAATTTTTTCCAGATGCAAACAAAGCTTCAGCGCTGTACAGTGTGCGTCCTCACCAGGACCCAAACGTGCCTAAAGGAAGAGCCGGCCCTTTCCCCTCCCTCGAACACACACACACAGTCACTTCAGTACAGACCCGGAACGTCCAGCCTGGGCTGCCAAGGAAGAAATGGGTGAGCTCGGTTTTGAGAATGTAAACTTTGACAAAAGCAAAGCTGCTCCTCTGCTGTGAAGTCTCTACAGCCGCCTTTGGTATATGTCAAGTAAGTGATTTTGATGTGTTCAAACCTGGACAGCTTGTGGGGACGGGTTCTTTATTTGGAATTTTTTCTCTAGTCGGGACAAAGACGATTGGGTTGCTTGGTCTCTCCAAAGTCAGGAGGCAAGGATAACAGCCAGCCAGCCTGGAACAGCAACATACTCTGAGCAGCCACAGAACGCAGGCATTGTATCAGATGGGCGCTGCATAGCCATCGTGTGGGGCAGGGAAGACGCCCGCTTTCTCCGCAGCTGACGCAGCCTCCTTCAAAAAGGCACGGCAACCAGCCTGGCCTGAGATTCGGAGACACCAGAGGGTCTCAGAGTCATGTGTCTCACTTCTCCCTCAACTTAAGACTTTACAGAAAATCTGGAATCCTTAGTAAGACGGAGTGGAACCCCCATAGGTTGCCAGCGCAATGCACAGGTACAGTCTCTTTGGAAAACAGTTGGGTAGTTCCTCAAAAAGGTTAAAAAGAGAGTTAACGAATGGCCCAACAATTCCATTTCTATGTGAATATACGTTCACACAAAAATTTGTGCACAAATGCTTGGAGTAGCATTATTCACAACAATTAAATGTCAATCAACTGATAACAAAATGTGATATATCCACACAATGGGATATTATTGGGCCATAAAAAGGAGTGAAGTGCTCATTCACGTATGAAACCTGAAAACATATGCTAACTGGAAGAAGCCAGTCCTCACAGACCACACATTATGCGAGTACATTCATACGGCATGTCCAGAACAGAGAACGCCACAGAAACAAGATAGGAAAGGTTGTCCGGGGCTGAGATGCAGGTTTGTGGGCCGATGGCTTGAGGGCATGAGACTTCTTCTTGGGGTGATAAGATATTCTAAAATTAGGTCATGGTGATGGTTGCACAACCTTGTGAGTATGCTGAAAACTGCTGTAGTACACACTTTAAATGAGTGAATTGCATGCTGTGAGAATTATATCTAGATATATCTCCTTTACAAACAAAAAACAACAAAAGATTGCCTATTCTGTCTGTTCCTTTCAAACGTCAAGTCACATCTTGGTCCAAAATTGCCCCCTGGACTCTCCTTATCCTTGGTTGCCTGAGACCGAAAGTGTGCTTTTGACAGGGCCACAGAGCCAGGAAGCACTTCACACTGTGAGAGGAAGGAGGTGGGGAGAGGGTCCACAGCTCTCCCAGCAGCTCAGCGCCAGGCCACTGGCCTAACCCTCTGGGGGCCTCCGCTCCACCATCATACACTAAAGGGGTGAGTCAGGCTAGTTCTGAGCATCCTTCTGGGTGGAACATCCTACACATCTGAGACAGTCTGTTCAGAATGAGGTTTATGGTGAGAGATGCTGCCATCTAAAGGTTTACTGCAAAAGCACCTATACTACAGTAAAAATAATCCAATTCTCAGCCAGCTATAATGCACCATGACTTCAAATAAACTACATTGTCAAAGAAGCTTATGGTACTTGACAAATAGGGCTATTGTTTCAAACTTTAGACACCATGGTTTTTAAAACCTTTTTCTGTTCCAGGACCCAATCAGACTCCACTGCATTCTGTTGCGTTTAGTCATCCTGTCCCCTGGTCTCCTCTTCCTGGCATTTCCTCAGTCGTCCCTTGTCTTTTCATGACCTTGACAAGTTCTGAAGCCTGCTATTGATATTTGGTAGTATTTCCCTCATTTTGGATTTGCCTGATGTTTTCTTACGACCAGACTGGGGTCACGGGTTTTTGGAAGACCACCACAGAGATGACATGTGCCACTCGTCACATCTTACTGTAGTATCTCACGATTCCCGCACGGCCTTTACTGGTGTTACTGAGATCACTAAGTTTGCGGGCATCCCTCATGTTACTCCGCTATAAGATTTCTCGTTTTCCTTTTCCATCCTCTGTTCCTAATAGGTGAGTCACTGAGTTTAGGTTGCACTTAAAGAAGAGGAGAATTAAGGTCCACCTCCTGGAGGAAAGAATGTCAAGGAAATTTTGGACATTTGTTAAAAGCACCCCAGTCATTAGTAAGTATTTGGGGGGAGATTCTGTGAGACTTTGCAGATGTCCTGTTTCAGGTCTGCCCCACAGATTTGAGCGCCCTCCCTGCGGTGCTGCCTGCAGCATTGACCCCGGAGGCGTTCCAGGGTAAGTTTGTACTTCCTCGTTTCTTCACTGGTATCCCCTGGAATTCTTCTCTAAGGAACATGTGTCCGTGTCAGAGAGGGAATTTGGTAATGGGGAAACAGGGATGGTTATGCAGGCGAAGAGGGAGAACATGCTCACAATCTCAGTGGAAGATGTAGGCTCCACAACAGAATACAAAGTACGATTCAGACTGTAACTGAGAGAGACACGTATCCACAGAGAAACACGCATGAGGAAAAGACGGGGAGAGGGAAATGAAGACACTTGCTGTGGAGGAGCCAGAAACCAGGGAGGGCCCCAACAGGGCAGGTAGAGGTGGAACCAGGACAAACACGGGAATCTTTCTTCACACTTGGTTTGGAACCCTCTCCCTATGGTAAAAGAACTCACAAACATATTTCTCTCTGGTCACCTGCTCTGTTCTATTTAAAGGACTTAAGGGAGATAGCCCACTTTATTGTTATTACCCGATATTCAAATGGTCCCAACCAGCCACCACGCCACTGCATAAGAGTTACCTGTAAGCTTCTGCTCGCCTCAACTCTTCAGGTTACAGTAACAGCAGATCTAAAAAGATCTACTTTCTGGCTCCAAACTACCTACCCATATGTTCCTCAAAAATATTCTCTAGTAGTAAGTACTCTCTAAAGGGTGGGCTACATCACATGGATGTACAACAGTCATTAAGAATGGCTGGGATACCAAACCCCAAGGCCATCAGAGCATCCATGCCCCCCCATTTAACTGTCTGAACTGTGTTCTGTCCAGAGGCCAACCACGAACTGTAAGAATTCCTCAACACTTTAAGAAAAAAGAATTACTCAAGACTGAGGAGTGAGGGTATCAAGAGCGGAGCCACTAGGCTTACCACAGTGAATAGTGATGCTAGATGCAAAGGGAGACCCAGAATGTGCTCAAGTACACAAAACATGTATTCAGAGATCCCACAATGCTCAGCACTCACAAACATTAATTCATTCAATCTTAGTAACTTTGGGAGAAAACACTCTTTTCCCCATTTTTAGTTCAGGAAACCGAGGCTCCAATCAGTTAAGCAATTTGCTCATGGCCCACACACGGCAGAAACACAGTTTTGCAGTCTGTTCAGGTTTGAAGTCCACATATAAACCCACCACTTAGCACTTATAAAACTAGGAAGTCTGGACTGAACAGGCATTTGTAGGAAAGGCCAGGGCAGGGGAAACTTCCGCCATCTAACCAGCCATGGACCTCGTCTACACAGTCAGCAACTGTCTTACTCATACTTATTTGTCAGATCCCCCCCACCCCCAACTTTGAGTAGGAGTTGAAATACTATGAGGTGAATATAAACAACTGCTCTCCAACATGGTCCTTTGATTTAAATTGCTTTTCACAAACAGCTGGACCTCAAACACTATAAAACAACATACATCACCACCTTCTCCATCACTCATTAGCATTCTGCATTCACTTTCCATTAAATACAGCCAATGAATAGTCATTTGCCTTTACTCCCTTTCAAAACACCACTAAAGTTGCAGTGAAAAGATCTGAGAGAAACCAAGGTGGAAAGGAGACAACCATAGGCAAGAAACCAATCTTCTGAAAATAGGAAACAGATGGCCAAGGACCGTGGATGGAGCCAGCTAGGACTGCTGAGTGCTGGGGAGGGGACAGGAGCACTGGGTCCTGGACAGGAGACTCCTCTGGAGGCAGCAGCATGGGTGGGGTCAAACTCAGGACCATGGGTTGAAAATCTATTTAAGAGCCCCCTACCTGCACCAGGTGCATTCTCTCCCTCACCCTGGAGACTGAGTTTTTCTCTAGGAAGGCTGAATGCCAAGGCCATGCCGACATAGGAGCTGTACCCTTGAGGGCTACACTGAAAAACTGAGATTAAGAAAAAATTCTGCAGGCTGGTGGGTCCCAGATGGAGGCATCCTCTTCTCAGCTATAAGAACCCTGACAGCAGGCTTGCCCTCCATGGCAGGAAGAGACTAGAAGATTCCTCTCTGGGGAAACTCAACAAGAGAAGAAAGACCTATAAGTCATCACAGTTGGAGACATGCCCCCAAATAAATGGCGGGACCCTGATGGATCACCCTACCCAGAGCCTGCACTCAGTACATACCCAACCCTCTCCTCCAGTGGTTTCGCACCCCATACTTACCTACCAGCTAGGGTCACCAGTCAGGAAAGAGCCCACCCTGACAGCCAGCCACCAAATCAGGTTAAAAAAGGAACTCTGAGGAGTCAAAGAAAACAGGAGGAATGTGGTCCAGAATGAGAGGAGCTACTGCACCCACCAAACGAGGGGCTGCTGTGATGAGGGGCCATGTTTGGGGTCCCTGAGGTGGTGGGCTGAGCAGACCAACTGCACAATGAGGACAACTGCAGGCCACACCGGTTAGGAGCCATTGACATCATCAGGCACTAACCTTACACTTAAACTGTCATCTATTAAACCACGATGACATGGACATGAAAAACTCCCCCTGAATGAAGTGGCCACATTCCTTGTTAAGTGATCCACAGCAATCAAAGGTGAAAGATCCATCTCCCCTGCACCTCTTTACTCAGGGGAACTGACTGCGCAGCACCTTCCCAACACAGCTTTTTGTTTAACATGAAGTGCAGAAGCTACCTTGAAGTAAAATAATTTCTCCCCTTTACATAAACCAGGTGCCCTCAGCTTAATCTCCCCAAGGTGACCAGAATGCAATACCACTACGTGATAATTACCCAGGAATGCATGGTATTCCAGCTTCTATTTCTGTTTTAAGGCAAGAGGCTCTTAAAAACAAGACTGTCAGGTATTAACCTGAAAATCAGCTCATGTAGAAGCCAAGGTATTTTCCTGTCCCCGCGGGCTCACCTTCCAGTCACTCCTGGAGGGCAGGGCCTCTAAGGGAGACCACCCTTCTCCCGCCAGGGTCTAAGCAGAGTCTAGGGCTGTGGCTGAGGCACCAACATGCCCAGTTTACAAGGTTCGAGGTAAATGAAGATCGTTCTTGATCATAAATTAGTAAACCCACCTCACTGCACCTCTAGATCCCTTCACCCCAATTCCCTCATTCCCTTCCCTTCCTTCTCTATCAGGTGATACTGTGGAAGGGGGCTCTCAAAGTTAAAGGACTGGTGAAATGAAGAGAAACACAAAATGTGCTAAAGAGGTTAAACAGGTACCCACTTAGGCAGCTTGCATGCCCAGAGCTCCTGCCAGCTCCTCTCCCAGCACCGAAGGGCCTGTGTCTGCCCAAGAGGGGAGTGGCAGTTGGCCCTCAATCACTCCACTCCCCGGATGGGAGGCACAGGGCTCTCTCCATTCAGTCTCCGGCCTTTATGTAAATCTCCAAACATACTTTTCCCAGTGGCTCGTTTTCCTACTCTTTTTGACATTTTAATCACACTGCTGACTGTTTTGCTGCTTAGAAACTGCCATATAAGGAATTTTTTAAAAAAGGAATGGCAGAAATAAACCAAACGGGGCTTTATCTCCGGGCAGTGAAAGAGAGAAGGGTAGGGGTTACTTGTCATTCCTGAATGTTTCAGTTAAAAATAATTGTGTGTGTGTGTGTGTGTGTTTGTGTGTGTATGAAAGCAATATTTGGGATGTAGAACACCTGAGGCTATTCATTGCATTTAAAACAGATCTTACATTTTTCACAATATCTGGAAACTGTGAAAAAGTGACACTTTGAAGTATCAATCATTTGAGATTTTTTTTTTTAGCATCTTGAACTTTCACAGAAAAAATTCCTGTCAATTTTATCTGGCCTAGGTTTTCATTTCACACTGGGGAAGGTTCACAACAAGAAGAGAAAAATAAAATGGAGGTGGGTAAGAGGACTTTGGGGCAGTTGGCCGGTCGGTGGGGGGGTGGGGAACCTTTATCGCTAATGCAAATGTCATTCATTAAATAGCCATTTCCCAATGGTGAATTACAGCAAACCATCAGGTCATTGTCTTGGATTTTTAAAGAGCACGATCCCTAGGCTTCCAAAGTTGGGCCCCTCTCCCTCCTATACCCCATAAAGAAAGTACTGCGGGGAGAAAGGAGGAGACAGAATTTGGGGGTGAGAAGAGGGGAAACTTAGCCTAACAGGAGCACCCTGTACCAGAGCCTGGGCTGAAGCCCTGCAGCTGTGTCCCTTGCTCAGTTGAAGCAGGTGGGTGACTGGGGGTGGGGGCTGCCTACACCCTACACATGAGGAGTGAGAGCCTCTTGGGAAGTTTCGCCTTGAGGGAAGGAACCAGACAAGGAACTGACCCAGGCAAAATGCCTCAACTCAAGGGGAGGGCAATTTCTAGCCCAGTGTGCTGTCCATCACCTGGATCTGTCCTAAGAAAAAACAGGGGAGAGGCTGTAAATAAAAACCTAGAATGTGTCTCAAAAGGGCTCTACTCCAGGGAATGACAAAGGCAACAGGAGGCTCTGACCCACACGCCTGGGTGCTGACGCAGGGCAAGGCTCCAGGACAGAAGTGCACCAGGCTCGCAGCAGCGAGAGCCTCCCTGGTCATAACCACCTGTGACATAACCCCTGGAGACTTCCACAAACACTGGGCCTGGGGCCTTGCGTAAGGAGAAGAGAGTACCAAGTGAGTTATTATTTCTAAGGTGACCTCATCTATACCCAAAGAGAGGCAAGGTCTGGGGAAATTCAGATGTAATTCCAGGGAAGGAAAAGCAGGTGGTGAAAGGAAAAAATTGGTCATCTGCTGACGGGTGGATGTAAGCATCCATCACCTTTAGGTGCTTAAATCTACTGGGAAAACACTATAGCCAAATGCAGCCATGATCCTTCCAGTAAGACATCACTGAAATAAAGTTGACAAAGCTTTTCTAGTCTATTTGCAGCGTGTGTGTCTACAGCACCGCAAGTACTGTAAACTCCTAGTTCAACGAAATGACCCGAGTCCCGTTCCCACTTCCTTTCAGTGCAGTTTGTCACACTGCACCTACACCATCCGTAATCGTTTATGCACGTGAGCACAGAAACTCATTAATTCACTTGATTTCTTTACTCAAGTGTTTGCTGCAAGTCCACTGCGTGCCAGGAGCAGAGTGGGATCCTGAGGATCTCGGCTGAGGGACAAGAGTCTTCATTACCTCATCTGAATTTTATTTCAAAGCACTTCAACATGAACGGTGTAATATAAATGTGTGTCAGTTGGCTTTATTCTATCACCTAAAAGCAATTTGTTGTCTCAATCTGGAATACTCCAGGAGTACTTAAGTAGCTTCTAATCAAAAGGCCACACTCCAAGAGACCACTGCAAGTCAGTCAGCTAGCCACCCTTATCACCGGCCAACACCAAGGTTATGCTAATTGGTACACTTGAGGTTAGAAGTGGATTTGCACATTGGCTACATTTCTGTCTTAATTAGTATAATGGTTGTTGGAAATGTATGACCCTTGCAGTAAGAGGACTGACCAGAAATATCACAGGAGCACCCTTGCCCTTGTATGACCCAGGTATTAACACCTAGAAGGCCCTCGGAAGGGCCCCCCAGGCTCCATAAGTGAATGGCCCCAGGTCTGGCTGCTGACACCAGGCGTTCGTTAGGCCCGGGAGACAAACGACAGGACGACTGGAATTGTGTCTGTGGGAGGCAGAACTCTAACGACGCACTCCGAGATGCCCGTCTCCTGGTTATCGAATCACACGAATCACACGTTCTGGGTATTGCTGCGAAGGGACTCTGCAGATGGACAAGTAAGGAGGTCACTGGTCAGCTGGCCTTAAACTAGAGAGATTACCCGGGGCTACAGGGTGGGCCCAAAGTTATCACACAAACCCTTAAAGGCAGAGACAGGGAGACTGAAGAGTCAATCTTCATCTCGTGGGCACGTGTGACATGCCTCCTGCGGGGCTTCCAGAAACTTCCAGAAACACTTTCACAAGGTCCTCAGGTAAAGAGAGGAAGGTAGCAAGTCAGTGGAATCTGAGTTATTACTACTAATACGACCTCAGCCATACCCAAAGAGTCCGAGATGAGACAGAAGGGGGCCAGGCAGTCAGGGAGACTCCGAGAGTGAGAAGGACCCCACCCCCCTGGACTTGACAGACCACTGGTTGGGAAGATGGAGGAAGGAGGACACCAGGGAAGGAATGCAGCCAGCGCGCAGAAGTTGAGAACAATCCCCAGCCCAGAACCAGCATGAAGTGGGGGCCTCAATTCCATAGCCTCATGGCACTGAACTCTGCCACCCTGAACAGGCCTCCGTAAAAGAAAACAGCCCTGTGAAACCCAGAGCAAACTCAGCTAGGCCCCACTGTGCCTGGGCTTCTACCCGCAGAACCTTGTTTTGAACTGATACATTTGTAGTAATTTCTTCGGACAATAATAGACAACAAATACATTGTCTGTGAAATACTGTCATACTAGCTACATGTGAACACTGAATGCAAGTGCTACCAGGCACCAACCTTTTAAAGGGACAGAGCTGCAACTTAACTAGACATTTTAAAAAAAAAAAAAACAAAGAAAAAACCCTAGTTATACGGCTGTGTCATGCCAACCTGGTAGTAAGTCTATGTATGGGCAGAATTCAGCCTGATCCTTGTTTTCACTCATACCTGAGTTTATAGGGAAGAAATCTCTAGCCTTCACCTTCTCTAACTCTGGTAGTAATTGTAATTTACCACAAAGAATTTAATACCTGAAGTTGGTTTCCTTATGCTGGTAAGAATCATTAGGCAAACCATGACAAATAAATGAATAACCACAAACCCTGGTTTTAAGATGTCTCTGGAAGTTAAGTCCCTGAAGTGAAATGTCAGAGTTTCTCTAAGGAACCTGGGAAGGGGTTCTCCTGTTTTTCACACTAGCAGGAAACGAGCCCTATGCTGCATGATAAAGTTAACTGACTCCAAAAAGAGGGAAGCGGAGGCCCTCGAGAACTTTCTTCCCCTGTGGGTTCAGACCAGCTGTGCTCCAAGTATGGTCTCTGGACCAGCAGTAGCATCACCTGACATCTCGTTAAAAATGCAAATTCTCAGCCCGAGTGCAGACCACTGAGTGATTCAGATGCACACTGAGGCTGGCCGGTCTGGTGTAGCTGTACCAGACCTGGCCCACTCTCTGATGCAGCTTGCAATCAAGGATGAAGGTCAGACAGCAATAGTCACGCAGGGCCCGGTGTTAAGTGACTTGGCAAGGACAGCAGCAGTGAGGGGAAAGGGCAGGACCCGAGCTGGGCCTGAGGATGGGGCAGAGGTGACATCACTCCCCAAGGGAGCGTGCAGAGGTGGGGAGAGAGGGTTTCACCCTCTCCACTCCTACACAGATCAGCAGCTTCAGGCACAAAACCTTGCTTCTTGTTGGCTTCCTTACAGTACTTATATACTCAGTGGCACACAAATATTTATTAATTTTGACAAGAAAAAGCTTCCTTCTGCTTTTTAAATGAATTAAACTTGCTATAAACCAATAACTTCTAAGGAATTTCCTGACTGTTTTTCACATATTTATGCAATATGGTGGCTACTACAGAATCCTGTTCTAACCTCATTCCTTCTTTCTGTCAAGAGTAGAAGAGCTGCAGGGAAAGAAAGGGGTGGGAAGGAAGAGCATGGGTCCCGGAGGTTCCCACCTATTGGCACGAGCTCCATGAGCCCTCCCTGGCCACCCTGGAGAGGTCAGAAGAGCTGTCCTGTGTCTCACTCATCAGCTCTCTCCGTTCTCCACAGTGGCCTTGGACTTCTCCATCCTCTGCAAACAAACCTCTGCTACGCACACAGGCACATGCCACATCCGCCCTGCACGGGAACCCTCAGCTCGACATCCGGAGAGGATGGCCATCAGAAGGAAACACCCAAGGTGTTGCTCAGCTCCATCCTCACACTCACTTGCACCGATGCTTACCCTGTCACATCCATGAAAGTTAACCCTCCACCTGCGCTCAGGATGCCAGGGTCAAGGGCAAGAAAAAGCAAGAGATGCAGAATCCAACAGGTTCTACAGAGAAATAAATACAAAAAACTGTTCCTCTGCATAGGAGGATTTATCCATTTAAACAGACTAGATCAGAAGATTACCCACGGGTGTTGGATACAACCTCAGTTGCACTGAGACCATTAAGAGGGCCCAGTTTAGACAATGAGCTACCACTATACACCTGGCAGAATGGCTAAAATTTACGGAAAGTTTTTTTGATGATTAAAAACTGCCGGTGAGGATGCAGAACAACAGGAACTCTCCTACATTGCTGGTGGGAATGCAAAATAGTACAACCACTTTGGAAAACATCTTGCATTGTCATTTCAAATTAAATGCCATATGACCAAGCAATTCTGCAACTAAGTACTGACCCAAGAGAAATGAAATTAGTTTTACCCAAAAACCTATATGCACATATTTATAGCAATTTTATTCATAATTACCAAAAACTGGAAGCTACTCACATGTCCTTCAACTGGTGAACGGATAAACTACGGTATATGCCTGCAATGCAATAAAAAGTGAAGAGGTATTGACACCCACTACGACGTGAACGAATTTCAAATTTATTATCCTTAGTGAAAGAAGTTAGACTCAAAAGGCTGCACATTGTGTGAGTCCATTTCTAAGACATTCTGGAAAAGGCAAACGATAGGCCCGGAGAACAGGTCGGCGGTTTCCGGGGGTAGGGGCTGACGCAGGAGCAGGATGAGGGAACTGGTCTGTACTTAACTGAGGTGGTGCTTACACAACCCTGTACCTCTGTCAAGGCTCACAGATCTGTCAATGAATAAGAATTGGACTGTATGTAAATCAAAAACTGAGTGAAAACATTTAATTAAAAAAGGGGGGCCTGACTTAGGGGTCCGTTTGTGCAGGCAGCATCACTCCCGCTGCATGAAGCCTCCATCCTGGGCCGATATCTCTGTCCCCTGAGAGGCCGAAACAGAGGCCAGGCCCAGCTTCTACCATCCCCTCCACCTTGGTGAGGGAGCCCTAATTTTTAACTGGTCACGGTTTTTGAAAGTACCCAACACTTAGGAAGAGACAGAAAAGACCACAGGGTGTCCCTTCAGCGGGGTGCTGGGTGGTTTATGTAAAGCAGACTCCAGGATGATCGCATTCCACAGGTGTGTAGTCTTGACTGGCTTTCTGTCAACGGGACTATTTTATAGTTCTGCAAGTTGCAAAAAAAAATTTTTTAAATGAACTGATAGCAATGCAAACGATTCCTGTTGATAGCAATGCAAATGAACTTTGTCTGGCAGAGAATATAGATCTTTGTAATCCAAATTCTCATTTAAACTGGTCTTAACATCTGCTCCTTCCCTCCTTAATGAATGAGCTAAATAAAATGGGTGACATAGGATCTTTTCCTATTTGCGTGTCATATTTTTGCCTCTTTGAGGAATCGTATGTAGCAGCACATCACATGAAGTGAACAAAAGACTGCGTTTTTCTAGCCTCTTTGGCAGCTAGGTAAATGCAGCCATGGAGAGGCAAGTGGGTGTTGGGGGGGACTTCAAGGAAGGCTGTGTGGGGGGAGCTGGCCTAGCTGGGACAGGTCCCTTTCTGCCCCTCTGGCAGGAAACACTGATGTGCCAGCTAGGCTCTCACACTCTCCCTGGACCACAGGGTGACCTTGCAGGAGGAGGGTGGGGCAGGCTAATAATGGCTCCCAGAGATACGTCCCAACCAAACCCTTGGAACCTGCAACAATTACTTTACTTATAAAAAAGGTCTATGTGGATGTGATAATAAAGATTCTGAGATAAAAACCTTACCATGGACTATCCAGGTAGGCCTGAAATGCCACCACAAGTTTACAAAAGAAAGGCAGGAGAGCAGGTCACCACAGGCAGGAGGGAGGGCCATGTGATGACAGACAGAGAACGGAGTGACACAGCCTCAAAGCACCAAGGATCACCCGGAACCCCCAGAAGCTAGAGGAGGCCAGGGGCGGATTGTCCCCCGGGGCCTCCTGCAGGAGCATAGCTCTACAGACACCCTGGTTTTCAACATCCGGCCCCCAGAAAGATGCAGGGTGAGATACACTTCTGTTGTCTCAGGCTGCTTTGTTACGGCAGCCCCGGGAGCTAGTGCAGGTGGTGAGCAGTGAGACAGAAGCCCGGTTCCCTGATGACGCCTTGAAGGCCATCTACCTCCCGACTGTTAATAAAAAAGAGGAATACATTTTTATCTTATTTAAGGTATTTTGTAGTATCAGAGTGTTTTGTACTTGACGCTACACTTAATCCCCATACAGTAACGCACTGGGGTCGCAAACTACTGGCCCAAACCTCACCTTGGTGAGCTGATTTACAATATTGGTGGTCCTACAACCTCAGAGGATTGAAAATTAAGTGAGGAGTTGAGGAAATAAGTCAAACCCCAAATAGTGATTTAATGGTGTTATATTTAGAGGTAAATTTGCCATCACTGGGCATATCAGGGAATACATCCAGTAGACAATTTTTAACATTTTAAAAATACAACAGAGTATCTGACTGATTAACTTTCATTCCTCTTTGAAATATGCAATTTTTAGCTTCAAGTGAAATTCACTTTAAACATGTGATTTTAATTAAATTATATACATAAGATTTGTAAATTGAATTTAAAGGCTTATGGGAAGCCATGTTTTAAACCTTCAGCTATAATACGTTGAGCAGTAATTTGAAAGTCTTATCATCATCTGTACACAAAACGCTGCTGCTCTCAGGCATCAAAACGCTCATTTTAACAACAGTGTCTCCACTGTATAAAGTCAGTCTCTCACTTTCAAATAGTCACAGCTCAAGATTCTCTCATCCTGGAGAGAGAAAGAAAGAGGAAGAGAAAAGCAAGGAAAAAACAAATCTCAAGCCTACCAATGTCTACAGCCTAACCCCCACCCCCCAAAAAACACACAGCTGTTTGTCCCTCAGCTGAATTCTAGAACCTTCCATGTCCTTCTGACTCACTGTCATTGCTGTGTGTGTCCCCTGCACACTCGCTGCTTCGTGCTCCCGGCGCCTGCACAGAGATGGGGCTCTGCTGAGACACTCGAGCACCACCAGAGGGCTGGGGTGTCAGGTCACACGCACGTGGCCTCTCCCAATCCCAGGGAGTCCACGCCAGGCTGGCTCATCGGACACGGACAGCAAGGGCTGCAGAGGTTATGTCTGCACGCTTGAGGCAAACGTCCTTCTCTGCCCGCTTGGGTGGGGGCGGGGGGGGGGGGGTGTCACACTTGGAAGCACATGACTTCCATTATCTGAAATACCTCTTGAAAACATCAGGAACCTATGAGAGCAGCAGCACCGTGGTATTTTGGGGCTTAGCCATTATCTCTTTCAAGTATGAACATGACAGTTGTACGCACAGATGGCATAGGTAACCCATGACGTCACTGACAAGGAGTCAGATGAGAAGCAGCAGGCGGAGGTCTTTGCTCCACACACCGCCCCCTGCAGCAACCCGGGCCCCCTCTCCCACCTCCTGACCCTCCCGACCTCCGCATTCGATTCTCTGTCCGAGTGCTGGGTTCAGGACCCACAGAGAACAGATTTCCGCATAAATAACGGAGTTCCAGCCCAGCTTCTGATAGAACTGCTCTTATCTGCCAAAGAAACAATTTCATCTTACCTCACTCTCAATAGCTGATCGAAGTAAACATTAAGTTGAGAACTGCTGATTAACATTGACTGGTTGCAACAAAAAAACGCAGGCTGCTTCTTGATTTTGTTTTTAACCCAACTCTAACAGGCTGTCACACTAACCTCCAGTTTCATACCTGCTAACAACAGTCAGCCAGGTCAACCTCAGGCCACATTGAAAGCTTCACCAACGTACCTCTCCGGTCCTGGAGACTCCTGCTGCTGTGGAGGTGAACATTCCAGAAGGCCGGAGCCCAGAGCCCAACCCGCCCCACATTCCCACACACCCTGCTGGGCACCGGTGGGCTCCGTGCTACTTTCCACAGAAGCTTAAATAGCTCAGGTCTGAATGCAAAAACACCCACAAATATTTGAGTAAAGAATTATTAAAATAAGTCCCTACTCTGACCAGCATGGCTCAGTTGATTGGTCGACATCCCGTAAAATGAAAGATCCCCGTTCAGATTCCCAGTTGGCACATGCCTGGGTTGCAGTTTGGTGCCCCCAGGGGGTGTGGACGGGAGGAGAGGCAACTGATTGATGTTTCTCTCACATGCTGTTTCTCTCCCTCTCTTTCTCCCTCCCTCTAAAATTAAATAAATAAAATATTTAAGATAGATAGATAGATAGATAAGGTCCCCGATGTGCCTACGGCCAAAGAAAAACAGCTCCAAGGAGATTGGGATTTCAATCTGTTGTACTCTTGCACCTCAGCTATTAAGCAATTTTGAACAACACTGGGAATTTTAACTTTAAAGTGTTTTCTTCTTCTGTGAACACAGGCATGTACAAATGCAAAGTCAGAAGGTAGCTTCTCTTTTAAGAACTTGCAGTGTTTTTCACTACACAGCACGCAGGTCAGGAAGGCAGGGAACACCGGAAATCGCTCCCGGAGCGCTCGGATCGTTCAGCACTGACCACACAGTGGCGCTGCTTCAATGCTGGTCTCCGATGAAATCCAAACGCGAGTTTCTTTACCTTCGAGACAACAATGCTTGCTTTGCACCTGTTCGGAGTTAGGAGCATGAAGTCCAGAAATGCTTTTTCCGTGAGGTTTCAGGTAACACACATATGGGTAACAGTCTACACGGCAGGATTAAACTGCTGAGGCAGCAACTCTCTGCCCCCATTTTAGCCTGGACCTAACAGAATCCCAACACACTTGGCCCCTGCAAAGGCTCATCGGCCTGGAGCAAACAAGGTAACATAGGGTGGAAAGACGGGAGTACCTTTGGGTCCGTGGCCTCACAGTGCAACACTGAAATTTCATCTACCCATAAATCTGCAGTGATATATGAATCAGTAAATGGGAAAGAAGAGATGAATCTCCCATGCAGAAAAGTTCTAAATAATTTATTTAGATATTCCTCTCTCAAGGAGGGGAGCGTAACTCCCCACCCTTCATGGTGGGCTGTGCATAGTGACTTCCTTCCAAAGAACACAGTACGGACAGGGACATAAGGAAAAAGTAACTTTACCATGCAGACACCTGGCGACCGCTACCCTGGTCAGGTGACCGGAGACATTACAAACTGTGATAAGTCACACTGCCAGTATGTGCCATCAACACGACGTGATGAGAAGAACACTTCGAGCTTGTGGTCTTCCTCCCCCAAAACCCGTAATTCCAGTCTAATCGTGAGAAAAACATCAGACAAATCCCAGCGGAGCAGCATCCTACAAAGTACCTGAACAATATGACTCGTCAAAACCAAGGGAGGTCTGAGAACCTGTCTTGGCCAAGAGGAGCCTAAGGAGACATGACAAGTAAATGCAATGTGGTGTCCTGGATAAGAGCCTGGCCATCAGGTATAAACTAAAGAAATAGAGGGAAGTATAGACTTTAGTCAATAATGTATCAGTATTATGCCCTGACTGGTGTAGCTCAGTGGACTGAGCACCGGCCTGCAAACCAGAGGGTCACTGGTTCGATTACCAGTCAGGGCACATGCCTGGGTTGCGGGCCAGCTCCCCAGTAGCAGACACAAGAGAGGCAACTACACATTGGTGTTTCTCTCCCTCCCTTCCCTTGTCTCTAAAAATAAATAAAATTAAAATAAATAAAATTAAAAATTTAATAATGTATCAGTATTCATTAGTTGTGACAATGTGTCAGGGGAAACTGGGTATGTGGTTTATGGGAACTCTGAACTAATCTGGAGCTTTTCTATAAATATAAAACTATCCTAAAGTAAAAAGTTTATTTTAAAAACGCTGACTCAAGGCCCCAGTGCTAATGAAGAGACGCCCGCACACACAGAAGATTCCCTTATCTTCTGTACTGAGGAATGTAGGCTGTGTTCCTGGCCGTCCCCTGCGTTCATTCCAGGGGAGGGAGGTGGGTGCTGGCTGCACTGTGCTCCGCCAAAGGCGCAGGCTGAAGCCCTCACTACCAGTATCTCACACAGTGGTCGTGTTTGGAAATGAGGCCTTTAAAGAGACAAGTAAGTTAAAATGAGGCCACTGGGGCGGGCCCTAATTCAATCCGAGTGTTGTCCTTAAATGAGGAACTTTGGACAGGCAGGCAGACAGACAGTAGGATGAAAGACCGTGTGAGGACACAGCGAGAAGACGGTCCTCTGCAGGCCCAGGAGACGGGTCTGCGGGGAAACTACAGCTGCTGACGCCTTGGTCATGCAGTTCTAGCCTCATAACTGTACAAAATTAATGTCTGTGGTTTAAGCCACCCGGTCTGCAGTACTTTGTCACGGCAGACTGAGCCAATACAAGGTGAAGCAGAAAACACGGCTTCACTCAAGGTCACGGGAAGAACAATGGCAGGAACGCACAGCTTGCTGGCTTCTGTGCCACCGGTACCGTTTGAGAGGGCTCTGACCTAAGGCTGGCATTCTGGGTGACAATGAAGTGAAGTGGAAATGATCGGCGCTTTGTAATCAGGCAGACTGAAGTTCAAATCCCAGCCAGTCATTAACTAGCTGTGTAACTAACCTTATTAGGCAAGTCATCTAAACTCTTGGGTTTGTCCATCAACTGTTAAGTGGGGCTGGTACTTACACCTGAGGGTTAAAAATCTTTCTGAAGTGTCTAGTACATGGTAAGCAGGGAATAAATACTAAGTTTCCACTCCCCGTTTCCTTTCCTCTAAGGCCAAAGTCAGGCTGGCAACCATGGACTAGGGATCAAATTGGTCCCACTGCACACTTCTATACATAAAATGTAAGCAGAACACAGCCACGACCGCCCACTTAGGCGTTACCTGTGGCTGATCTGCACTGCAATGGCCGAGTCCAGTAGTCACAGCACAGCCCTGTGGTCTTCAAGCCTAAACTGTTTACTACCTGGCCTGTGACAGGAAAGCTTGTGGACTCTACTCAAAGACCATCAACTACCATATGTCTCAAAAGCTAACAAACACTTTCCACTCCTTATCATACTTGACCTTCACAGCATCTGCCACAGATGCCATGTCTTGAAATTCTTCTTCCTCTCTTGAGGCCAGTGATTTGTGAAACACTCAAGATCCAAGACATTCAGATATTCAAAGTCAACCTTGCTGCGCCACCTGACCGCCCTGCCTCTGCATTCCACAGTTGGTCTATTACGCCAGCACCCACCCCTGTGATGGGACAGAACCACTGCACCTGGGAACTCCAGAACTGGGGCTGCGTCCCCTCGGCCAGAGCCTCAGTGTCCTTACCTAAAACACCAGCACAATGGCCACCTTGGTGACACCTGTTAAGGAAAAAAATGCAAAGCCTCTAGCACAACAGTTTTTGGAATCGGGATCCATCTGGAAAACCAAGCTAGAGCCCTTAGCAAGCTTCCCAACTAGGTGCAAAGGAGTTAAGAGCGTGAGGGGTTAAGATGAGGCAGACCCCTCAGCTGTCTGGTCTGCGGGGCGGCCCAGGGCAGTGCCCCAAGGGCCAGGCCACGTACCCGAACTGCTGGACCGCATGTCCTGGGTGTGCCGTCACATGAACACAGCCAGCCAGCCCGGCCCCGAGCCTTTCTGCACTTCTCTTCCTTCCCTAACTTTCACACACTAACCGGCCACCACAACCTTTTAGATTCCTCTTTCCTAACCTAAGACTGTCTCAGGTTGTCCTCCACCTCCCACCACTCCCTCTTTTGTGGCTGCAGAGGTTTAAGCCACTGTACTTCATGTGAATCGTTACAAAAGGGTCCCAACCAGTCTCCTCAACTCCAATATGGACTGTATGAAATAGTTACCATCTTAAAATCCAAATCCATTTATTTTATCCCTCTACCTAAAAAAAATGGTCAGACAACACCTCTGCCAAAAAAATAAAACCCTTCCTTGCTCCCGCTATACGTCCATTCTTGTCTCTAGTGCCACCTGCCCTGCTGGCCTTGTGCACTCCAGCCGCCATGTGCCCTCCACATGTCGCATGGGGCTGGTCTTTCTCTCTGGGACAGTCTTCCTGCCCAGCCCAGCCCAACCCAACCCCAGGTAGCACCCGTCGGCCATGCACCCCTAACTCAACATCTAAGAACCCCCTCTAATACCACATACAACTGGGACCGTATCAGCTCCCCCAAAGAGAGTCTTGCTTTTGTCTATGATGTCACAACTTTGTAGACACCATCATGTCTTAACTGTCATCATCTGTCTCACTAAACCAAGAGGTCCCCACAGCTTAGGGCTAAGTATTTACCCACCTTTATGTCTACCTCATCCCTAGCACAGTGTCCGACATGCAGCTGATGCTCAATAGACCTGCATAAAACAGTTGTTCGTGGAACCTCAGTGAAAAAAGACTGACGTGACTCAGAGTGCCTCTGAGGCCACTCAGAATCATAAAAATGACCACCAAAAAAAAGTCACATCCACCTACATAGTATCCTTCTGTGATGAAAGGGATCCTGGAAAAATCTCTTGCCAACAAGTCCAGGAGAGCTGGGGGAGAAGGCGCGCCCAGAGAGCTCGGGAGAGCACTGGCCCATTTGTAAAGGCCAAAGGGCACACAAACTAAGAATGTCAATCTGGCAGGAAGAAACAGGGAAAGTAAGCCACAAAAACAATGAAAGAGAGTGAAAATGCAAATAAAAATGTGATTTTATTAAGCAGTCTGCTAGGCTGTTTCCTTCCCACTTCCAGGAAAATGTGGTTGACTCCACAGCCTTTATTTTAGCCCTGGTGTATCATGGAGCATCTACGTGCAGCACAGCGTGAGTTAGTCAAGGTGCCTCACAGGTATCAGGCTACAGAAAGGTTTTTCCTTCCTTAGAAGGACTTATAATTCCTCAATTGTATATTAAAACACCACAAACTTGAGAAAAATATACAGTGAAAGCTAAGGTTGCATCCACATCAGTTCCTCAGACATGGCTGGCTGTGTACTTCCTTTACCTGGCCGCTGACACCCTTTCTTCCTGACGAAGGAGGGCTCAGGGGCCATTCTCAGGCATGTTTCTCAGCCAGACAGAATCAACCCTCATCTCAGGACAACACACAGATGCTGGAGGGCTTCCCTGCGCCCACCCCCAAAATCTTTGGTATCAGTTTGCTTCCTGACGAATTGTTCCTCACACTCCTCCAAAGCTCAGTGACTTGAGTTTCTCACTAGTTGACCTTTATCTCTTTCAATAAGAGCCACAACAGGACCAAGAATAAATAAACAAGACATTTGGCTACAGCAACACACACTACAGGAAATGAAAACCAATGAAACAGTGAACAGGATGCTTCCACCAACGCTATGAATGGGTCAGCTAGTCCAAAAACCATTCCCGGAACTTATGAACACAAATCTAATCATTAACAATTTAGTTTGAACAGTTTCCTCAACATTTACTCCAAATCCAAATATCAACAATGAGACTTTTAAAGGTCCCTGCACTGAAGCAGCAGCGGTGTCTTCTCCACTTCACATCAGAGAAAAAGGCCGAAGTCAAAAGAGAATAAAGGAAATCTTACCCTTTGCAGCAGAATGCATGGACCTGGAGAGCATTATGCTGAGTGAAGTAAGCCAGGCAGAGAAAGACAAATACCATATGATTTGACATATGTGGAATCTAATAAACAAAATGAATTAAAAGTCAAAATAAAGACTCATAGATAGAGAACAGACTGACAGTTGTCACAGGGGTGGGGGTTGGGAGCTGTGAAAAAGGTGAAGGGATTAAAAAAAAAAAAAAAAAAGCCCTCACAGACACAGACAACAGCATGGTGATTACCAGAGGGACAGAGGGTGGGGGAGGACAGGGGGGATAAATGGTGATAGAAGGAGACTTGACTTGGGGAGCTGAACACATAATACAATATACAGATGATGCAGTATAGAACTGTATACTTGAAATTCAAAAAAAAATGAGGAGAGGCTTAGGTACCTCTGGGACAACTTTGAACGTTCCAACCTCCAAATCATAGGGGTATAAGAAGAAGAGGAGCAAGAAATTGAAAACTTACTTGAAAAAATAATTAAGGAGAACTTCCCTAATATGGCAAAGGAAATAGTCATCTAGGAAGTCCAGGAAGCCCAGAGAGTCCCAAAGAAGTTGGACTCAAGGAAGCACACACCAAGGCACATCATATTTACATTACTCAAGGTTAAAGATAAGGAGAAAATCTTCAAAGCAGTAAGAGAAACGGAGACAGTTATCTACAAAGGAGTTCCCATAAGACTGTCAGCTGATTTCTCAAAAGAAACCTTGCAGGCTAGAAGGGACTGGAAAGAAGTATTCAAAGTCATGAAAGGCAAGGACCTACATCCAAAATTACTCTATCCAACAAAGGTATCATTTAGAATGGAAGGGCAGATGAAGTGCTTATCAGATAAGGTCAAGTTAAAGAAGTTCATCATCACCAAGCCCTTAGTATATGAAATGTTAAAGGGACTTATCTAAGAAAAAGAAGATGATAAAAAATATTAACAGTAAAATCACAACAAACTCACAACTGTTAACAACCGAACCTAAAAAAGCAAAAACAAACTAAGCAAACAACTAGAACAGGAACAGAATCACAGAAATGGAGATCACATGGAGGGTTATCAGCAGGGAAGAGGAGGGGGGAGGAAAGGTACAGGGAATAAGTAGCATAAATGGTAAGTACTAAATAGACAGGGGGAGGGTAAGAACAGTATGGGAAATGGAGAAGCCAAAGAACTTATATGTATGACCCATGGACATGAACTAAAGGGGGGTGAATGTGGGTGGGGCGGGTGCAGGGCGGAAGGGAATAAAGGGGAGAAAAAAAATGGGACAATTATAATAGCATAATCAATAAAACATTTTTAAAAAGAACTGTACACTTGAAATCTATATAATTTTATGAACTGACATCACCCCAATAACTTCAATTAAGAAAAAGAGGATGGAGTACGAGAAAGGCAAACAAAGAGGAAGAAGGGCAAAGTACCTGCCCCACAAGTCAGGGGCAGCAGCAGCATTTCGTGAGTGTGTTTTAGGAGCCAGGCACTTTGCCGACAGTCCCTCTATCCTCTCCAAGACCTAAATGATGGACCATTTATTCTCATTTCCAAATGAGGAAAAGCAAGAATCAGAGAGGTTGTCAAATAACTTCCAAGGACACAGAGATACTAAGAACAAGGACCAGGGATTTGAATCCAACTCTGTGTATCTTTTCCAGCCAGCAACTTCCCATGACACTACAAAGCTTGGGTAGAATTTCTCCATTTAGAAGGTAGAGAGGGAAGATAGTTCGAGCTTGTCTAATACAGGTAAGATTTGCTCAAACCTCACAATTTCTAAAAAAAAAAAAAAAAAAAAAAAAATCACATTCTGAGTATCTTTTCAGTATATACCTAAATTTTCATGCATATATATGAATATATAAATATATTCATTCAAATATTAAAGTACACACATCTGGCTCTAATAGGAACTGTATAACCAGAAAAAATGCAAATTACTTTGTAAAAGTGAACTATTTTTTTAAGGATTTTATTTATTTATTTTTAGAAAGGGAGAAAGAGCAGGAAACATCAATGTGTGGTTGCCTTTCATGCGCCCCCCTACTGGGGACCTGGCCTGCAATCCAGGCATGTGCCCTGACTGGGAATTGAACCAGCGACCCTTTGGTTTGCAAGCTGGCACTCAATCCACTGAGCCACACCAGCCAGGGCTAAAGTGAACTATTTGTAGTAAAGGCTATCTCTACTGAATTTCTGCTTAAGAGCTTGGAGTCCACAATCATTTTCTGACTGATACAACGGCCTGTAAGCCTCAGTCCAGTATCTCTAATTTCCATATCAAGTATTTCCAAATCAGATATTAACACTAGACTCTAGGATGTGTTCAACAGGCATATATTTC
This sequence comes from Desmodus rotundus, assembly GCF_022682495.2. NCBI lineage: Eukaryota > Metazoa > Chordata > Mammalia > Chiroptera > Phyllostomidae > Desmodus > Desmodus rotundus. The sequence continues at coordinate 147,873,302 of NC_071388.1, read as the reverse complement.
CTTTTGATTAATGAAGACCCTCACCATCCAGGGTCCTTGTGAAACATCAAAATGCCCAAGACAGAAGTGCCGATATTTCTGCATTCTCAAACGACAAGTCTCTCCAGTGTTTCCGTGGAGCTATAACCCAGACACTCCACTTGTATTCAACCGCATGTGCTCTACAGGACAGGAGCAATTCTGGAGGCTGTCTGTTGCTCCCGCAGCCAGCCTCAGCCCCCATCTGCCCCTCACATAAGGGGATGCTGGTGTCTAAGTTATGCATTTCTTGCGCAGTGCAGACCTAAGTACAAGCAATCTCCTTCATCTGGTGCTCATCCAAATAAACAGCAACCTGTTAATGGCAGAGGAAAAGCAGCTGTGCCATCCGGAGACAGTGTGTCTGCACATGGCATTTATGGCAATGTACGGAATGTCCAAGGGAAACCTGACACAAAGGTTTCTGCCTGTCTTCCGACTTTATCATTGACTGGCGTAAGGGACAACTCAGAAGCTGTGCTCTCATGCATGGTCTCAGGCAGTAAGTAACTGCTCAACTTCCACTGGAGTTTGGCTCTCATTGCCTGGTGAGCAAATTTAGACCTATTTTGGAATACTTCCTCTCCATCAGCTGCATGAATTACTGTCTCTCATTTCCACAGAGAGCTCACGGGAGTTTCACAAATTGAGGAAGGGCACCACCAAGGATCCCACCTCTTTACTTCATCTACATTTATTTTTTTCTGAGAACTACTGCTTCCTTACATTTCTGCACTTGCATTACTAGTTCTAAGAGCTGGCTTCCCTCACAGGGCAATTTTACAGACATAAAATTTTGATCTCAAAATCGCATGCAAACCAAAAGAAGATGAGTAACACAAGTACTTGGTGGCAGAGCTGGAATTAGAAACCAGACGTCGGTCAGCCACGGCGTTAATGCTGCTCTCAGTCCTATTCACTGGGAACAAAGCCTGCTGCACATCAAGAAGACATGTGCCTGCCAGAAAATAACCAGATCGAGGGTGAGAACCCACTGGAGGGCATCTGGCTGAGGATAAAGAGTGGAGGAGATGGAGACTGTGGGAATCCCTTCTCGGCCACCAACACAGATGCAGGAAGACAAAGATGGGCTCCAAGGCAGACGGTTGCCCCGAAAGAGCAACCACCTCGGGACAGCCTGTGGGCCAGGCCCTGTGCTTTACAGTCTCCATTTCCTTTAAATCACACTTATCCTGTCAGAGAAGCACTGTTATCAGTCCCGTCTCTCAGAAGAGGAAACAACTATTAGAATGGTCTACATCCAAAACACCGACAGCACCAAACACTGGTGAGGCTACGGAGCAACAGGAATTCTTTCTCACTCACTGCTGGTGGGAATGCAAAATCGCACAGCCACTTCGGAAGAGAGCTGGCAGTTTCTTACAAAACTAAACTTACTCTTACACACAGTCTAGAGATCTAGAGATGGTGCTCCTTGGTATTTACCCAAAGGCAATAAAAACTTTTGTCCACACAAAGACCTTCACCAGGTGTTTACAGCAGCTTTGTTCAAAACTGCAAAGGCCCTGGCTGGTGTGGCTCAGGGGACTCAGAGCTGGTCTGCGAACCAAAAGGTCCCCAGTTCAATTCCCAGTCAGGGCACGTGCTTGGGTTGTGGGCCAGGTCTCCAGTTGGGGGTGTGTGAGAGGCAACTGATCAATGTCTCTCTCTGCTTCTCCCTCCCTTCCCCTCTAAAATTAAATAACATCTGCTAAAACTTGGAAGCAATTAAGATGTCCCTTCAGTAGGTCAACAAATAAAAGTACTGTGGTGCATTGAGACAATTGGAATATTATCCAGTGCTAAAAAGAAATGAGCGAACAAGCCATGAAAAGGCATGGGGGAAATTTTAATGCCTCTTACTCAGTGAAAGAAACCAATATGAAAAGGTTACAAATTGTATGACTTCAATCATGCAATATTTTGGGAAAGGCAAAACTACGGAAACAGTAACAATAACACTGACTGCCGGGGGTTTGAGTTGGGGTGGAGAGAGAGGGACAAACAGGAGAAGCACAGAGGATTTTCAGGGCAGTGAAGAGACTCCCTGTATGACAGCGTATGGATGGAGACATGTCAGTAGACGTCTGTCCAAACTCAAACAGAATGTTCCCCACCGGTGTGAGCCCTGAGGCACCATATGGACGCTGGGGGACGACGACGTGTCAGTGCCGGGGCACTGATTTAACAAGTGTGCCACTCTGGTGGGGGCACTGACCCGGGAAGGCTGTGCACGTGTTGGGGCTCAGAGTCTATGGGAAATCTCTGTGCCTTTCACTCCACTTTGCTGGGAACCTAAAACTGCTCGAAAACCTAAAATCTATTTTTAAAGATGTGAACTCAGTGAACTCATTATCTGCCAGTTAGGACCTCTGACCAATAAAAGAGGACTTTGTTGGTAATGGGAATGACTAGAAAGCCACAACTCCGTGGAAGTTTCCTGAGTTGTATTTCTCAGAAGCCCTGCGCAGAGAGAGGGTTCCACGGGGAACACCGTTGGCTAGTTCCCTTCCTAAGCCCGCAGAGGCACAGCTTGCCGGTTTCAGTGCTCCAGGCCCTAACAGTGAAGATTGGACCCAGTGGTCCCATTTTCCCTTTGTAAAGCATTCTAGCTCTTACTGGCCTCTCTTTGAGGGATCACCATGCTGGCTTCAGTTCCCCACTCCGGTGTTGCACACACACCCCTGCCCCTCTGCCTGGAACACAGCCAGCCACGCCTGCTCACACGCACACTCTCATTTCACGACGAACTGGAGGATTCAAGCTGGAATGTCAATCTTCTGTTTCTACTTTGCACTAACATTCATTAATGTCAGATGCCGATACAACAGCCTCCATGGGCTTCTGCTTCTCTGTGAGTCAGAAATGATGAAAATGAGACTCCCACTTCCACTGCCCCTGCCCCCATCAATTTTCCTGAGATTAAAAAACCCATTCCTAAGCATGGGCTTGGGTTTGTCCCAGCCGCCATATGACATCACCACAGGCGCCACTGACACCGCTGTAAGGTGTGACTGGATACAACCTCCCGTCACCATTAACCTCAGGTGGCCGGAAACACGCAGCAAGAGTGCCTGAAGCCTGAGAAAGCAGGAGAGGGACAGAAGCATAGAAACACAGGGCTGAGGAGGCTGCTGGCAAACCCAGTTTCAAACACACTCCCCTTTGCCCACTGCGAGATGAGAGCAAAGCCCTGCGAGAGGGGTGGGACCTTCAATTAAAGCATCAGTCCTCTGGGTAAAGGGAAGGTGTGTTACTAGATTCATAAATGTAAGGTGGTTTCACATTTAACTTGTGTCCATTAGTAATTTCAGCTAATCCCCTGGAGCTGACGAATGCCGACTACTAAAATCTCACTCATTTTAACATGTGCATTTCTATGCCCCTCCCAGGGATAACTGAAGGGAGTGATTAGAGCCTGGGTTCCAGGCTTCCAAGGGGGAAACAAAGACAAGACCCAGAGACAAGGAGCTCCAAGAACATCAGGGCAGACGAAGGAGGGTGCACAGAGCTGCGATGTTTGGGTGAGAAGCTCTTTCTCACAGAGGGGAAAGGACAGACCTGCAGGGAGTCTGGATGAGGCAGAGATGTGAGCCAGGCCTGAGGCCAACTCTGACCAGGAAAGTTCTGACCCAGGGCATGGGGAAGAGAAGCAGCAAAGAAGTGGAACAACAGGGCTGGTTTAGGGCACATCAATGACCTGGTCAATCAAAGACCATTCAGTGGGAAAAGAATTATCTTTCCAATAAATTCTGCTGGAACAACTGGATGTCTACATGTGAAAAAATGAAGTTGGCTCTGACCTCACACTAAACACCCAAAAAATAACTCACAGAAGGAATTACAGACCTAAATGTAAGAGTTAAAACTATAAAACCCTTAGAAGAAAACAAAGGTTTATGTCTTTGTGAACTTGGACTAGGCAGTGGTTTATTAGATATGACATCAAAGGACAGCAATAAAATAGTAAATAAATTAGACTACATCAAAATAAAAACATTTTGTGCCTGAAACAATATTATCATGAATATGAAAAAGAAACCCCACAGAACATTTGCATACTGTGTAACTTGTATCTAGCATGTAACAGGAACTCTTACATAAAGAAATCAGCTCACATGCGCTAGAATGGCTATAATAAAAAGACAGACGATAATAAATGCAAGGGTGTGGAGATATTGAAAACCTCATATTCTGCTGATCAGAACACAAAAATGGCGCAGTTACTCTGTAAAGCAATTTGTCAGCACCTGAAGAGGTTACACAGTCACCGTATGATCCTGCAGTTCTACTGCTAGGTACTACCCAAGAAAAAACGAACAGATACATCCCCACAAACATGATACATATACAGATGTTCATAGCAGCATTATTCACAGTACACAGAAGTGGAAACAAGTCATTTGTCCATAAACTGAAGACGGGAGTTTTAAAGAGTAGCATGAACATAGAATAAAATATGTGGTAATAAAATGGAATGAAATATGTAGTAACACATGCTACAACACGGATAAACCTAGAAGACATTCTTACACGCAAGCAGCCAGTCACAAAAGACTATATATTGTGTGATTCTATTCATATGAAATGCCCAGAATAGGCCAACTGTAGAGACAGAAAGCAGATCAGTGACTGTTAAAGGCTGGGGGGGGGGGGGGGGGATAGGAAGGAATGTACAGTGAGTGCTAATGAGAATTTTTTTAAGGGAGATAAAAATGTTCTAAAATTAGATTGTGACAATGGTTGTACAACCCTGTAAAAATGCTTAAAAAAAAAAAAAAAAAACCCAGCAACACTGAACTGTAAACTTTAAATGAATGAATTATATGGTATGTAAAATATCTCAATAAAGCTGTTTTTAAAAAATGCAATGGGATAAATCACAATGAAAAAATATTTAAATTTGAGAAAACAAAAAAACTTCTGTGAGTCATAAAACACCGCAAACCTAATTAAATGGAAAATGATGAACTAGGAAAATTTTTTAATAACCTCCTTGACTAATAGCCTTAAAACAAACAATAAGAAAGCTGTGATCATTCAGGAAGAAACACATATTGCCCCCACAGAACAGAGGATAGCTATTATAAAAAAAATTCTCCAAAGAAAAAAGTACAAATGACCAACAACTATAAAAACACTCATTCTCAACATTAATGTTTTCGTCCAGGAATCCCACTTTTACAGTCTGTTCAATGAAAATGTCAGAGATGCCTTTAAATACTAATATTTAAGAATGTTCTCCTGCAGTCCTTTACTTAGTGGAAAGCTGGGAACCTCTTACATGTCCAGAGCCCGGGGGAACTGGCAAACGCATCACTGTTTCTGTGCCGCGGAAAGGCGTGCAACCAAGGGTCAAAGCAGGTGTTTTCCAGGGGGTATGGAGGGAACCAAGATGTACTGTATCTTTATTTTGTACATTTTTGTAATATATGTCCCTCCTCAGCTATCACTTTTAAAATTTAGAAAATGAAGATAAATACCTATGTATTTATATTTACCTTCCCCGAAAAGGAATTATGAGATAATCTCATTATGTATAAGCAGCTCTTAAACTTGGCTACATGTTAGAATCACCTGGGATGCTTTAAAAAAATCCCAGGGCCCAGACCACCCTCCACATACAATTAAATCAGGATCTCTGAAGGTCCAACACAGGCATCAGTATTCTTTGAAACTCTGAGCTGGTTTCAAGGAGCAGCCAGATTGCACATGGGTGAACCAGGACGCAGGGGCAGTGGAATAAACGGCACTCAGCGGTCCTTAGGCTCCCAGTGGAGCAAATGCGTGAATGCGAAGCAGAAAGTGTGTGTGGCCCGGTCATGGCTCAGTGCAGCAGTAAGCACAGGCAGGGCCGCCTGCTCCTTGGAGGAGGCTTCCATGTAACAAATCTCCAGGAGAAAAACAACGGAACTGTCCTTGCTAAAGTCAGATCCTTGGCACTGAAGTCAGATCCCTGGCACTGAAGTCAGATCCCTGGCTGTGGCACTGACCACCCAGAGGTGAAAGCAGAGCCCAGAACTAGCTCGCTGGGGCTGAGCATTTCCTGTTTTATTCACCTCCCTGAGAACGAGCTGCACAGACGCCCATGTGCACAACTGTAAGCCTATGACCGCCCCATGTACATGCAACCAGAACACAAAGCCACGTCAGTAACGACTCATGTGTCAACAATGGACAGGCAAAACAAAGTAGGCTGGCATAGGAGAATGTTCTAGAGACAGAGGTGGGTGCCTGGGCTGGGGCCAAACTCCATCAATAGCTTGTACATTGGGGCAAGTTCTGTAAAGGTGAGCAGTCTTTGGTTCCCCATCTGCAAAGAGGCCTGACTGGATATACTATAGAGCGGGGGTCCCCAACCGCTGGGCCAAGGACCCATAATGGTCTGGGCCCATTAGGAACCAGGACACGCAGCAGGAGGTGAACTTGAATCATCCCAAAAACCATCCCTCCCACCCCAGTCCATGGAAAAATTGTCTTCCACGAAACACGTCCCTGGGGCCAAAAAGGTTGGGGACTGCTGCTACAGAGGTCCTGCCAACTCGAACTTCTCTGCGGTCCTCCATGATCCTCACCACCAAACAGGGACTGCAGGCTTGTAGCTCAAACTGGAAGCCAGCTGAATGCTGTTTCTGACCATGAACTTGATCCAACTCAGCTGTGACATTTCCCCTGACAGTATTGTGGAAAGAAAGAAAATTAAAGTTGTCTGAGAAGCGTAGACAGAAGAGAAGTTCAAAAGAGGAAGGTCACAGAACGACTTCTCTCAGCCCCCTCTTCCTAATACTCACCAGTCCACACTCGGCCCAACAAAGCACCTACCAGCACTGTCCATGTAAGATTATTCCCTGAAGAGGTTAACTTCAAAAAGAAGCCTCTCAAAGAATGCTAGAGGGAATGTGCAATCAATACGGCTTTTCTGCAAATAGACTCAACAGTATGTTTCTAGAACCCTTAAAAATGCAGTCCACTTAGTTCAATAACTCCACCTGTGGGAACCTGGCACTCTTAAGATACCAGCTGTGTATTAAAAATTACTGGACAAAAATATTCACATCGGAGTTCTGGAAACTGGTTGCACGACAGTGTCAATGTACTTAACACCACTGAACTGTGCATGAAAAGGGGTTAAGATGGTAAACTTAGGTGTATTTTACAATTAAAAATGAAAAATTCATAGGCACTTAATAGCAAAACAAACAAATTCAAAACAAAACATCTTGGCTTATGCTACAAACACAAACAAACAAGAAAAAACCCCTAGTGCCCTGGACGAGTAGCTCAGTTGTTTGGAGCATCGTCCTGATATCCCAAGGTTGCAGGTTCAACCCCCAATCAGGGCACATAAAAGAATCAACCAATGAATGCGCAATAAGTAAGTGGAACAACTAATCAAGCTTTCTTTTTCTCTCTTTCTCTCCTTTCCTCTCTTTTTCTAAAATCAATTTTTTAAAAAACCCTAAAAAATAACAAATATCTCAAAACTGGAAATTAGTTAAAATTCCATTATGTAACATTGAAAAAATGGACATTAAATACCAAGTTCTTCAGGCAGACTGGAAATTGCTCATGATATAATATTAAGGTGGAAAAGGCAGAGCACTTGTGGTCTCAGGTTTAGGTGGAGCAGTTTAAAAAAAAAAAATCAAAATGCTCAGAGCAGTTCTGTCTCTCTGCTGGGACCTCCAATTTTCTACAAGAAACAGTCTTCAGGGGTGAGAGGGGGCGGGCCCTGGAAGACAGGAACTCACGGTAGAAGAATCAAAGGGCAGGATGACTTCCACTTTACAGCCTGTCAGCTTTGAGGTTTTTCCCTTAAAGAAACAGCCGGCCAGCCAGAGGGGTTTTCAAAACTGCTACATCAGCTCTCTCAAAGCACACAGCCCTGGAACTGGAAGCAGCAAAGGTACAAAGCAGCAGCAGGACCCAGTCACCCCATACAAACGAGGACAAGAGAAGCAGTATCCCCCACTTGTCACCATCTGCCATCCTAGTTATCTCAGTATTTTAAAAGGCTGCTTCTCAAGGGTGCAGTACCTTTTGATTGTTTCATAATGGGCCTAAAGGGACCTGGGAAATGTAATCCAAATATAAAGTAACTAATGATATTACTAATAAATAAGCCACAGGAAATGGGCTCTGCTCTTCTCTGGAAGACAAAAGGATACATTACAAATATCAATGAATTCTTAATCCAAAAAGGCTTGCACTAGCCACAGAATCACTTTAATGGATACTGGTCCTTGTTTTCATTACCAGAAAATGTATTCTCCATTTAGAAAAAACAAATGGGAAATACTCAGAAAACTGCACCTTTCAACTAGCAGTTAAAAAAAAAAAAAACTATATAAACAAATGGAGCAAGGTAGTAGGAAAGTAAATTTTAAAAAAAATTAGTAATGTAAGTGGAATGTAAGAAACTCAATCACCCTAAAATGCAGGGTATTGCAAGGTTAATGAAATTGTCTCTGGCCCAGAGTTCCCATGGCCGGAGAGCTAATCACCAATTGTATCAGTATACAAACTTTCATTAATACATAATCTGTGTGAATGCCTATTACAAGATCTATAGTATTTGACCCTTCCTAGAATAACAGTGTTGGTCCTTGACAGTTTCTTTGTTAGCATCAGTTAGTGAAGAGTTTCTATTAAAACAAGTAAAACAGGTTTACAGGTTTGGTCTCTTTTAAAGCACCTTCTTAAAAGACAGAAAGGGGTCTTGTCTTAAAAATGAGAACAAAAATCATCAAGGTAATTTCAGAGCTGGGTGTGAAAAATGACAAGATCCCACTGGGGTAGCAGGAGCGCAAGGGGAGGGCTCCACACCCGCGGGTGCTGCACACACAGCACCCACCATATTTACTGTATTGTTGGCTACAACAGTGCTACCTTTTTTCATAGAGGGCTATTTTTAAACGCAGTGCACGTTCACAACCATATGGCAGCTCTTTTTGCAGGCAGGTAGAACATTTTAGGGCTCTGGATAGTTTTCCAACAATATGGCTTAAACAGAAATCTGTGTTAGACGCTGTGGGGAAAATGCTGTTTATCTGTCTGATGTATTCTGAGTCACTGCCATTTTTTAAGCAAGCTCCTCTGCCCTTAACTTTAAAATTATGAAGATAATAAAGCCAAAGTACCACTGTGAGACACTAATTTGCAGCACAAACTTGGGCACGACACAAGCCCTCCTCCTCTAGAGGAGAATCTGCTTAATGTATTTAACTACCATTTGGGCCCAAAGCATCTAATACGGAGAATATTTTCTTCAATCCAGTAAAAGGTCAAATGTTGCAGAGCTACTTCCTTCTATTCATAAGGACTTGCAAAGAATTTAGCAAAAGTAAATTTTGTTCCTACGAGAAAAACGAACCATAGGACAGATTCTCATAACCAAAAATAGGTTAATTTGGTCAGAACACAGGAACAAGGCCTTGTCAGGGACATCCCCGCAGGTATGCTGTAGCCTCTGGGACCCTCCTGGACAGCCACACTTCCCAGGCTTGCCACGCCACTCAGTGCTGCCTAACATCCCACCAAAATGCCACTAAGTAAACAAACATATGAGTTGTAACTATGTGAGGTGATGGATATAGTAACTAACCTTACTGTAGTCATTTTCCAACACATGCATACATAAAATTGTGTGTAGATGTGTCAACTGTATCTCAACAAAGCTGGAAAAAACAAATACATTTGCCCTCTCAAAACACTCAGCAGGGCCCTGGCCAGGTAGAGCTCAGTTGTCTAGAGCATCATCCCAGTAACATCAAGGTTGTGGGCTCGATTCCCGGGTCAGGGTACATGGTGAGAATCAATCAATGAATGCATATCAGTGTTCCTCTCTCTCTCTCTCTTTCTTTCTTTCTTTCTCTCTCTCTCTCTCTCTCTCTCTCTCCCCCCCCCCACACACACACACCCCCTTTCCCTCTCTAAAGTCAATTTTTAAAAAAGATTATTAAAGTCTTACTAAAACAAACACTGAATGTGTTACTAATAATGAAATTACATCTGAAATGCAGTATTCCCTAGTCTCTCGGGGGGGGGGGGGGGGGGGGGGGCGGGGTGCTTGTCCTAAGACTCACGCAGAAGTCACCTGCAGGAGGACAGACTACAGGAGAGAAAACTGCTCACAATCAAGTCCCTGCACTGGGCCTCACCCTCAACGGAGGTCCCCTACGAGTCCACGTGGGTACGGAATTCTCTCTGCTACCTGTTTTATAAAGATGAGGTACACTTATAGAAGACACAGCACCTATCCTCAACCATCAGACATAGGGAGCACGCAAACACATGAATCCAAAAAAAAAAGGACAAATGATGTGGCTGATAAAAGAAAAAGTAAAATGCTGTGCACAATTTCTAGAAAGGGAGTCATTCCAACGGGCAGCCAGCAAGAAAGGCAGTGTGGAAACCCTGATTCAAGAGAAGAGAAGAGAAGAAATCTGGCAAGAGATACAACGTAGGGGGAGGGCAAAGAGAAGGAAGAATGGACATTCCAGGAATTTCCCTAAATACTGATAAACAGGTCAAATTCCTTGGCACAGGAAATCGCTTCATACCAAAAAGGTTTCCAAGTTCCCACTAATGACTGAATTGTAAACAATGTTGTCCAAAATAAGAAATCTCTAGAACAATAAAATGCTTTGGACACTCACCAAATCAGAGCACCATTTCTAACATTCAATTTTACTTCCCCACAAACTGCAAATACCCGCTAAATGATTCAGAAATAATGCATATGACAATAAGAAATACAAATATTTAGGAAACCAGAAAAACGGATACCAATTTTACCATCCCAGGGCACATTTTAGACTAATTCCAAACATGTTTACATGTACACGAGAAGAATCTGCACTGGCCATGTAATAAGGCCCCAAACCGTCCTACCCTCAGTAAACAAATACTCAGCCAACCTCCAAGATCAAAGAATTTTTGTGACCCCGGTATCAGCATTTGGAAATGCTTTCCTCACATCTGATTCATAACCTCACCAAGCTAAGTAATGTTGGGCTTTTATTGGTAATGTTAAGTATAAAAAGTTGGTGAGCATGAGGGAGGAAAGTAAAAAATATTTTAAACAAGTAATCCATAAGTCCTTTTCCTCTGACACTTTACAAGGCGGAATTTTCACAATTAAATTTTATAGCCGTTCAAATGCTGGATGATGTGATCAAGGAAAATACATCAGTATAGACACTTGGTAGTAATAACTTATCAGATTACATTTGCCAAAATCCAAATCCTTTAAATGCACCACAATGTGTTTGGATTAAAGTGTTCCCTAATTCATGAGCAAGAAAACCCCCAAATCAGTGGTTAATACTTATATTAATAACAAGATCTTGAATCTTTGTAAAAGTCTAGCCTGAGTAATCAATATACTTTATATTTTGAACTAAGGAAATGAATCTGTTCATAATTTTTAAAAAGATTTCCTTCTTTCAGAAGTTACTGTAACAAAGAAAAAACCTGCTCTCAGATTTCTTATAAGCCCTAGTTTTGCTTAATTTCAACCCACATATTTCTACATTACAACCAAGACCACTGGTCTGGGTGCTGTTTGTAGCTTGTTTACCTGGGGATTTTTTGTTTGATCTTGACTGTGCCGGGTGAGACTGTCGAGGCAGCAGAGGTGATGAAGGCAGAGACATGGAGACGCCTCTGGCCAAGCTCACCCTGTAGGTGTCATCTGCTACAGGAAGACTGCTCACAGAAAAGTCGTCGCCAGGGCCAGGAGGCAGGGATGGGGGGGAAGTGTCTGGACCAAAGTCACTTCCTGGAGTGGAGAAAACAAACCTCTGGTTAGATCATCCATTGCAGGTAGAAGCAAATTTAATTCCTAAGAACTAACTGCGTTCTTACAATGTAATTCCCCTATATCATATGTGTGTGACGAATTTTTAACAACTTTTTTTCTCTACCACTCTTACGACTTTTGACCCTGTGAGGGAAAATTCAGGTTTCACCACTCAAGTATCAATAAACTGCCTCATACCCTTTCAACACCATACCAGTAGGTCTGCTTTCATTCATAACAATGGGTCCAGAAAGCCACTGATCTGAGATTAGACTAAGATCAAGTATGAATGGCTCAGAAGCAGCTTTGATTTCAGCCTAAAGTAAAGGAGGGGGTTACTGACCTTACTATAGGTACCAGGAGAATAGACTCAAACACCAAGATCCATTCCACAACTCTCTGGCCTCCCACCACTTCTCTCCAATAATGACGACCAAGGGAGGGTCTAGCCTACTTCAGCATTCCTCCCCAGCCCCATACAGCTCCTCCCATCTGATGCCCTTCACACTTCCCATGGCACAAGGTGGGTCATCCTATAACTCAACCAGCCTAAACCCTTAGTCACGAGACTGGAACCGTGGTTCACTTCTTAAGCAGGTTCTTCTTGGCATTCAGACCCTAAATGAACCTCAGCCAAACAAGCTTACTATTATGAAATTAAACATTCTAGAGTAAACAGATCCAAACGAAAAATACAAAGGTGCTATTACAGTGAGGAGAATATACATGGAAGGGAACATGTAGGCTAGGACCAGCTTCACTGGGAAAAACAAAACAAAACAGCCAATTCCATCCTCAAGTTGTCAGACCACAGGCCCTTCTCCTATGGTTCCCCTCAGACCCACCACCTCCTCCCCTGGCCCCCATGAGAGGCAACTGAGGAAATGCAAGCAGAGGAGGTAAATCATTATCCTGATGATTAAAAACATCTTCAAGCTTTAATGCACAGCAGAACTGGAAAGCTTAGGCAGTACTCCACAAGCCAATCGGCCCGGCAGATGCTGTCCCAGTGACCCTTACCACGCCCCCCAGGCTGAGCACTCAAGGCCTGGGTGTGAACTGGGGGCTGCCCCGCCAGGCAGGCACTCATCTTTGGCAGGTCCTTGTGCACAAGGCTCAGACGGGATGCCACCCAAACCATCCAGTTCAAACTGCATCCCTGGGCTTGTTTTTCCTGTTAGCAGGGGTGGTGAAGCAGGGAGTCACCCCACCAGACCTGGAGGGGGTGGCGTTTAAAAGAAGCAAACAAGTTGAAGCCTGACTTTCAAAGGCAGCTCAAAACCACCCGAGCTGTAAACAGAAAAGCCACAGTGCCAGAACAGGTAAGCAGGCAACATCAGTAAAGTAATGTCAGTCTCACCTGGGCCGGCTATGCTTGAAGGGGTTTTACTAAACTTGGAAACTGAAGATTTATCACTAAAAGCCGAAATGACTGATATTTGAAGAAAGAAACAAGAATTACCAGGAGTTTTCAAAAACAAGAACATTCATGCAAATGCCCGAGACAAACATGAGTCTCTCCCTGATGAAAGGAAGCAGACAGGAGTTACAGGGGCTCCTTACCTCTTAAGTCCATGCGAACAGCGATGTCCCCACAGCGGTCCTCCTACAACCCTCCACCCTGCTTCCTGAGTCTTCACTGTGAGATAGCACTACCTCCAATCCCCAGGACCCGGGAGCCAGTCTCAAGCCTAAAATCTTGTAAAAACCGCCTCCTGAGGTCTTGAGGAAGGACATGACGTTTCCCAGCTGCCTCTCCTTCAACTGCCTGGCAATGAAATGGATCTTAAGGCAGAGCTGGGGTGCAACATAAGGCCTACCCGCACTGGGGCTGAGTGCCCACTACATCGAGGAGACCTGTGAAAGTAGAAGGGACAGTTGTTTTCTCTGGGCCAATACTTGGTGGTCACAACCAGTCCCAGCACAATGGTGTCACCTTAGGGATGCAAACAGGTGCTGCGCCTGCAAGAATGGTGCCTGGTCATCCTGGATGTTTAGCAAGAAACACTAGGAGACAGACCAGACCTTGGAAAGCACTAAGGCCTTCATAGCCCACAAGCCCAGGGGGCTACACACAGGGGACACAGGACAGGCCCCTGAAGAGGTGACAGTGTTTTTCCTCGTGGTTTGAAGAGGACAGCCTTGCCCTGGGGCCGTCCTTGTGTTGCCTAGGTCACTGACTGGGGTGGTCAGTGCCCTGGCCAGGCAGGGGCAGGCGCTCTGACAAGGAAGGCACTGTCTTTGCTACTCACACACAAGTATTTCTGACCTATACAAAAACATGGCCACCTGAATTTCAAGTCTCCTAATTTGGATGCGGATGCAAAATTAGGAAGAAATGCATGTATTGTGACAATACCAGAAATAAAAAGTAAAGCCCATTACTGAGAAAGGGTTTATTTTCTTACTTAGTATCCTCTAATGTGACTCAGGAGAAACTGGGGGTTCAAGGGTAAAAGAGAATTAAGAGTTTCCTAATTACAAAGTCTGCCCATCAACTTTGTTTGCATTAAGCAAAACAAGTATTTTCATTAACTGCAAGCCCGGCAGGGGTGGTCTCCAAGCGTACCGGAACCACGAGGACCCCCAGCCCCCGGAGCAGCTGTGCTCCTGTACTCCGGTTCTCTGTGGTCAGCAACAAACCGGGACTTAGAGGCAGGGTCTGGGGAGGAAGGGCTTCTATTCCAGTTTACTTTGACATTGCACTATAGTCTCAGTGCCGAACATGTTCTGTTGGTTTGTTTTGAAGATACAGTGAAAGATCCCTAAGTTCCAGCTTCCTTTTATTACAAAGGGAGAGAAGTTTTATGTGAGAACAGATGGCACAGAGCACGTGGGGTGACCCAGTGGCTGAGAAGCTAAAGACAGAAGCTGTGAGTCTGGTGCTTTAACTGCACAAGGGCAAAGGGGTTCAGGTCAAAGTCAGTGCAAGAGCATCACAGGGATGCAGACGACGCCAGTGGTGGAAAGCGAAAATCTCTCAGGGGCACCCACGAGAGCTATACAATATTGGTCTGGGCAACACGACACCAGAAATTCTCTGGTTGATTTAACATTCCTCAGCAAATGCTTAAAGAGGTTTAAGAGGTATTAAAAACATTTCACGGCCACGACCAGCACAGCTGGCACATGTCTTTGAGCCCTGAATAGATGGGTTTCTCTTAACTGTGACCTGTACTATTCCCACCTCAGTCAAGTGATGGGAAGCACGCTGCCCGCTGCAGCAGCAGAAAGGCCCAGGCCAGGGAGGACCATCCGTCCTCTCCAGGGTAAGAGCGCCATGATATCAACCACGAAGGATTTACCAGGCCTCCTCCAGTTCCACCGGCAGGTGTTTCCCATGGAACATTTACACACCATGGCCACTCCTATCCAGCCCAACATGCCTTTAATCTCAGAGAGCATCAAATCCAGTTACACTGTTTTCCAGACAGAAAGCTAGAGCCTGGGTGGGGGTGAACCACGAGGAGAAGGTTACAACTTTCCTTCAAAGTCTCCCCAACTGGCCAGCTCAGACTCTAACATACTCACTATTCTACACAATTAAGCACTTTACTTTGGGGGAGGGGGTGAAAGGGAGATCCCTCAAACAGACATGCTTTTAAGTAAGTTAAATCCATAAGGGGTCAGCAAATTTTTGCTATACAGGTCACATATGGTCTCTGTCATTTATTTACACACACACACACACACACCTTTTCTCATTTTAAAATCATCCATTCTCCAAGTTCCAAAAATAAAAGACTAGAAAGGGCACGGTGCATAAGGTTCTTCCTGTGTGTAACAAATGTAAGTAAATGCACACACACAACAGAACTGTAAATCCAAGTCACAGGTTGCAAAGATAATGGAATTATCAAAGGGGATAAAGCCGTCCAATTAGACCTTTTACAATGGCAGAAATGGCTTCTGATAATAGTTCTTCATTTTATTTTTTTCACTACTACAGACTGTGGAAAGGGATTTAAATGCATAATGAAAGAAAGTGCGACTCGGAAGATAATGCAAGTTTAAAGGCAGCTATGCAGAATGGCAAGCAAAGTCCAGCGTTACAGATTAAAGTACAGCGAGTGCAGGATTAGAGAAGGCTTTTTCTTTTTTTCTCTTTAAAAAAAGGAGGGCAACGGAGCCAGGGAGATGAAAGTAAAAGCACATTTCAAGAAAGAGTAGACCTGAGAAAGGCAAGGGCGAGCTCAGACATTCAGGTAAATAGGTCTGCAGATGCAGGAAATAAAATTTCCATTTATCGTTCCGTTGAAGTGGCTGGAAGGGGGGGGGTGGGGGGAGGGATGAAAGCTCAGAATAGAAAGAGAAAAGATGTTCTGTTTATCCAGTTCCAGAAAATGGGGCTTGGGTGAGACACTTAACTAGGGCATTAAATGTTTTGGCATCTTTTATGTGGTCCCTGCCTGGAGTGCACTAATGTTTCTTAAACATATTTTCTAACAGAAGGTTTTATAACCATATAACTCATATATTTACAGAAACCTAGAAAATTGGGAGAGATTTCCTCCCACAAGACCCAATATCACTCCTGGCGACTTCAGAAGGCACTCTCTGAAACTGAAAGCGCTCTCAACCATTTTACATCCCACAGGATCTCCCCAAGTAGCCAGCCAGACTGATGGGTAATGTGCATTTTCAAAAAGAAATATTAATGTGCCCGAGAAAGCAATTTTCTAGAACATTATTCACACAGTCCTGAGTAATTCTCAAACAATCCTGCTAAGCGGCAACAAAGCAGTGAACCCCCAGAATACAGAGAAACCTCGTCAGTAGGACATGGTTGGCCTTTTGTCTTCAAAACTCTGCCAAGGGGATTCTAAATAGAAATCAGTAAGTGCCAGCTTCACAGTTTATTCCTAATACTCCACAGTTATAGAACCAAATGTACTTTATACCGAAACAGATGATGAGTACACAGACAGGCTTTTCCTCTCTAATTGTCAAAGACTTCCCTCGAAGGTATGTCAACAGGCAGAGCTGCTTAGTTTTAAGTATGAACTCAGAAAAACTCCCACTCCCAAGCCCCCAGAGGGGTACACTTGAAAATAAAAAATATGTGTTTTGTTTGTTTGTTTTGGATAGACCGTGCGTTGGGACCGGGGTTCCGGCTCTTCCTATCTATGACCCCTCACACCCTCACAGCCACTCCACGAAGCAGGCACCAATCTCGCGTCCCTCCTTCAGTAAGCAAACTGAGGCACAGGAAGCATCAAGTATCTTGCCAGAGGAAAGTGGCAAATGGCCAAGTTGAATTTCAACCCAGAGTCCATGCTCTTGGTGAAGCTCCCCTGAGAAAAGGCTACTGGCATAGGTCTTCGATATTACGTCATTTTGCATATTTAATAGGAAAAACCAAAAATAGTATATGTAGGTCTACACGCAGTTCTGGGCCACTGTGGGAAGAAACCCATTCCCTCATCTATTTCCGATTTTTGTGCTGGCTGGTTAATTAGGCCCGCAGCACTCCTGGAACACTCCGCTTGGGAGGAGCCCAGGCCCAGCGATCATTAATTTCCTCTCGGCCCTGCTGTATGCTGTTACCGCACCAGCGAAGTGGATCTGAGACAGAGCTTTAGTCATCAAGCACCCTAAATGGTCTCTTCTCATTTCACCCCGTCCTGGAAATTCATTACTCCTGCAGTCCTTGCGGCCTGCCACCTTTGCGCCGTGAGTGCACCGAATGCGTTCGCCACACACGGAACAAAGGCTCCTCCCCCTCTGCCTGGCCCGGGCGAAGGAAGCAGTGCGGCAGCTGTGGGCAAAAGCAAGCTGGCAGGGTTCATCTTAAACCTGCATGGGGCCCATTAGTCTACATCTCCTCATCAGGCACACTCCATACCCGGGTCCCGTCAGGCCCGCCCCACTCAGATTCTGAGGTCTGCCAGGCCTGCTGCTACTGCGAATGATGAGTTCCCAGTCCTCACACAGAAGGAAGCCTGAGTCCCTCCCAGGGAGGCCGTCCTAGCAAGTGTGGGGCAAGGAGCTCAGGTGCTGGTCGTCAAAGCTCACCAGGTGAGACTGGTGTGCAGCTGGGATTGAGAATCACGGAGTCAAGAAGGTGGTCAAAAGGATTTGTGTTCCTGTTAGAAGACACAGAGGTGGGAGAGATGAAAAAAGGAACCTGAGTTTCCATTGCTCAAACTGTATCTGTAACATGCACACATGTGAGTGCACACACATGTGCCCATACACCGCGTTCATACATAGACAGATGCAAACATGCACTCTTGCACATGCACGGAGGGTCTGCAGAAGGACACTCAGGGGCCAGCAGCAGCAGCTGCCTCTGGGAACTGGAGCTGGCCGCCGGGGAGTGTGAATGAAGAAGGCGTGCGCTTTCATAGGGTTTGCATCTTTTCTGTGTGCACACATTCCCTCTAAATATTCTAAGTGTACGTTCCCTGGGATTGAGCCATGTGTAGTTGTGAAGATCTGCAGTCTCAATGGGCCGCCTGCCATGGCCTAACTTGGCAAGTGGGTGAAATGAAGGTCTAGTTCACACAAACTGATCTATGGGAACTTTTCTCTCTGGATGAAACCCACCCCCCACCAAAAAAAACACCCAAAACAGTAAATGGTGGGACACGGAGAAACCTAGCTTATTAATAAAAGAAATGGGAGTATCTTCTTGAAAATTCAAGGATAGAGAAAAAAAATTCAGTAAACTGCCTGGCACCCTCTACAGATATAGGGTAACATAGCCTCCGGCCCTTTCACACGGCGCTTCCTTTTTGATCGCTTCACCTAGAGGGCAGACTAAGATTAAAGGGGAGGAAAGAATGGCAACAGCTAAATTATGGCCCACATTCATGCATGAAGAGAGCAGAATAAACAGCCCAGAAAGTCCACTTGGTGACACACAAGCTTGAGGGGCCTACCCAAGATGCAGAGAAAGGGTCAAGCATTTTCATGATATGAGAAAAGATTATAAATATGGAAAACAAAAGGTGTTGCTGAGAAAAAAATACTCAACGGAAAGAAAAACAATCATTTTTTAATTGAGTTTTGCAGATTTAAAAGGACCCACCATGCTTTAGGCTGTTTCCCTGAAGGGAGACCCACACCTAGACTCATCCTGGCAAAACTTTTGATAG